>NC_141994.1:69832886-70132886 GCF_049901715.1 Pseudonaja textilis
TCCTTTGGTGCAGAGGTCTCCAAAGTTGGCAACTTTAAGACTTATGGATGTAGTTCATATACCAGGGCTGGACTTCAACTCCCAGAATCCCAGTTGAACTCCATGTTACCTTAACTAGGGCTGGACTTCAACTCCCAGAATCCCAGTTGAACTCCATGTTACCTTAACTAGGGCTGGACTTCAACTTCCAGAATCCTAGTTGAAGTCCATATAATTTAAAGTTGCTGAAATTTCAAAAACATAGTACTAGATTCCAGGCCACTGTTTGTTTTCCTGTAGTTGAAGTCCACGAGCCTTAAAGTTGCCAAGTTTGGGGACCCCTGCCTTGGTGCAATGCACTAACTGGGTTAATGGACATCTTGGCTTGCTTCTTGTGGCCCAGTGCGCTGTGTGAGCTCAGCTTAGGATGGTTTGTTCAATAAACTACAGGAAAATAAACACTGGCCTGGAATCTAGTGCTGTGTTTTTGCAACTTCAGCAACTTCAAATTATATTGCAACTTTAAATTATATGGACTTCAACTGGGATTCTGGGAGTTGAAGTCCAGACCTAGTTAAGGTACATGGACTACATCCTGTTTTTCTTTTTTTCCACAAGAACCCTGTGAGGTGGGCCGGCTGAAAGTTGGCCCAGAACCACCCAGCCAGTTTTCATATCTAAGGTGGGACCAGAACTCCTGGTGATTGGCCCAAACTCACCCAGCTGACTTTCCTGCTTAATGTGGGACTAGAACTCCCAGCCTCCTGATTTCTAACCCAGCACTTTAACCACCATACCAAACTGGCTCTCGCTATAATTACAACTTCAATTGAGTCTGGCAATTAGCTGTCATAAGTCAGGTCACCAGCTCGTAAAGCAAGTCACCACATGAACGGATCCAGTTTTGCAGCCTTTTTTTTTTTGGTCACAGTTGTGAAGTTGTGAACCCATTGTTCGTTAGGGGGTGGGTTTTGCCGGAAATTGAGCGCTGTTTCAAAATCTTCTTAAATTGTGGTCACGTGGCCACTTCAAATGGCCGTAAAGGCAGCCAGTTGCCTAAAATGCAGTCTAAAACTGCAAGTGGGCAGTGTGATGTCGGAATTTCAAAACTGGATAGAATACAGCTGGAAGGGACCTTGGAGGTCATCTAGTCCAGCAGTCGTCAACCGGTGGGCCGCGGCCCACTGGTGGGCCGTGAGAAAATTTTGGTGGGCCGCACAGAAATCTCACCCCAGAGCAGCCCCACAAAGCAATTAATCCAGGCTGCGCAGAAACACAAGGCTGTGCTGCCCACATGGCCTGCGGGAACCCTCCCCGCCCACTCACTCCTTACCCGGCAAAGTTGCCTGCTAAATTGCTATTTTTTCCTTTTTCCGACCATCATCTGTTCTGCTGTACTGGGAGATTTAGATTAACTAGAAAGCAGGAAATGGTTGGATTTCTTGCTTTCTAGCTAGTCTTTAGACCTTCAGCTCAGCACAGCCCAACCTCCCTTTGGACTGAAGATTTGCTTGCAAGCAAATTCAGTGCAGACTCACGGCAAGCAAATTTGAGAGACTGAGCTAGCCGATGGCAGATAGATAGATCACTGAATGATTCTGTGAGCAACTCAATCTGCCTGCTTTGCCTGATTTTGGGTAAAAGTTGTTCTTTTTTTATAAAAATATATATATATATTTATAATATTTACATACAAGCCATGCCCAGCCAGTCACATGACCACCAAGCCACACCCACAGAACTGGTTAGTGGTCCCTGGAATCTAAAATTATGATTTTGGTGGTCCCTGAGGTCCAAAAGGTTGGCGACCCCCTGCTTTATAGAATAATTTGACCCCCTCTTCTTTGTGCCAGCCCCTCAAACACTGGAATACTTGGTTGTAGTAGCTTCATCGACATTTTCATCTTGACTATTTTCCTGAATGAAGACAGGACTTTCTGCTTTAGAAGCCAGTGTCCTACTTAGGTGTAAAGAATATAAAAGAATATTTGTAGCTCAGGGTTGAACTGTGGGCTCCTTTGTGCTCTCTGAGCATGGTTGCTTTCTTGCAGACATTACATTGCCCAACTAGCTAACATCATCAGTCCTAGAAGGGAATGGGGTTTGCTCTGTTTGTTTGCAAGCAGCTTGCCTTGTCAGTGTTGGTGCAGATGTTCTTGGTAGTTATTTGATTAGGCTGTTTGATTTATTGTCTTGATTGGGGCATTCTTTATTTCCTGATTGTTGGTCAGATAGCAATCAAAAACATCTCACAAGCAACAAAGAGACTATTACAACCACATGGCGTCCCTGTAACACACAAGCCAACAAAAGACCTCCAATACAGTCAAGTAAATCAAAAAAACCCAGCAGTCCCAGAAGAAAAAAAACAGGAGTTATCTATCTATCTATCTATCTATCTATCTATCTATCTATCTATCTATCTATCTATCTATCTATCTATCTATCATCTACATAAAAGCGAAATACCACTCATACATCATCATGACATCTCCAGAACCATAAAGCCTACAAACTTGAAATTTGGCATCTATGTTCCGCTTGGCTTCTAGATGCTCATTAAGAAAGGATTTTTTTGAAAATCCTAATATTTCCTATATTATTATTATTAACACGCACTGATGCTAAGGAGCTCTATTCCCCCTCCCCACCTGAAAAGAAATCGGTTCCAAATGCAAAACAAAAGCAGAGGAGAGGAGCTTCAGTTTTAGTTTCACAGCACCAAGCAGCTTTAGTACAGAACAGTTGAGCTAAGCCACGCCCAGGCTCCTTGCTGTCTCCTTCTTGCTCACACAGCAAATACTGCTTCAGTTTCCAAACAGCCCTCAACTCTCTCACACACTGACAGGACGCTAGTCAGATGAATACTGAAGGAGGTAGGCAGAGGCAGAATTCCCCCCCCCTTATTTTCCTCCCCCAAATAAGCCTGATCACATAGTTTCATAGCGAAGCACGGGTATCCAATATACAAAGTAAGGACTGTAACAGCCACTCTATAGGACCATGGTGGCGAACCTATGGAATGCGTACCACAGGTGGCATGCAGAGACATTTGTGCTGACACACGAGCCGCAGGCAAACTTACCTCACTGCACATACGCGTGCCTTCCAGCTGATTTTCAGTCTGTTTGCGGCCTTTTTCGGCCTCCCAGAGGATTGAGGAAAGCCTTTGCAGGCCGAAAAATAGGCCCGTTTCATCACTTCTTGTATTTCCGGAAATATCGGAAGTGACTAAATGGGCCCATTTTTCGGCCTGCAAAGCCTGAGGAAATTTTCCTCAAGCCTCTGGGAGGCCGACAAAGGCCTCAAACGGCCCAGAAATCAGCTGGGAGGCGCAGTGCTGGTAAGGGGACAGGGAGGGAATTGTGCACGCATGCGCAGGCGGCTTGGAGGGGCATGTGCCAGCCACTACTGCTATAGGACAAACAGGCAACAAGGCCAACAGAGCATATCCACAAACATCAACTACCACAGCCAGTCAGAAGGCATGATGAGAGCTCCTTTAATGACACAATAAATTATTTCATCATGGAGTTTCAACCATGAAACTGGAGCATCACCGCATGCTTGGCTGGATGGGGAATTCTGGGAGTTGAAGTCCATGAGTCTCCAAGTTGCCACAGCTGAGAAACCCTGTTCTACAACCGTATTTTTCTTGCCAATGCCAGAAGAAAGTACAGGTAGTCCTCGGACTTATGGCCACAATGGAGCCCAGAATTTACGTGGCTTAAACAAGAAATTTGTGAAGGGAGTTTTGTCCCATGTTACGACTTTCCCTGCCCTGTTCGTTAAGCAAATTACTGCAGTTGTTAAGTGAATCAGGAAGTTGTTTCAGTGACTCCAGCTTCCGTGTTGACTTTGCTTGTCAGAGGTTGGAAAAAAATGATCACCTGACCCCCTGGGACACTGCAACCGTCATAAATATGAGTCAGTTGCCAAACAGCTGAATTTTGACCATGGTGATGTTGTGACGGTCATAAGTGTGAAAAATGGTCATGGAACTTTTTTCAGTGCCGTTGTAACTTTGAAGGGTCACTAAAAAAAACTGTTGTAAGTGGAGAATTATCTCTATTTGGAATTCCTGCCATGCTGAATGTGGAAAATGAATTAAATCAAGGCTGATTTATGGAAAGGAAGGAGAAGGAAGGCATAACAATAGCAACAGCCCTTAGACTTATATACCACTTTACAGTGCTTCACAGCCCTCTCTAAGCAGTTTACAGAGTCAGTCTATTGCCCTCAACAATCTGGGTCCTCATTTTACCCACCTTGGAAGGATGGAAGGCTGAGTCAACCTTGAGCCAATCAGAATTGAACTGCTGGCAGTGAGCAGTGACTTAACCTGCAATACTGCATTCTAACCACTGGGAAGAGAAGGAAGGAAGGGAGGGAGGGAGGGAGGAAGGAAGGAAGGAAGGAAGGAAAGAAGGAAGGATAGTGGAGAGTAGAGTAGAAGACTTCAAGAGAAGAGGAGGAAGGAAGGAAGAATAGAGTAGAATATAGAAGAGAGAAGAGAAGAGAGAAAGGAAGAATAGAGTAGAATAGAAAGAAGAGAGGAAGGAAGGAAGGAAGGAAGGAAGGAAGGAAGGAAGGAAGGAAGGAAGGAAGGAAGGAAGGAAGGAAGGAATAGCAATAGCAATAGCAACATAACTTATATACTGCTTCACAGTACTTCACTCTAAGTGGTTTACAGAGTCAGGATGTTGTCCCCAACAATCTGGGTCCTTGCTTTACCCACCTTGGAAGGACGGAAGGCTGAGTCAACCTTGAGCCTGGTGAGATTAAAACTGCCAAATTGCAGTCAGCCGGCAGTCAGCAGAAGTAACCTCAATGAGGTTATTCAGCAGGTTCTGACCGGTTCTGGAGAACCGGGAGAGGAAATTTTGAGTGAACAATCCCACCTCTGACTGGCCCCGCCCCCACCTCTTCTCCGCTTCCCATTGAGTCCCAGCTGATCGTCTGGGTCTTCTTTGGTTGCCCTGCCCAGGAGAATGGAGCTGGAAAGCAGGTTCATGGGGTGGGGAGGGAATGGGGATTTTGCAATAACCTTCCCCTGCCACGCCCACCAAGCCACGCCCACCAAGCCATACCCACAGAACTGGTAGTAAAATATTTTAAATCCCACCCCTGAGCAGCATGCGTTCCTGCACTCTAACCACCACACGGCTCCAGGATAGATTCCTCCCCCCAAAAGTTTACATTAAATTTTCAGCCAATTTTAACTTTCTTTTAAAAAGGCAAGTTAAACTAACCCAGGTCAATACCAGATCCTTCCTGCCCTCTTGATCCCAACCAATGAATGAGCCCTTTTGTTCTGCCATACCCTTTTCTTATCATCTCTGGTTTGAACTAACTTGGAGGTAAATGTTTCTTTATGGGCCTAAACACAGGCTCTTATTTTACATTGAATTCTGCCCCCTACTAGGAATTTGAACTGTGCTTTTAAATTCTCGGGAGATTAATATAACAAAAGAAAGCCAGCTAATACCAGGGTAAGACATCTCTCTAATTTCCATAAAACCCATTATCCTAAATCTGTGTTTTACTGTCTACCCAACCATAAAATGCATGCCAGTAAAAATGAAATTAGAGTTTAGTTTATCACTCTGATCAGTTTCATTAAAAATGATGTATATAAGGTAACTCTTTGGCCGCTGTAAACCTATTTTTTTCCCCTTATAAAAAAAAAAAAGCACCCTGCACGATCAAAATATTATTTATTTTAATGATTGATTAAATTTATTGGCCACCCATCTTATCGGGGAAACTTTATTCCAGTTATCATCGCTGAACCAATTGCACGAAAAGCCACCTGGATGAGGGATCAGTCCCTCAACGAGATTGTGAAATGTGTTAAAGTTTAAAGTCTATTGCACAATGGCTGAGTCTGAGCTGCAAAACTCAGACCTGCCACCAGATGGTGCCAAGAGGTATAGAAATCCTAGGCTCTTTCCTGCCACCTAGTGGTGGACTAAGTCTTTCACAGCCCAGATTCCCGTAGCTCTTGAATTTTCCTAGTTGTTTTCTCCACTTGTTTTCTCTCCCAGTTCCCGTATTCAGGTAGGATTTTGAAAAGGAGGGAAACAGACAAGAAGGAAAAAACTGAAACAGAGAGAAGGAAAAAGAGAAGAGGGCCCAGGCAGGGCGATGTTCAATAGCTAATTAGAGCTGTTCCCGTGTGCGAATTGCACATGGGAGAGGAAAATGGCACTTGGCACAATCTAAGAGGATGCAAGAGAACAGGGCATGCATTTGTCATGGTGCAGAGGAAGGGGTTCCCAACACTTTCTCCCAAGGCTGGCTGGGGAATTTTGGGAGTTGGTGGCCAAGTTTGGACATCCTAAAGACACAGGGCCACCTGGGAGGAATGGAATGCCAGGTTAAGTGAGGCCTGGTTAGGAAGGAATCTCAGCAATCACGTTCACAGCCAGCCCAAATAGCAACCACGGTGAGTCAACGTGCAAACGCCGTGATCACATCTTTGCATCGGTGTATCTGATACAAGCAGGCTAAGCGGTGGCTTTTTGCAGCATTAGAGCAATTAGGCCCATGTCGTCTCACAGGCATCCAGGATTTCCAGGCCTGTAAGCCCAGGAGAGAAAGGGAAGGAAAAGGAAAAGGAAAAAGGAAGGAAGGGAGGCAGGGAGTGAGGGAGGTAGGAGGGAAGGAAGGAAGGAGTGGAAATGGGAGGGAGGGAAAGAAGGAAGGAAGGAAGGAAGGAAGGAAGGAAGGAAGGAAGGAAGGAGGGAAGGAAGGAAGGAGAGGGAAGGGGGAAGGAAGGAAGGAGAGGGAAGGGGGGAAGAAAGGAAGGACAGGAAAGGGGAGGGAGGGTAGGAAGGAGAGGAAAGGGGAAGGAAGGAAAGGAAACGGGAGGGAGGGAAAGAAAGAAGGAAGGAAGGAAGGAAGGAAGGAAGGAAGGAAGGAAGGAGGGAAGGAAGGAAGGAGAGGGAAGGGGGAAGAAAGGAAGGAGAGGAAAGGGGAGGGAGGGTAGGAAGGAGAGGAAAGGGGAAGGAAGGAAAGGAAACGGGAGGGAGGGAAAGAAAGAAGGAAGGAAGGAAGGAAGGAAGGAAGGAAGGAAGGAAGGAAGGAAGGAAGGAAGGAGGAAGGAAGGAGAGAAGGGGGGAAGGAAGGAAGGAAGGAAGGAGGGAAGGGAAGGAAGGAAAGAAGGAAAGGAAATGGGAGGTAGGGAAAGAAAGAAGGAAGGAAGGAAGGAAGGAAGGAAGGAAGGAAGGAAGGAAGGAAGGAAGGAAGGAAGGAAGGAAGGAAGGAAGGATCAGAGAAGGAAGGAGAAAGATTCAGAGAGAAGGAGGAAGGAAGGAAGGAAGGAAGGAAGGAAGGAAGGAAGGAAGGAAGGAGAGGAAATGGGAGGGAAGGAAGGAAGGAGAGGGAAGGGGAAGGAAGGAGAGAAGGAGAGAAAACGGGAGGGAGGGGAAGAAGGAAGGAAGGAGAGGAAATGGGAAGGAAGAAAGGAAGGAGAGGAAGGGGAAGGAAGGAAGGAAGGAAGGAAGGAAGGAAGGAAGGAAGGAAGGAAGGATAAAACTGCAGGTGGCATATTTTGGGTTTGGTTAGCAAGGACCAGGGGTGACATGTTAGCAGCCTTCCAGTATTTGAGGGGCTGCCCCAAAGAAGAGGCAGTCAAGCTCTTCTCCAAAGCCCCTGAAGGCAGGACAAGAAGCAAAACGGATGGAAACTAATCAAGGAGAGAAGCAACCTGGAATTGAGGAGAAACTTCCTCATGGGGACCCCAAGGTGCTTTTTTCAGGAGGCAACTGGACTTTCTAGTGTTTTTTTTTTTTAATTCTTTTGAGGAGGTTTCCCTTCTCATCCCAGAAGCTTCTTCAGCTTCTGGCAGGGATAGTGGGGAGCGTCAGAGCTGAAGAAGCTTCTGGGATGAGAAGCGAAACCTCTTCAAAAGAAAATTAAAAACAAAAACAAAACAAAAAGTCCAGTTGCCCCCAGAAAGTCCAGTTGCCTCTTGAAAAAAAAAAAAAAAAGCACCTTTGAGCCAACCCTGACCTGGAAGCCTGAGAATCTCGACGACAGACTTCCTCACAGGGAGGACAAGCCAGCCAACCCGTGGAACAGGTTCCCTTCCGACGTTGCGGGAGCTTCGTCCCTGAAGGAGGAAGAAGGATTCCAGTCCACAAGTCTGAAAAGCGGCCCAGTTTGGAGACTTTCCGGAATAAGGTCCCCTGCTGGAGCAGGGGGTTGGACTGGATGACCTCTGAGGTCCCTTCCAGCTCGACTCGGATGGATTTCTCCTGGCCGGGGCTTGGGGCGTGGGGGGAGAGGCGGCCCCCGGGAAACAAAGCAGCCGACGGTTAAGGCCGACACTCAGCCCGGCGACTCGCTGGCGCTGCCGTGGTCGTCGATCCGGCCAGCGAGGCGTCCGCAGAGCCCGGGCGAAGGATTAAGGTTTCCCGCTATCAGCCTCTCGCCATCTGCCCGCCGCCGCCGCCGCCGCCGCCGCCCCGCCGCCTCGCCGTGGGGGTGGTGGGGGAAAGCGGGCTTCGCTTTCGGCTCGCCTCGCCCCGCGCCTCCCCGCCGCCGGAGAAGCCCCGAGGAAGGGGACGGGGGTGGGCGAGGGAATCAGAATGAGAAGAGAGCTGGAAGGGACCCTCGGAGGTCATCTAGTCCAGCCCCCCCTCCCCCCGCTCAAGCAGGAGAGATCTTAGGCGTGGGTCAAGCGGCAGCGGGGCTGGAGGAAAAAAGAACCCGGCTTGGGAAGGAATCAGAATCAGAATAGAGCTGGTAGGGACCCTCGGAGGTCATCTAGTCCAGCCCCCCCGCCGCTCAAGCAGGAGAGATCTTAGGCGTGGGTCAAGAGGTGGCGGGGCGGGAGGAAAAGAGAACCCGGCTTGGGAAGGAATCAGAATCAGAAGAGAGCTGGTAGAGACCCTAGGAGGTCATCTAGTCCAGCCCCCCTGTTCAAACAGGAGAGATCCTATGTGTGGGTCAAGCGGTGGCAGGGCTGGAGGAAAGCAACCCGCCTTGGGAAGGAATCAGAATCAGAAGAGAGCTGTGGGGACCCTCGGAGGTCATCTAGTCCATCCCGCTGCTCAAGCAGGAGAGATCCTAGGCATGGGTCAAGTGGCGGCGGGGCTGGAGGAAAAAGAACCCGGCTTGGGAAGGAATCAGAATCAGAAGAGAGCTGGTGGGGATCCTCAGAGGTCATCTAGTCCAGCCCCCTGCTCAAGCAGGAGAGATCTTAGGCGTGGGTCAAGCGGCGGCGAGGCTGGAGGAAAGCAACCTGGCTTGGGAAGGAATCAGAATCAGAATAGAGCTGGAAAGGACCTTGGAGGTCATCTAGTCCAGCCCCCTGCTCAAGCAGGAGAGATCCTATGCATGGGTCAAGCGGTGGCGGGGCGGGAGGAAAGGCAACCCTGCTTGGGAAGGAGAAGAAATGAGGCGGGGACTTTTTGGAGTTTGGTTGCCGGAGGCTCTGGGCTGCTTTTTGGTGGGGGACTGCGGGGAGGGGTGTTGGGTCGGTGTTACAGGTTTACAACAGGGTGGAGCGATCGGGGGCAGCTATTTGCACGCAACAACGACCAACGGGAGCCTGAAGGGAAGCCGCCCTCTATGTGCTTGTTTAAAAGGGTAGGGATGCATATTCAGACGACCTTCTGGTTCCTGATGTACCCCGTTTCTGGGTTCCTACGGCGCACTGAAACGGATCGGGATTAAAGAGGTTGTCGAAGAGAGAAAGAGAGAGAGAATTTGTAGCTCAGGGTGGAGATGAGGAGTCCTTGGGGCTTGGTCGTTTGCTTACAGACGTTTCATGAGCCAAGTAGGATACGTCATCAGTGCTAGAAGGAGGTGAGGTTTGTGGAGAGGAGGAGATGGAGGTGAAGGAGGAGGTGGAGGTGGAGGAGGAGGAGGAAGAGCAAGAGGAGGAGGAGGGGAGGAGGAGAAGGAGGGGAGGAGGAGGAAGGGAGGAAGAGGAGGAGAAGGAGGAAGAGGAGCAGAGGAGGAAGAGTAAGAGTAGGAAGAGGGGGAGGAGGGGAAGGAGGAGAAGAGTAGGAGGAGGAAGAGGAAGAGGGGGAAGAGGGGGAGGAGAGGAGGGAGAGGAAGAGGAGGAGAAGGAGGAAGAGCAAGAGGAAGATGAAGAAAAGGAGGGGGGAGGAGGAGGATGGGCAGGAGGACGGGAAGAGGAGGAGGAGGGGGAAAGTGGAAGAAGAGGAGGAGAAGAACTGTGGGATCCTCGGTGCCCTCTGAGCTTGCTAGTTTTCTTGCATACAAAGGTCGTAACTGCGAAAAAATGGTTATAACATAAGTCACATTCTTTGGCGCCGCTGTCCCTTTGAACGGTTGCTAAGCTGAACAGTTGTAAGTCGAGGACTTACCCGTACAAGCACCGTCGCTCCGGGGGCCCTTGGTGCGCTCTGAGCTTGGTTGGTTTTCTTGCAGACCTTTCATTAGGCAAACTAGGTAAGCACTGATGACGTTACCTGGTTGGATAATGAAACGTCTGCAAGAAAACCAGCTAAGCTCAGAGGACACCAAGGGCCCCTAGAGCAGTGATCCTTGTATGGGTAAGTCCTCGACTTAGAACAAGTTCAGTTTAGAGACCGTTCAAAGGGACAGCGGCGCCAAAGAATGGGACTTACGACCACTTTTTCACAGTTACGACCTTTGCAGCATCCCCGTGAAATCGAGCGAACAACATTCCCATGATTCTTGGCAACAGACTCACATTGATGATGGTTGCAGGGTCCAGGAGTCAGATGAGACCCCCTTTGGCCAGAGGTCTCCAAACTTGGCAACTTGAAGACTTGTGGACTTCAATTCCCAGAAGTCCACAAGTCTTCAAGTTGTCAAGTTTGGGAACCCTGCCTTTGGCAAATGTCTGACAAGAAAAGTTAAGTGGGGAAGCCAGATTCACTAAACAACTGGGTTGCTAATTTATCGTAAGTCAAGGATATCTGTATGGCCTGGGTGATTTTTTAATATTCCACCAAGGAGAAGATGACAACAGTCTAATCTCGTTCCTAACTTTGTTCTGCAATTATTGGTATTGAAGATACATTTTATTTTATTTTTATTTGATTTATTTGATTTTTCAATTGCTTACAAGATAATAGGTATAAGTTTAAACATAATGATTAATACATGAAATGGATACATATAAGAAAAATAAAAATAAACAATAGGACAGGGATGCACATTGGTGCGCTTATGCACGCCCCCTACAGACCTCTTAGGAAAGGGGTGAGGTCAATAGTAGACAGTCTAAGGTTAAAGTTTTTGGGGTTTGGGGAAGAAACTACAGAGTCAGGTAGAGTATTCCAGACATTGACCACTCTGTTGCAGAAGTCGTATTTCCTGCAATCAAGTTTGGTGCGGTTAACCTATTTTCCAGAGGTTATGGTTCACACAACAAAGATCCTGAGTATTTTTTTTTTTTAAGTTTTCTGAGTCATCTTATTTGCTGTGTGAAGTGGACAACCGGATTATGGCTTGTTTGGGGTTCTCAATTGTATTTACTGACTCAGATTTGCCTTCAGAAGTTGTGGGAGCTTCATCACTGGAGTCTTTCAAAAAGAGACTGCCATTTGTCAGAAATGGTGTAGGTCTTCTTTCCTGCTTGGGTGGGGGGTTGGACTAGATGACCTACAAAGTCCCTTCCAACTCTGTTAATCTGTTAATAAGATTTAGGGTTCAGCAGACTGTGCGAATGTAGACAATTACATTGGATGGAAGGCATTGTATGTGCTGCAAAATATTTCTGGAGAACCGATTCCCCACAACGTATTTTATTTACATGCTGTATGTTTAAAACATGATGGAGTGGCGGTAAGAATTACCATGTTGATCCTCATGAATTTATGTCGTGAGCCTTTGCTATGAATCTGAGTCTGTTTATATCACACGTGCATCATGATGTTTTGCTAGTATGATGAAGCTTCCTATCCTGAGGGTTCGCACGATCCTAATCTTTCCATGATAATGATGGGTATGGTTATCTGTTAAATATATTATCAAACAAAGATGCTATTAACAATAGTTGACTAAGGAGCCTGTTCTTGTGTAACCTTGATTACTCCAGTAGAAAATAATAGGAGGGGTAGGTATGCAATGGAGCATACTTAGAATCCGCATAATTTATTTTAATTTATTTTTTTCATATTTTTTTACCCTGCCATTTTTATTTTGTAACTAACTCTAAGTGGTGAACATAATACACCTTTCTTCTTCTATTTCCCCCACAACAACAACCCTGTGAGGTTGGTTCAGCTGAGAGAAGGATTGGTTCAAAGTCACCCAGTTGGCTTTCATCCCTAAGGTGGAACTAGAATTCAGCATCTCTGGATGATTAGCTCAGTCATCCAGCCTGTTCTCATGCCTAAAAGCCAAACTAGAACTCAACATCTCCTGGTGATTGGCATAAAGACACCCAGCTAAGTCTCATGCCTAAGGCGGGACTAGAACTCACAGTCCCTTGGTGATTGGCCCAAAGTCACTCAGCTGGTTTCCATGCCTAAGGTGGGACTAGAACTCACAGTTCCCTGTTAATTGGCCCAAAGTCACCCAGCCAGCTTTCATGCCTAAGGTGGGACTAGAACTCACAGACACCTGGTGATTGACCCAAAGTCACCCAGCTGACTTTCGTGCCTAAGGCAGAACTATAACTCACAGTCCTCTGTTGATTGGTCCAAAATCACCCAGCCAGCTTTTTATGCCTAAGGCAGAACTAGAACTCCATGATTCCTAGTGATTGGCCCGAAGTCACCCAGCTAGGTCTCTCATAAGGCAAAGCTATAACTCACAGTCTCTTGGCTTCTAGCTTGGCGCCTTCACCATGAGCCCAAACTGCCTCTCTTTCTCTTCTTCATAATCTTCCCATCTTCCCATCACCACCAAGAATGCTAATATTCCTTCTCGTCATCTGTTTTTATTTTCCCTCTCTCTGTCTCCCAGCTGCCCTCAAGGAGACCCCCAACCGTCCGTCCCCAGCGTGGTGCCCGAAACCCAAATTTGCTCAGGCCGCCTTTCCTCTGCTCTCCCCCCCCCAATCTATTCCAATCCCCTCAGAAGACGGCCTGCTCAGGGAAATTTCTCAACGACCGGCAGCCTAATTTCTCTGCCGCTTTTGATTGACATGCTGTCTCAGAGATCATGTGTTAATCCCTTCTCCACTCAAGCCTTTTCATAACTCATTTCTCTCGGCGAGATGGAGACTCTGATCGTTGCCGTGGCAACCGCGATAGCGCTAAGCCATTTCCCTCTCCTGCACGGAGCCATTATTCCACATGCATAGACGATGCGCGACAAAGGTCGCCACAAAGTCATCGGCGGCACACAACACGTTTATTAAACTAACTTTCTTTCTTTCTTTCTTTCTTTCTTTCTTTCTTTCTTTCTTTCTTTCTTTCTTTCTTTCTTTCTCTTTCTTCCTTTCCTTCCTTCCTTCCCTCCTTCCTTTCTTCCTTCTGACCATTTTCCTACCCAGTTTTTCTCTGCACCGCGGAGATGTCGGCTGATTTCCAGGCGGGGATGGAGAAGAAAGGACAGGAAAAGCGGGGAAACTGAGGCTAAATCGCATACACAGCAACACAGATTTCCAAATTGCGCTGAGATATTATAACAACAACAACAGCAGGAATAATAAAATCACCAAAGGCAGGCGGCCTGGAGAGATTAACGTTGGTTAGGGGCTGGTTCAGCCTTGCTAATTTCTGTATTTTTTATTTTGCAGACCCGGCCAATAAAAGTCTTCAGAGGGAAAAAAGAAAGAATACACACACATACACACCCCAAAAAGGGAAAAATACAAATAAAACTCAGGAAATTAAAATCTCCAAAGAGAAAAAAGAAACATTGGTGGGAAGGCAGAATGGATTCTGATGGTCCATCATCATCATCAGCTAACACGGTTGTATGGAGAGGAAGATTTATATATAAATATATATAAAGAAATCACATTTCCCACTCTCCCCAATGATATAGATAAAGTGATATTCTCTTTAAGAGTGGAATCTATTGGTCTAATCTTGTCGGTCATTCTTGGGGTGGCGGAAATGAAGAGAGGCTGGCTGTCCACCTGAGGGAAAGATTTTGACCGATGTTTTCAGGATGTTCTTGTCTTTCTGTCTTGAAATAAGGGGAGACTATAAAAAATATAAATAAATAAATAGGGGGCATGCATAAGCGCCCCAATGTGCCTACCGTCCCTGTCCTATTGTTTCTTTTTATTTTTCTTATATATATATCCATTTCATGTATTCATAACTATGTTTATACTTATACCTATTCTATTATCTTGTAAGCGATTAACAAATCAAATAAATAAATAAATGAAGACTACAATCTCCATGTCTCACAGCCGGTGTGGTTGCAGAATTCTGGAAATCGCCATTGCAAAAATGCTTTGGAAAGAGTCTAGGGCGATATTTCTTCACCTTAACCATTTTAAGACAGGTGGACTTCAACTCCCAGAATTCCAAACTTCAGTTGCTTGGCAACGGATTCGTATTTGTGACGGTTGCAGTCTCCTGGGAGGTCATGTGATCCCCTTTTAGGACCATTTGATGAGCAAAGTCAATGGGGAAAGCCGATTCATTTAACGACCGTGTTACTAACTTCCCAGCTGCAATGATTCGTTTAACAATTGTGGCAAGAAACGTGGTAAAATGGAACAAGATTCACTTCACAAATGTCTCACTTAACGGTAGAAATGTTGTGCTAAGTGGTGCTCGTAGCTCGAGGACTTCCTATAGCTGTGTGAAGAGCATGGGATATAGATAACCCTAGAGTTATGACTGGTTGCTTTGTGTGTTCAAAGTTATGATGGACCCAAAAGTCGCACCCAAAAGTTACTT
The DNA here is from genome assembly GCF_049901715.1 of Pseudonaja textilis. NCBI lineage: Eukaryota > Metazoa > Chordata > Lepidosauria > Squamata > Elapidae > Pseudonaja > Pseudonaja textilis. The sequence goes on from NC_141994.1 coordinate 69,847,685, forward strand.
CAAACCAGGGCTGGGCATCTAAAATTTTAGCAACAGGTTCTCTGCCTGGTTGCTGGGTGGGTGTGGCCATGTGGGCGTGGCCTAGTTGGCCTCCTGCACCATGGCCAGGGGGGCATTTTTGCCCTCCCTCGGTTCCGAAGGCTTTCCTTGTGTCTCCAAGCGGGTGTAAATGGCCTCCCCGGGCTCCGGAGGCTGTCTGGAAACCAGAAACGGGCCCATTTCCGGCCTTCCTGAACTTCTGCGAGGCCCAGTTTTCACCCTCTTCGATCCTCTGCGTGCGCCCTCCACTTACCTGCCTCCAAAATGGGTCACTCGGGGACTCCTGGGAGGGGCGGGGCTGGGTAGGCAGCGCCATCTAGGAGTGGGATTTGGGGGTTCCCCAAACGGCAGAGAATCTTAGTTAGGGGCTCTCCTGAACCCCTGGCAAACCCCCAGCAGCCCATCCCTGTTTCAAACCCAGTTCTGAAGTTCTAACAAAGTAACCCCTTCTTGTGGTCATCTGATTGCATTTTGGCCACTCAGCAAACATCCCACATTTATGACGGTTTGCAGCATCCCGCCGTCAGATGACCTTGATTTATATTTTTACCGGAAAATGGCATTTACTTCTGATTTTCAGCAAAAATAATAAAAAAAACCCATAGGGAACAATGGGTTTATTTAATGACTGGACTGTTGTTCACTTTATGACCGCCAAAAAAGGTAAAATCAAATCAGCCACTTTATGATTGTCACGACTTATGATGTGAAGGGACAGGCTCCTTTATAGTCATAAGTTTAGAGGTGGGATTCAAAAATTTCACCAACGCTGGTTGCTGGGTGGGTGTGGCCATGGTGGGTGTGGCCTAGTCAGCCTCCTGCACCATGGGCGGGGGGTGCTTTTCACCCTCCCTGGGCTTAGAGGCTTTTCTCAAGCCTCCGGGAGGGCAAAAATGGCCTCCCCTGGGCTCTGGAAGCTGGAAATGGGCCCTCCATGAGATTCTGGGAGGCCCATTTTCCCCGGGCTCCACATGCCCCCTGCACTTACCTGGGATACAAAATGAGCCACGTGGGGGCTCCTGGGAGGAGAAAGGTGGGGTGGGGCGAGCCAGTCATCAGAACTACCAGTTTGCAAAACCAGACGTAAAGTTAACATCCGGTTCACTTGAATCGGTCCGAACCGGCTGAATCCCACCCCTGCATAAGTTATAAGTCAAGGATCGTAAGTCATAAGTCAAGGATCAATTCTAATTCAATAACCAGGCTAAGTACATTGTGTGAACCCACACAATAAATGTATATTTTCTTAGTTGCACACAAGGGTGGGATTCTACCAGTTCGCACCTATTCGCTAGAACCGGTTTTAATATTCTAAGCAGTTTGGAGAACCTGTTGTTAGAAGAAATTACTGGGCTAATCCTGTAAGGAAGGCAGGAAAGAAACATTCTGGTGTTGCTTACAGAATCTGCCTCTCCGTTAACCCTTATTACATTCTTGGCAGGACTAGACTTCTTGTCTCAGGAACGTCTCTGGAGTTTTTTCCCCCTCCTTTGCTGGTACTTTGCTTGTGTGGAGTGACCATTCAAAGTTACAATGGCACTGAAAAAAAGTGATTTATGACCATTTTTCACACGTATGACTGTTGCAGTATCCCCACAGTCATGAGAGGCTGGGCAAGGAGATGCATGCCTCGATGTGAGTGATATTGAGTTGGCCACACCCAGCCAATAACATGACCACCAAGCCATGTCCACCCAATTACATGACCACCAAGCCACGCCCACCACCTAAGCCACGCCCACAGAACTGGTTGTTAAAAAAAATTGAATCCTACCCCTGGTTGCACAGAATATTTTTGTTTTAAAAGCTAAGTAAACCATTCCTTTTAGGGGGGATTCATAAAATAAACTTTTTCTCCTAAGTGTTTCCCTTGCTGTTTCCATCAGCACACCGTCTCCTCTTCCTGATAGTTCAACAACTCACTCAGTTTAATCATGAGTTCTGGGCACTTAGGTGTTATTTTGCACTGCATTCAGTTTGTGACGTTTGAAGCCAGGGAGCAGATTATGGGGGGCAATTTTTTTATTTTTAATCTGAGTTCTTGGGGTTTCATGGCCCAATAGATAGTTCTTTTTAAAAAAAATATTTTTATTGTACATTTTTCATTATTAATCATCACATTTCCAATTTTGTAATGTCAGTGTACTGGTTATATCAAGTCCTTTTGAAAAAAAACCAACATCATAGTATACATCCTGGTTATAGTTATGATTCTCATAATCATACAGTATAGCCCCCTTGACTACATAGTGTTGTACATTGTAATTATAACTATTATTTTCATATTTGTACCATAATACGCTATTACATTTATCACTCTATGCACTTTAAACTATATTCACATACAGTCCGATCGTGGTATTGCTTACATTGTGTATTCTTACATATTTCTATAGACCTGTATTTATTTCTATTTTGTCAATCTTCAATAGATAGTTCTTATGCTTGGGCACTGAAAGGAATTATGTTCCATATATAGGTGGATAACATTCACCCGTAGCATTATATAAACCATGGTATCTCCTGCCAAAAAAAAGAGAGAAAGAAAGAAGCTAACATTAAAAATAAACCAGGAGAGCATTTGAGAAGAGCGGAGAATATATGGCAGAATCTTCCAATCCCTTGCATTCACTGACAGCTTCCTTACACATCAGGAAAACGGGGGGAAAATAATGTCAGTGTTAAATATTAAGAACTTTCAAGTTGACAGCGAAGAAGTGAAAGAACCAGGATTCAAGAACAGGTAAAGCTGGTCGGTGAGATGGAGAAATCACAAAATTAATCCTCGAGAAAAGGCCCTGAGAAACTTAAGGCAAGGTTCCGGTGATAACAAATATTGGAATAGTTAAAATACAACTTCAGCAACAGACTTATGGAACTCACTACCTGACTCTGTGGTTTCTTCCCCAAACCCCCAAAACTTTAACCTTACACTGTCTACTGTTGACCTCACCTAAGAGGTCTGTAAGGGACGCGCATAAGCGCACCAATGTGCCTACTGTCCCTGTCCTAATGTCCCCTTTTATTTGTACCCATTTCATGTAATCATAGTCATGTTCTAATTATATCTGTTATCTAATACATGCTCGACGAATCAAATAAATAAATAAATAAATAAATAAATAAAATAATCCAACTCTCTCTCATGACTCAAAACTCCATTACCATTTCAGGCAAAGTCCCACTGACTAATTGTTCTCACTATTAGGAAATTCCTCCTTGGTTCTAGGTTGCTTCTCTCCTTGATGAGTTTCCATCCTTATTGCTTCTTGTCCTGCCTTCAGGTGCTTTGGAGAATAGCTTGACTCCCTCTTCTTTGGGGCAGCCCCTCAAATATTGGAAGACTGCTATCATGTCACCCCTGGTCCTTCTTTTTACTAGACTAGACAAATCCAATCCCAGCAACCGTTCTTCATATATTTTAGCCTCCAGTCTCCTAATCATCTTGTTTGCTCTTCTCTGCACTCTTTCCAGAGTTGTTGGAAGTTCAAACCCAACCCTCTCCTAGAGAAATGAAATATTTTAGGATATATTAAAAAAGGCAGAAAATTTTCCCCTAAAAGAGAAGTAGAAACTCAGAGAGGCAGAAGCTCAGCCCCCCCCGCCCCACCTTTGCTAATGGGCCATTAAGGCTTGGGGCGGTGTCTTCTACATAACAAAGATCTACCTCCTTCAGGCAGACCCATAATAGGAATTGCCCAAAACCCTTTCATTACATCATCATCCAGCAAGGCTCAACCAAGCCTGGGACTCAGGACAACCTACCGAGTTGGCTCCATGGGAGTCTGACAACCAATCAGAACACAAGCTCAGATTCAAATCCCAACAGGCGGCATAAAACCCAGGGACTCTCAGCATCTCTTCCCTTTTTTCTCCTGCTCAGGAGCTCCAAGGCATGTCGTTCTGTCCATCATTAAACCACCTTTCCAAACAGCCAGTGTCCAGTGTCTTTTTCCCCACTTGGAACTGAACCCAGAAGGATATTTTCTTCCAGCAGAGTCTTGATACACTTTTTTTTTTAATATCATGGAGATATGCTTTTACCAGAGAGAGGTCCTTGGAAGAGGTACCCACTCTAAGTAGAGCAGGTATGGAGCAACTATACCAATTTTACAACCTGCGGACTTCAACTCCCAGAATTCCTGAGCCAGTTTGCCTCAGGAATTCTGGGAGTTGAAAGGCCACAGGTTGTAAAGTTGTCATGGTTGCCCACCTCAGAAGTAGTAACAAAATCACACTGTCCTCAGAAGTTAAGCCCAACACCATGGCCCCTAACGCACAATACTTTATCCCAGATAAAGGCCTTTTGTGCAGTAAATGCTATTTAGTACCTGCTGATAGCATTTTGTTAACAAGGAGATAATAGCACGAACAAGATGTGCTTGTTTAGCTGCCTACAGATAAACGGAAGTGGGCCTTTGTTGACCTTCGTGTCTGTGACTGATGGGAGTCCTAAATTCAATGAATGATTCTTTTTCTCTCCCCTTTTCAGATTGAGTATGTATGAGAACAGTTTGACTTGTCCACTAGAATCTCCATATCGTGTCTCCTTAAAGATTAAAACAGAAGCTAACAGAAGCATTGTTTGGGAAAAATCTCCACAGAGGAACTTGGAAGTATAAGAGGAGTATGGAGAATAGGATAGGATAGGATAAGATAGGATAATAGGGAACAGAATAGGGAATAGAGTAGAGTAGAGTAGAGTTGAGTAGAGTAGAGTAGAGTAGAGTAGAGTAGAGTAGAGTAGAGTAGAGTAGAGTAGAGTAGAGTAGAGTAGAGTAGAAATAGAAATAGAAATAGAAATAGAAAAATAAATAGAAATAGAAAAAGAAATAGAAATAGAAGTTAGAATCCCTCACATCCCGGACATAAACTGTTCCAATTCCTACCCTCAAAATGACATTATAGAGCACTGCACACCAGAACAATTAGACACAAGGACAGTTTTTTCCCAAATACCAAATCATTCTGCTAAACAAATCATTCCCTCAACACTGTCCAACTATTTACAAAGTCTGCACTACTATTACTATTAATCTTCTCATCACTCCTTATCGCCCATCCCCTCCCACTTGTAACTGTATGATTGAAACTTTGTCGCTTGTATCCTTATTATTTATATTGACTGTTTCGTAGTATGATTTGATTGCTTATTGTACCCTATGACTATCATTAAGTGTTGTACCTGATGATTCTTGACGAATGTATCTTTTCTTTTATGTACACTGAAAGTATTTGCACCAAGAGAAATTCCTTGTGTGTCCAACCACACTTGGCAATTAAAGAATTCTGTTCTATTCTATAGGGAATAGAATAGAAATAGAATAGAATAGAACAGAACAGAACAGAACAATAGGAATAGAATAGAATAACAGAGTTGGAAGGGACCTTGGAGGTCTTCTAGCTCAACCCCCTGCTGAGGCAGGGAACACTATACCATTTCAGACAAATGGTTGTCTAATCATGGTCATTGGCCAGACATGCTGGGATGCTTCAATGTTTGAGAATGGCCCTGTTATACAGATTAAATTTTAGTTGTTAAAAATAAGGAATTAAATTATCCCTTGTCCAACTCTAGCGCCCTTATGGTGATTAGCTTTATGGAGGAGGTCAGGCATATTTAGTTATTTGAAGGTATTGCAGTACAGGTAAATAGGGCCCAGTCTTCAAGTCTATGAAGATCCATCCAGAGGTCTTCAAACTTGACAGCTTTAAGACTTGTGGACTTCAACTCCCAGAATTCCTCCTCCAGTCATGTTAGCTCAGGAATTCTGGGAGTTGGAAGTCCACAAGCCTTAAACTTGCCAAGTTTGAAGACCTTTGATCTAGGTGTTGGCTCTTCCTGCCACCTTGGTGTTTGCAAATTTTATGAGTTCCTCTTCTGTTTCCTCATATAAATTGTTTCTGAAGATATTGTTTGAAAGGAGCCTCTGTAGCGCAGTGCAGTGCTGCAAGCTACTTCTGCAGCCAGCTGCCTACAGTTGGGCAGTTCAAATCCCACCAGACTCAAGGTTGACTCAGCCTTCCATCCTTCCAAGGTGGATAAAATGAGGACCCAGATTGTTGGGGGCAATATGCTGACTCTGTAAACCACTTTGAGAGGGCTGTAAAGTGGTATATAAGTCTTATTGCTAGGAGTGACAGCCAGCTAGATCCCTCCATCCCTCCATCCCTCTATCTATCTATCTATCTATCTATCTATCTATCTATCTATCTATCTATCTATCTATCTATCTATCTATCTATCTATCTTTCTATCTTTCTATCTACGTATCTATCTCTAGCCATCCATCCATCCATCCATCCATCCATCCATCCATCCATCCATCCATCCACGTATCTACCCATCCATCTATCTACCTCTATTTCCATCCATCCATCCATCTATCTATCTCCATCCATCCATCCATCCATCCATCATGTATTGCAGGTTGACTCAGCCTTCCATCCTTCCAAGGTGGGTAAAATGAGGACCCAAATTGTTGGGGGCAAGAGGCTGACTCTGTAAACTGCTTAGAGAGGTCTGTAAAGCACTGTAAAGTGGTATATAAGTCTAAGTGCTATTGCTATATTGTACTGGGCCTAAGATAAAACCTTGGGGCACCCCATTGCATACTTCCTTCCATGTAGAGGTAGTACCATTAAGGACTACACGTTGAGTGTGGTTGGTTCAGCCAGTTACGAATCCATCTAGTGGTGATGCTGTCTAACCCACATTTTTCTATCTTATCCAGTACAGATACCTTCAATGCCAGGTACCGTATGCTGTATAAACTATTAACACTATCCACCTAACAACTAGAACTTGGAAAGTGTTTTCTTTCCCAAAGAAGCTGGAGGAATGACACACAAGTTGTATCAGTAGCAGTGGAATAAATTGTCCTCTTGCATAATTCCAGTCTGCCTTGAAACGAGTAAAAGTGTGAGAAAGAGCATCTAATCAGGATAACTCTCAGGTGTTGATAAGGACCATCAGAGATAAAAGACTTAATAAGCTCTCTCATTGCCTAAAGAATTAAAATAGTCATGGGATATGATTTCCTAAACATGACACTTATTCTCATCCTACACATCTTCTTTGCGTAACACGGGCCAGCCTTGGATCTGCTCCCAGAACTCCAAAATCAACAGCCTTACCTGTGGCCAGAGGAGACTTCATTTCCGAAGCCTTACATACCTGACATCTTGCACATCTAACCACAGTTACAGGCTAGGATTCTTCCTCACTTCCTCAAGACCCTCCCTTGCCAAGATGGATGGCAGGCATGGTAAAGCTTGTTGGCGGCCTGTCTAACATGTAGGTTGAAAGCAGTCGAAGATGTCTTCTCAACAAATGGATTCTGAGAAGATTGTAAACAGGTTGAGAATCTTCATAGAAGATCAGTTCTGGATTCAGGGAGTCCCTGAATCTCTCTTGTATGGCTGCCAGACCTCCCTCAAAACAGATAAACAAGAAAGAGGTGCAAATAATAATTTAATATCTACCTTAAAGTAGCTGTATTTCATAGAGAAGTTTCCTCAAACTCAGCTCAATTCATGGTGACTTTGTGATTGGCCTGTGTCTTCTTTTGAGATATTCTTTCAGTTTCCCAGTCTAACCTACAAACCTAGGTCTCTCTTTCAAGTATTGTCAAGATGTGACCTTGTTTAACTTCGCCAAAGTTGGTTGATGCTATCTGTAGCCAACTAGGTCAATAAAGTCAAACTGTCCTCCAAGTTGAGCTGGAGAATTTCATGAACACCTCTATGTCATTTCTTGGCAATTCTATAGACTGGAGATGTCCAACCTTAGGCAACTTTGAGACATGTGGACTTCAACCCCCAGAATTCCCCAAACTGTCTATATCAGGGGTATCCAACCTTGGCAATGTTAAGACTTGTGGACTTCAACTCACAGAATTAGCTGGCTGGGGAATTCTGGGAGTTGAAATCCACCAATTTTAGAAGAAGCTTCTTGGATGAGAAGAAGTAAAAAGTTTTTAAAGATAGCACCATGAAAATCCAGTTGTCTTTTGGAAAAAGCACTTTTGGGACAGCCATGACCTGGATGATTGGGAATCTTCATATACATCAGGGGTCTTCAAACTTGACAGCTTTAAGACATGTGGACCAACTCCCAGAATTCCTCTTCCAGTCATTTTAGCTCAGGAATTCTGGGAGTTGAAGTCCACAGGTCTTAAAGCTGTCAAGTTTGAAGACCCTTGATATACATCTTGCTTTAATGTCTTAGAAGGCTGCTAAGTGCTAATTACTCAACATACTTAACTCTTTTTGCATCAGCAAAATAAAATAGAGAAAAAGTGGACCCGCAGGGATTTTCTTTACAAATTTAAAACTCAGATGTCCCACAGGTGCTTTTTCAAAAGGCAGCTGGACTTCATTTTGCCTGAAAGCATTTCGCTTCCCATTCCAGAAGCTTCTTCGGTTCTGATTGAAGGATGGAGAATGGAAGGATTTATATTCATGGAAAACCATGACCTGGATGACTGATAATCTTCATAGTCATTTAAAAGTCAGATATCCAAATACTCTTGAGTAATTACATTTTCCCATTTCTCTAGTGCACGACTATGATACTATGTTTGAGAGTAACATTCGGTAGAATCTAATTGTGACTAATAACTGATGCACAATGATATTTAATAGTTGACCTGCGATAGCACTCATTAATTGAGAATATTGGATGGCTGGCAAATGATGGCATTCAGATCTGATGGGGCTGGTATCTGTCACACATTTAAAGAGATCTGCTGAAGCACTCAGTAAATGAAAGCAGATTTTTACTGAATACAGAGTAACAGAGTTGGAAGAGACCGTACAGATTTTTTAGCCCAAACCCCTGCTCAAAAAGGAAATCCTATACCATTTCAGGCAAATCTCTTCTTTAAAACCCCCAGCATTGAACACACACACAACTTCTGGGGCCAAGTCATTCCTCTGATTAATTGTTCTCACTATCAGGGAATTTCTAGGTTGCTTCTCTCCCTGATTATAAAGGAGTAACAGATTTTGAAGAGACCTTTTGAGGTCTTTAGATGTAAGGTGCGCGCATGCACAGTGAGGTAAGTTTGCCTGCAGCTTGCATGCCGGCACAAATGGCTCTGCGTGCCATAGGTTCGCCATCACGGTCCTATACTGTTTCAGACCCATGGCTGTCCAATCTCTTTTTAAAAATCTCCAATGTTGGCGCATTCACAACTTCTGAAGACAAGTTGTTCCACTAATTAATTGTTCTTAACTGTCAGAAATTTTTTTTCCGTAGTTCTAGGGTGGTTCTCTCCTTGATTAGTTTCCATCCGTTGCTTCTTGTCCTGCCTTCAGGTGCTTTTAAGTGTTTTGAATGTTGAATTGCAAATTAAAACAAACATTTCAATAGGAAATCCTGATCTTCGATAGCTCATTCAGAGCTAGCTCATTTGATTAGCTCTCATTCAGAGCTAGCTCATGAGATAGCTCATTTCAGTGGGAAATATTATCTGTAAAATCATTTCATCTATGGGGTGGGAGAGACATTGAGCATTCAGACTGGACCAATCAGTCAGCAATGGCTGTTGAGTGGAAAAAGTCACCGCAGGGAAAACAAGGAGATGTGATTTGAGAATTTATGGAAATAAGCAGCCGATCAGTAGTCGGAGATTAGCCTTCCAAGGATGGCGGCCAGCCGGTAGCAAAAGCACATTCTTCTTCAGATGTTCCCACTTCTATAACATTCCTAAGTGCCACCTGCAAAGCCATGGAGAAAGGAACACCTTGTGATCACCAAGGTGTTGTCAGGATGAGGAACTCATTAAAGGTGGAGGAGGCCGGTCCCTGCCTTTCTGAGGTATCTTGGATACGCATCTCCTCGACTTCTTGAGAAATCCAGGGTAGATCAATCAACAGGGTTTGCGTGGCTTGCTCAACTCGTTCCTCAAGCTGGAAGCCCAAAAGGTGGAGGTTTTCACATGAGAAGGCTCGTCTTCCACTCGGGTCAAACGGAGAAAGGTTAGCCCAACCAGAGAGCCTCACTGTTAGTGTCACGTGCAAACAAGTGGAGTCACTTGCGAATAACAAAAGTCAAACCCTTTATTAAAGGTAGAGGTTCCCCTCGCTCATACGTGCTATGGCGAACCTTTTTGTTGTGGTGTGCTGAAACTGGATAGAAGCATTCCTGTCAAACAGACAACAAATGGTCAAAATTGGGAGCATCCTATCAATTCTGTACCCTGTCAACAGTGGTGTCCCCCAAGGCAGCGTTCTAGGACCAACTCTCTTCATACTCTACATAAATGACCTCTGTGATCATATCAAGAGCAACTGCATTCTCTTCGCTGATGATGTAAAGCTATTCAACACCACAGACAATGCTGTCACCCTTCAAAAAGACCTCGACCTATGTATCAGAATGGTCAAACAAATGGCAGCTCCAAATCTCAACAAATAAATGCTCTCTCCTACATATTGGCAAAAAAAAATCAGAAAATAAAATACAGGCTGAATGGTCAAGCACCTTGTTGATGATCCAAACTCTGTCAAGGATCTTGGAGTACTCATCTCAAATGACCTAAGTTCTCTAGAGCCCACTGTAACTACATAGCCAAAAAGGCGTTAAGAGTTGTTAACCTAATCCTACGTAGCTTTTTCTCTGGTAATATTACACTGATAACATTTAATAGCATACAAAACATTTGTTAGACGAATACTTGAATACAGCTCATCAGTCTGGAACCCACATTACATATCAGATATTAACACAGTTGAGAAAGTCCAGAAATATTTCACAAGAAGAGTTCTCCACTCCTCTACTCGTTGCAGAATACCTTATGCCACCAAACTCGAAATTCTAGACCTAGAAAACCTAGAACTATGCTGCCTTCGGTCAGATCTAAGTATAGTATATAAAATCATACATTGCAATATCCTATTTGTCAATGAATACTTCAGCTTCAACCATAACAACACAAGAGCACACAATAGATACAAACTCAAGGTTAACAGCACCAAACTTGATCGCAGGAAATGTGACTTCAGCAACAAGAGTGGTCAGTGTCTGGAATATTCTACCTGACTCTGTGGTTTCTTCCCCAAACCCCAAAAACTTCAACCTTAGACTGTCTACTATTGACTTCACCCTTTTCCTAAGAGGTCTGTAGGGGGCGTGCATAAGCACACCAACGTGCCTATCTTCCCTGTCCTATTGTTCCTTTTCTTTTTTATATTTTTCTTATATGTATCCATGTATTCATTACTATGTTTTTACTTATACCTATTATCTCGTAAGCAATTGACAAAAGGTAGAGGTTCCCCTTGCACATACATGCTTATCTTTTTGTTGTGGTGTGCTGAAAGCGCGTGCATGCGCCGGCACCCACAATGAAATGCGCCCTGCCCCCATGTATACGTGTGCCCCCACTTGTGCGCCTCCCAGCAGATTTTCGGCCCATTTGAGGCCGTTTTTGCCCTCCTGGAGGCTCTAGGGAAGCCTCTGCAGCCTTGGAAGGCCGGAAAACAGGCCTTCTGGAAATACCAGAAGTGCCCATTTTTAGCCTCTGGAGCCCGGGGGAGGCCGTTTTCACCCTCCCAGAGGCTCGAGGTAAGCCTCTGGAGGCTGAAAATGAGCCTGTTTTGGCACTTCCACTATTTCCGGAAGGCCCATTTTTCGACTGCAGAGGATTCTGTCGAGCCTCCGGGAGGGCAATAACAGCCTCAACTCAATTGGGAGGCGTGTGCACACGCAGTGCAGGTAGGTTTGGTTGCGGCTCGCATGACTGCACAAATGGCTCTGCGTGCCACTTGTGACACACGTGCCATAGGTTTGTCATCCCAGTGCTGGTCATTTCCGGCTCTAGGAGGCGGTGCTTGTCTCCATTACAAAGCCAAAGAGCTAGCGCTGCCCCATGTTCATGGGGCCAGCATGACTAAATGCCAGAAGGGGCATGGAACGCTGTTACCTTCACAGTGGTCCCTATTTTTCTATTTGCATTTTTTACATGCTTTCGAACTGCTAAGTTGGCAGAAGCTGGGACAAGGAACAGCAGCTCACTCTGTTACGCAGCGCTAGGGATTCGAACCACCGAACTGATGACCTTTCTGATCGACAAGCTCAGCGTCTTAGCCACTGAGCCACCACTTCCTTCAACTCTTTATTACTGACCGCTTATAATATTAATGTATATAATGTATTATAGATGGTCAGTAACACTTTATTACTGACCACCTATAATACAAGAATCTCCCCCAGGCTGCTCCTGGGAATGACCAGATGCGGATAATCCTTGACTTACATTTGTTTAGTGACCGTTTGAAGTTACGACACTGAAAAAAAGTGACTTATGACCGTTTTTCACACTTACGACTCGCATCCCCACAGTCATTTGATCAGAATTCGTGCAGGAGGTAACTTGTATGTAATTATGACATGTGCAGGGTCCTGGGGGATATGGGTGTGTGTGTGTGCCATGCAATCCACTTTAGTGACCTTCTGACAAGGAAAGTCAATGGGGAAGCCAAATCCACTTAATAAATGGGTCCCTAACTTAATCGCTGCAGCAATCCACTTAATGACATATGGCAGGAAAGTTGGTAAGATGTTTAAGAGAACCTGGCTTCCCCATTGAGTTTGCTTATCAGAAGGTTGCAAATGGGGAACCCGTGAGAGTTGCAACCTGCCAAAAATATAAGCCGGTTCTCCAAACATCTGAATTTTGATCCCGGGACCACAGGGATGCTGCAATGCTCCTGTGTGAAAAATGGCCGTAAGTGCGAAAAACGGTCCTAAGTTGCTTGTTTCCATGCTGCCGTAATTTTGAACGGTCCCTAAATGAATGGTTGTGAAGTTAAGGACTTACCTCAGGGGTGGGATTCTACCAGTTTGCACCTATTTGCTAGAACCGGTTGTTAACATTCTAAGCAGTTCGGAGAACCGGTTGTTAGAAGAAATTACTGGGCTAATCCTGTAAGGAAGGCAGGAAGGAAACATTCTGGTGTTGCTTACAGAAACTTCCTCTCCGTTAACCCTTATTACATTCTTGGCAGGACTAGACTTCCATTCTCAGGAACGTCTCTGGAGTTTCTCCCCCCCTCCTTTGCTGGTAGTTTGCTTGTGTGGAGTCACCATTCAAAGTTACAATGGCACTGAAAAAAGTGACTTATGACTATTTTTCACACTTACGACTGTTGCAGCATCCCCAGTCATGAGAGGCCAGGCGAGGAGTTGCATACCTTTATGTGATATTGAGTTGGCCATGCCCAGCCAATAACATGACCACCAAGCCATGTCCACCCAGTCACATGACCACCAAGCCACGCCCACCACCTAAGCCACACCCATAGAACCGGTTGTTAAAAATTTTGAATCCCACCCCTGACTTACCTGTAGGGCAAATGGCCATGTTTAAATGCTGGTTAGGTGTATTGTGGAAAGCACTGCCCTGCTCTTTAAACGCCTCGCCTCGGTTTGCAACGACTTGCTGGACAGCTTTAGGTCCTCCACGGTTCATATTGCATGGTGCAACCTAATTGTTTTGTGACCTGAGAAGGACACTGGATGCACAGTGCCTCTCGCTCTCCGGGGGTTAATAAAAGGTTGTTTCCTCAAGGAAGAAAGGAGGATGGACAGCCGGTTTGTTCAGAGAGACATTATTCAGAACATTATCAGCGTCTCTTTGCAGGCAAGGATATGCATCCCCTTTAGGCTTCTAAAAATAGTTTTTATTTACACACACACACACACACGTGCGCATCTCCTTTTAGGCTTCTAAAATATAATTTTATATCTATCTATCTATCTATCTATCTATCTATCTATCTATCTATCTATCTATCTATCTATCTATCTATCTATCTATCATCTATCGTATCTATCGTATCTAATCTCTATCTATCTATCTATCTATCTATCTATCTATCTATCTATCTATCTATCTATCTAATCTCTTATCTATCATCTATCGTATCTATCTATCGTATCTATCTATCATCTAATCTATCTATCATCTATCTATCTATCTATCTATCTATCTATCTATCTATCTATCTATCTATCTATCTATCTATCGTATCTATCATCTCTCATTATCCCCTCTCTGCAGTGGTGGGATCCAAATTTTTAACAACCAACTAAGCCACGCCCACAGAACCAGTTGTAAAAATTTTTGAATCCCACCCCTAACCAAGGAGTCATGTGTGCACATCCTGGGGCGCATGCGTGGGGGTGCGGCATGCAAACTGCATTTTGGGGATGTACACATGCGCTTGGGGCACCTGGTGTCGAAAAAGTTAGCCATCACTGGTCTAGATATTGGCATCTGGATATAGGTCTTTCTAACATTCATATTTTATTGTGTTTCTAATCTAGGTGAAATGTCCATATATATTGCAAGTCCGTGCATGGAGTGCCTTTTGCTAAATAAACATGTTCTCCATCTCTCCATCCTGTTCTCCCCGTTTTTAATCGGGTTGTGGTGTTCTGGATTTTATACAGGTAGTCCTTAACTTTTGATCACAATGGAGACTAAAATTTGGTTGCTAGGCGAGACGGTTGTTAAGTGAGTTTTGTCCCATTTTACAACCTTTCTCGCCACTGTTATTAAGTGAATCACTGCAGTTGTTAAGTTGATAACACGGTTGTTAAATGAATCTGGCTTCCCCACTGATTTTGTTTGTCAGAAGGTTGCAAAAGGCGAATCATGTGACCCCGGGAACATTGCAACTGTCATAAATATGAGTCAGTTGACAAGTATCCAAATTTTGATTGCCTTATAGGGATCCTACAAAGGTCATAAGTGTGAAAAATGGTCATAAGTCACTTTTTTTTTCAGTGCTGTTGTAACTTTGAGTGGTCCCTTAACAGATCTTAACAGATAATCAGAGTCGGAAGGGACCATATAGGTCATCTAGTCCAACCCCTCACCCCAAGCGGGATACCCTACACCACTTCTGACAGATGGGAGTCCAATCTCTTCTTGAAAGTCTCAAGTGATGAAGCTCCCACAACTTCCGAGGGCAAAGGTGTTCCATGGGTTGACTGTTCTGTCAGAAAGTTTCTCCTTATTTCCAGGTTGAATCTCTCCTTGTTCAGTTTCCATCCATTATTCCTTGTCTGGCCTTCAGGTACTTTGGAAAATAGATTGACTCCCCTTCTCTCTGGGGCAGCCCCTCAAATATTGGAAGGCTGCTCTCCTGTCTCTCCTGGTTCTTCTCTTCAGTAGACTAGCCAGGCCCAGTTCCTGCAAACGTTCTTCATATATTTTAGTCTCCAGTCCCCTCATCATCCTGGTTGCTCTTCTCTGTACTTTTGCTAGAGTCTCAACATCTTTTTTATAATGTGATGAACAAAATTGGAGCTGTTGTAAGTCAAGGACTACCTGTACTCATGGAATTTATTTCAGTGTCCACCTTGCAACTAAAAATAATGGTTCATCTGAACCAGGAAACAATTTTTCCTTAAGTGGAATGTGGAATGCGGACTTCATATATTTCTACCGCTCTTTATTTTCCTCTTCGGCAAACTCAAATAAAATGTTCAAATAATATCCGTAGCTCTCACGACAATTTTTGTGGTCTAAGAGATAAGAATAATGTATATCTCAAGCCCAAATGGAATTTGCCTTTTTGCAAAACGGCATTAGAAAAAAAAAAAGTCATAAAACCGAATTGAAAAGCAAACCAAGTTTGATTCCTTATTCTGATTTGAATGCAAATCTGGTCAGATTGTTTGGAGACGAAGTGGAAAAAAGAACACATTTCTGACTTAATTTCCCCCCCGCCCCCGCTACTGTTTACGTAAAGCTCAGCTTCTTGCTTTAGCTGAGTTAAATTCCCAGTACACTGGCGTAGCGGTCTTTTAAGAGAACGCATGCCAAATTTTAAAAGAGAGGTGCGTTCCTGAAAATCAACCACGTTTAGTGCCTTCAATTCGGACGTGTGACAGGCTGCCTATGACCTCCCATCTTGGCAAAGCATCTTGCATTAAACTTCCCGGCTGCAGGGAAAAACAAAAACAAAAGTTGCCCTGTTCCCTTGAAATGGCTTTTCTCCTCACTCTGAGGATATTTTCGATAGGCACAAGTTGAGTTATTCTTTCTTCTTTTAATCGCTCTGACGAAAACTACCTGCATTCAGGGGGCAATACCATGTATTTAAATAACCCTGTTTTCTCACCACCTAGACGTAGGCATTTCCTGGACATTAGCCCCAAGGATACGATGGAAAAACACGCTGACTAAAATACATCCATGCACATTTTTCCATGGGGCCTGTTATTCCAGGAAGGACTTTTAAATCTGATTTTCAAAACGCAGAATACGAAGGATCCTCCTTACTGTTATTTGCCAATATCTTTTGGTTCTGACAGAAGAAAGCTGTAGGGCAGAAGAAAGGCAGACCGGTCTCCAAATCTGGCAGTTTTAAGAGTTTGTGGACTTCAAACTTCCAGAATTCCTGGCTGGCTGAGGAATTCTGGGAGTTGAAGTCCATGAGTCATAAAGGTGCCATGTTTGGAGACCCCTGTTTTAAAGATTTGGTTGAAAAGTAGAATTGAATACATGGATTGGGTCCCATCACACACCCTGCACCCAGAAATCTATGTAATGTTCCACAACATGAGGAAAATGTAAAAAAAAAAAAAGTAAAATAACAAAGTCCTAAAAATAATTCTGAGGTAAATTTCAAAATAAGTACCTTTTAGGTGTCAACCTGAGTCAAAAAAATATATTTCTAGGAAGTGCTTAGATAAATTACAGGCAGTTCTTGACTTACAATCATTTGTTTAGTGATTTACAACGCCCCTGGAAAAAGTGATTTATGACCATTTTTATCACTTACAACCATTGTAGCATCCCCATAGTCACGTGATCAAAATTTAGACGCTGGGCAACTGGCATGTACTTATGTCAGTTGCCATGTCCCGGGATCATGTGATCCTGTTTTGCAACCTTCTGACAAGCGAAGTCAATGGGAAAGCCAGATTCACCTAGCAACCTTGTTGACAATTTAACAACTGCAGTGATTCTGTGGCAAGACAGGTCATAAAATGAGGCAAAATTCATTTAACAGCTGCCTCACTTAGCAATGGAAACTTGGGGCTCAATCTGGTTGTAAGTCAAAAGCTACCTGCACTGTAGGGAAATTTTAAAATAGCCACCGTGTCTTCTAGGTTATCAACTCGAGTAAAAAAAATAAAATAAAAATAAAATCTATTTCTAGGAAGTGCTTCGATGAACTTCTGAAATGAGCAAACCGAAAATCTCTTCTTTTTCCAAGATTGAATCTTAATTCACACGGGCTTTGGAAGGGAGAGGAAAATCTAATTCATATTTTCAGTTGGAGAAGATAAACCTGCCCCTCTGCCCACCCTCCCCTCCCCGACACACACACACACACACACACACACACGAAAAGAGAAGTTATTTCACAAAAAACTAAGGCAGTTTTATTTAGATTGTTGAAAAAAAAAAAAACCAACAACGGGAGGAAGAAAAAACAAGATTAAAGTTTCACATACTCCCATTGGAAAAAAAAAAAAATCTACCAACCATTTACTCCATCCTGGAGTCACATCTAATTTTCTGGCTTTGCAAGGAAGAGGCCAGACTGGGCTGTGGAAATCACTCCAGGGGCTTCAAAAGGATCATAATTAGTCTTTCCTGCTACTTTAAACCAGGAAAAAAAAACAACCCGCAAACTTTGGAGAAGGTGGCAATTATTTACAAAGACCTCTGCTGCTCGGTTGATTGTTCTTCTGGCTGGCGAGTCCGTTAAATTCTCAATTTGTGCCTGTCGCACTTGGTGCAGGAGGAAAGAGAGAGAGAGAGAGACAGAAGCTGAGGGAGAGAATTTGTGTGTAAGGATGTGCATCTTTGCGATTCTTCCCAAAAGCAAAATCCTCAGAGATGTGATGGTAACGGAGAGGGCAGCAGAAGCTGGACCAAATCCCTCTGGAAGAGGACTTGGCCGGGAGCCGGAACGCTGACTATTCTCCACAACCTCAGTGTGCTTTGTGTTTCCCCTTTTTGTGTTTTTTGTCCTTCTTTTTGCTTGCGCACCTGGAGCAGAACCACTGTATCTCTTCCGGGGGAGCAGCCGTGATGCCAACGCAGGGCCTGCGAAGGAAAAGGAGAAAGGCGTGAAAGATGGCGGTGTTCTGACCTAAGCCTCCCCAACAGCACGAAGCCGAGTCCTTGTCCCGATAAAACCCCTTTTTATTTAGTGTACAGTGAATTCCTCTCCAGCAAAGCCCCAGCCAACAGTCTTTCAAGAGATTCCACAACCTTTATCAGGCTTGGAGAGTTGCCAGGCCGATAGCTTTCAGACGCCACACTGTAGCAGATAATATTTGGCAAGAATGCAGGAACCTTCACCCAAATGAACTAATTGTCTTCTGCAAAACCCCACTCCCCTTCTCTTTATTCCTCTTGGGAGGTGCGATTCACCTTCCACCTATGGCTTTACTCCCGAGCCAACCCTTGTTCCTTAACCGTTCCCTTCTCCTGGCAGCTCTGTGCATGCACACACTGGGAACAGGCTCCAGCTGTTCTTCTTCCCCACTGATCTCTGACTCCAAAGGCAGCTGATAACTGTCAGACGGCCCCGGCCCCATCTCTGCCTCCAACACAGAGCCCTCGTCAGAGCCTTCCCTGATTCCAGGACTGGCCCAGGTTCCTCCTGAACCTCCTCACTGTCCGAATCTGCTGCCAGCTCTGCTGGCCGCTGGCGTGCCACAACAGGTGGAAGGAGGAGAACAATTCCTTGCAAATTTTAACAGGATGAAATTGCCGCAGCTAGTCCTCGACGCAGGGCCACAACGGGACCCCACATTTCGGTTGCTAAGTAGAGACAGCTGTTAAGTGAGCTTTGACCCGTTTTACGACCTCTCTCCCCACCAGTGTTAAGTGAATCACCCCACTGGTTATGTTAAGCTAGTCACACGGTTGTTAAATGAATCTGGCTTCCTTAGTGACTTTGCTTGTCAGAAGGTCGTAAAAGGGGATTTGCATGACTCCAGGACAGCATCATAAATGTCAGGCAGTTGCCAAACATCAGAATTTTGATCACGTGACCACAGCAGCACCTCCAAGTAAGGGTGAAAAATGCTCTTAGGTCACTTTATTTCAGTGACGTTGTAACTTTGAGCGGCCACTAAGCGAATGGTTGTTAAGTCAAGGACTACCTATATAATTTGATTTAAAGGTGAGGGAACAACAGTTCACCATCCTGTGATAGAGGTTGGATAGAACATGGGTTGAAAACAACAACCACCACCACCACACGTTTTGTTTGTCGATGGTTTCGTTTTCACACACATACGTAACGATATCGGACATCACCTACAACTGAAGAGATTTCACAATTTTAATTTATGTGGTGTCAGCGCCTGATCTCGTGCTTTCCCCCACCTTAAAATCCTCCTGCAGATATGAATAAAAGGAGGCACCGGTGGATTTACACAAGGGTTATTTCCTGTATTTTCTCGTGAAATGCGTTCTTAGATACTTAGAATGGTTGCTGATTTCGGAGTATTAGCATTATGAGTTTTCTCTGAATTGTACTTCCTAATATACCAGCATATATACTTTTTCCATATTGTGCATAAACTGGAATCCATCTGTACATAAATAATTTTCTTTCTGTTTTTTTTTTTTTTTTTGTAAAAGCTTCCTCTGCTGTTTTTAATCATTTTAGGGCCCTGTGGGTTTTTTTTGGTTCTAAAGGGTTATATTTCCCCATCCTTTAAAAAGACATTCATACACAAACACGCATGTCGGAGCTCGCTTTTTTTTTTTTGCTGAAAAATATAGGAAATTAAAGATTTAAGAGAAAAACACCTTTAAACTTCATACATACATACACACACACACACACACACACACACACACACACATATATATATAAAATATTCTTAAATTTTAAGATATATATCCATCCATCCATCCACTGGGATTGGTTTATTTGTTTAAATGTGTAGAATGATTACTCAGTTCACTGAATAAATCCTTTCAGTTGTAGAACGGGTCTATTTTTCAGTTCAGGAAAAAATACTCTTAGGATTACTTAAGTAATGAAAATTCAGGGAACTCTATATTCACATCAGTGCTTTGCAAGAAGGAATTCAATACCTCTGACAGTAGGAACAGGCCGAATGTATCACTTGGCCGCTAGCGAAGCCTCTTAGCTCAAGATAGGGGTCTATAAAATCATTGAAAAGGAGGGCTGTGTTAGGCCTGGGAATGGGACGTCCCCAAAACAGGAAGGGCTGGGAGAGGAAATAAACTAGATTGAATTTGAGTTTACATTTACTTATTGTAGGAGAAGGATGTGGCAGAACGTGGGAGGGAGAGGGGTGGGTGGAGTTAAAAGAGGAATGAGTCTAGAATCGCTAGGTCGCCACAAGTGGATTAAGCCCAATCCTCCTTGAATTCTGTTGGTCCTTATCTAACTCCAGTCAGGTGCTAGTAGTTAGTTGAGGAGATTCTTGTACTGTAATACAATAAATCAGTTTAATTGGACCTTCACATGCGGGCCGGATCTTTTGTGCCTGATATTCTTAAATATATATCTATATTCATCTTCCAATCATTCATCCATCTATCCATCCACCCAACTACTTACCTACCCATCCATTCATCAATCCGACCACCCATCCACCCACCCTTTATTATTTTAATAAATAATTCAAGGTGGCAAACATATCCCACTCACTTTCTTCCTTCTGTTTTCCCCACAACAGCAACAACCCTGTCAGGAGAGTTGGGTTGAAGCACTGGCCGAAAGTCACCCAGCTGGCTTTCATGCCCAAGGCGGAACTAGAATCTACTGTCCCCTGGTAATTGGCCCCAAAGTCACTCAATCGGCTCCCCTGCCTAAGGTAGGACTAGAACTCACGGTCTCCTGATGATGGGCCCAAAGACACATGACCAGCTTTCATACCTAAGGGGGGATTAGAACTCGTGCTTTCCTAGTTTCTAGCCTTTTATTTCTATGGATTATTTTCATGCACTTTACATTTCTCTACCACCTTGAAACCAGGATGATTGTAAGCACGGCCTCCAAAGGTTTGAGAAATGGTGGTATGTTGACCAAAAGCTCCAATTTGGACATGTTTGTGTTCACATCTTGTTATAACTCTACCAGCGGATTGCAATAGGCTGACAGCTCACCATCTTGGGTAATAAATGTTCATTTCCATGTCGTTTGTAGGTCTACAACTACAACACCCACAAGAGTCCTCCCACATGACTTCAGAAGCAGACCATGGCCTCCTCCTCCACCACTTACCAGTGATACCAATCGTCACAGTCATCACACCCAATCATCGGGCTGCCATCATCTGGCTTTTCACAACCGGGACAGAACCATATCTTGTTCCCCCACTCATCTCGGATCTGGATGGATAGAAAAAGAAAGAGAGATTGAGAACCCAGATGGGCAGAAGTCTCATTTCACGTAGATTCCTTTCTACATGTTTCACAATAGCTACCTAACATAGTTAAAAGAGAGTCAGAATGGATTTCCAGAGGGGGAAAAAATTGCAGACTACAGGAACCAGGAGTATTATAAAGGTGACCCTGAGGACACAGATAAACCTCCAAGTGGCCTCAACCACCCTCTAAAAGGATGCAAATGACCAGCTGTCTGCAAGGAAGATAAACCCTTCCATTCCCCAGTTAGAGCTGAGAAAGCTTCTTGGATGAGAAGCAAAACATCTTCAAAAGAAAAAACTAGAAAGTCCAGTTGCCTCCTGAGAAAAGCATTTTTGGGGATATCTAACATAGTGTTTCTTAACCTTGACAGCTTTAAGCTGTGTGGGCTTCTGGGAGTTGAAGTCCACACAGCTTAAAGTTGCCAATGTTAAGAAACGCTGATTGAATAGTTCAAGGACTGGGGGCTGGGTGGGAAGAAATATCCCATCATAGCCACGATGGAGCAGTGGTTAGAAAGCAGTTCCGCAAGCTACTTTTGCTGACTTCTGACTGCCAGCGGTTTGATCATAACCTGCTCAAGGTTGCTTCAGCCTTCCATCTTTCCAAGCTCAATAAAATGAGGACTCAGGTTGTTGGGAGCAAGAGGCTGACTCTGTAAACTGCTTAGAGAGGGCTGTGAAGCACTGCGGAGCAGTATATAAGTCTAAGGGCTATTGCTATATTATTTGAACAAACATGAGGTATGAATGCAAGCATGCAGCCTTCGATAACAATATCAATAGTAATATATTAGATTTCTAAGGAAGCTAGATCAGAGAAACTCAAGGCAAGTTACAACTGAAAACTCAATAAAAGCAATGATATACATAAAATAAAATAACTTCCTGCTTTGGAGAAGTACAGAAAAAAGAAAAAACAATTTCAACCAGTCTTATTCATCACTCGGAAGGTTACAGCCCATGGTTTGCTCAAAAGGCCAACTTGTCAATGAAGATTAATCTCCATGAAGATTCTCAGTCATCCAAGTAGAGTTTCACAAGAAGAATTCTCCGCTCCTCTACTCGTTGCAGAATACCTTATGCTACCAGACTTGAAACTCTAGACCTAGAAAACCTAGAACTACGCCGCCTTCGGTCCGATCTAAGTATAGTATATAAAATCATACATTGCAATGTCCTACCAGTCAATGAATACTTCAGCTTCAACCATAACAACACAAGAGCACACAATAGATACAAACTCAAGGTTAACCGCACCAAACTTGATTGCAGGAAATACGACTTCAGCAACAGAGTGGTCAATGTCTGGAATATTCTACCTGACTCTGTGGTTTCTTCCCCAAACCCCCAAAACTTCAACCTTAGACTTTCTACTATTGACCTCACCCCTTTCCTAAGAGGCCTGTAAGGGGCGTGCATAAGCGCACCAACGTGCCTACCGTCCCTGTCCTATTGTTTCTTTGATTTTTCTTATAAGTATCTATCTCATGTATTCAAAACTATATTTATTCTTATACCTGTATCTTGTAAGTGATTGACAAATCAAATAAATACTAAATAGAGTTGTCTGACGGTTGAATATGCCACTGAACTGTCTCCAGAAGTTGTGGGTGATCCATCACTGGAGGCTTTTGAGGCAAGAAGGGACTTGTCTGGAATGGTAGAGAGTCACCTGCTTGAGCTGGGGTTAGGCTAGAAGACCTCCATGGTCCCTTCCAACTCTGTTATTCTGTAATTCCTATTATTCTATTAAGTTGGCTTGTTCCGGGAGCTCAATTCCAGAACGAGGCAAGCTGAGTCTGGGATGGGATTATGTGGGCGTGTGCCAACTATGTCCTACACACCTGAAGGTCAGGTGGCACAGGTTCAACATGCCAGAGAGTGGCTCCTTGAAGGCCATCACCTGCGCTTCTTTTTCGGAAGGCAACCTGGCGTGGTTGCGGAATAACCGAGCACCTCCCAACCGCTGGCTCCAGTGGCCAAGGGGCTCTCTCAGCCTTGCTCAACCTGGGATCCACCGTTTGACTTGAGTCTGTGGGTTCTTGTGCCCTCCACCCACTGAGCCAAACCCCTTTGCTAGCCGTGGATAATGGGACTTGTAATCTGAATCAGAACCGGAGAAGCTTCTTGGATGTGAAGGGAAGCGCCCTCAAGTAAAACCGAAGAAAGTCCAGTTGCCTTTTGGAAAAGCATCTTTGGGATAACCGTGACCTGGTGACTGAGCATCTCCACAGATGTGTAATTTGATGGCTTGGAAGATGCCAGAGCGGTAGGATGGTGAAAGGAAGACTTCCCAACTGGGAGCCGAAACTGGTTTCGGCCCTAGCATGCTCCTTCCATTCATTCTGCACTGCCTCGGCCGCCTCCCTCCCTCCCTGCCACGTAGAAGACCGTCTTGGCAACGTGTGTCTAATATATACAGCAGAAGCATTTAGGTTGCTGGGTTAGTACTTATTAGCCAAAGTCATCCAACTCAGCACACTGATAAGATCAGGGGTATAAAAAATAGTTACTGAGTAACTTTCCATTCCTTTGACATTTATCACACTACGACATTTACCAAAGGGTAAGTGGGAGAGTGGGAGAGGGAGAGAGAAAGGTGAGAGAGAGAAATAGAAAGAGAGAAAGAGAGAGATGGAAAGTGAGAGAGAGAAAGAAAGATGGAGAGAGAAAGAAATAGAGGGAGAGAGAGAGAGAACTATAACACTTTGTAGCAGGCTGGTAGAAGCTGGCCCTTCTATTCATTAAGGTGCGCATTCATACATGCTACTAATTACGTCAATTGCAGCAATCCTATTTTGGACAAAATGCACACTGGAATTCCGGCTTCTGTCAGAACTTAATGATTTTATGAAAGGCCTCCCTCCTTTGTCAACATATGAGAAACTTTCCAGCTCTTAGGCTGTTCAATTTTAATTGTCTTAAATCCAAATTAATCTGAGCCCATATGTATGCGATATGCCATTTATATTTATGGGGCACACTTGTAACATACTTTATTGAACAATTGTTAAGTCTAAGGAATGGAATCTCGATAGAAGATGACGGGCGCCTGCCTATTTTTAACTGAAATGAATATGAAAAATTACACTCTAGATATAAAGATATAGTCGGACATGAACATATAAACAGTCGGTCTTTCTCTTGCATAGGTTTTTCTGTTTTGTGAGACTACTTCTTCCCTAAGTTGACGGAAACAAAATAAGCAAAAGCTGCAAGAATTACAGCAGCCCAAGAAAGCAAACTGAGACTTGAGCAGCCTACAAATTTTTGTAAATATTTATTTAATTTATATGCTGCCCGCCTCCCCATGGAACGATTCTAAATAATTTTTTTAAAAAACAGACAGACTGACTATATGCTTAAACGTACCCGTTACACCTGGGATTCTGCCATTACTAAGCCAAGCAAGCTCTTGTTTAAAATGATATAATTGCCTGATAAGTTATGTGATGATACAGGATATAAAACCATGGTTTACCTCAAATGGTTCGCTGAATAAATCTTAAGGGGAATGGGCTTGACAACATGGTGAATCATGAACCTGGGTTTACAAACCACCATGGATAAATTCGCACAACCTCATATGCCAGCAAGGAAATGAGTGTTTCTGAGTGCAATGTCTATACTCAACCATTGCTAAGGCCTTGGGCCCTTCTGCCCAGCTCTGCCTCCAAACCAAGGAAGAGGTTCTCCCTGGAGCAGAGGTGGGTATTCAGCAGGTTCTGACCAGTTCTGGAGAACCGGTAGCGAAAATTTTGAGTAGTTCGGAGAACCGGCAAATATCACCTCTGACTGGCTCCGCCCCCATCTCTTCTCCGCCTCCCTTTGAGTCCCAGCTGATTGGCTGGGTCTTCTTTGGTTGCCCTGCACAGGAGAAGGGAGCTGGAAAGCAGGTTAGTGGGGTGGGGAGGGAATGGGGATTTTGCAGTATCCTTCCCCTGCCACGCCCACCAAGTCACGCCCACAGAACAGGTAGTAAAAAATTTTGAATCCCACCACTGTGGCCTCGAGGCTGTATCAGCCAAGAAAGTTCAACCAACCAACGCTTCTGACATACCTAAGCCAATATGAGTCTTCTCACTGACCGAAAGCTGGAATTGCATAATGCATAATGGAAGGTATAAGAATTCTTGCTTAATAACAAACGGCTGGGATTTAGCTTGGATGGAATTAATATGGAAAATATTTGCCGCTGGATCCCCTCCAGAAAGGACGGCAGATTTACAAACAGGAAAGCTCTGTGTTTGAGAAGTATAAAACTTGAAGGCACGACGCGACGCCAGTCCAGAATCGGCAGGCAAAGAGTTTAACATGCACGGCAAGTTATTTTGGGTGCTCTTCTACAGAAGAGGCGAACAGTAAACTGACCTAAAGAGAAGATTGTCCACCCACCCACGCCCTCCATCAGGAATGGAATAGATTGCACAGAGGAGGAATGCCTGCAAAAGTTGATGGAGGTAGCAGAGATGGCAAAATGGATGGTTTTGATTAAAGGAAAAAAACACAACTTTTTCCCCCCTTCCTTTTGGACTTTGTGCTTGAGGTAGAAAAAAGAAAATAGGAAACTTTAATTTTGGATTTTGTTGGTTAGATAGATTCGTGGTATGGTTAAGTGTACATTATCTTGTAAAGGAAAAACTGAGGTTGTATGTTACTACCTTATGCTGAGGTATAAGATTTAATAGCTGCCAGCTGCTGTTAAGTCTGATGCAATGTACGTCTGATGCAATGGAGGATGAAGCAGCATAGCAGGGGTGTCCAACCTTGGCAACTTTAAGACTTGTGGACTTCAACTCCCAGAATTCCTCAGCCAGGAGTTGAAGTCCACAAGTCTTAAAGTTGCCAAGGTTGGACACCCCTGCAGCATAGCATGGGCATTGCTCTTTTAAGACGAAGAATGAGTCCATAGAAGTTTATACAAGGCAGCCATTAGAGGGCGTGTTCTTTCTCCTTGTGTCCGGTATCCATTGCAGAGGTTTCCGTACAGAGTTAAGAAGAAGATTGATTGCTTGTAAGGTATTTTTCCTACCACGTGTATTTTCTGTATATATGTCTTGCATACAAACCACTGTTAAATGTCTCAGTCTCTGTGTCTTGTGTTTTGCTCCTGGGTTGTCTCACAATAGTACTCACGCTGCAAACGCTCTTATTCTACTGCCCACAAAAAGAGACGGAGGTCAATGCTTTTCTTTTTCTTACATTTTATATTCCACTTATATTTTCTCTGTATTTCTGTATGTTGTATTTTGATAAACTAATCGAATATTGGATTGAAAAGGAAAGAAATAGAAATAGATTGCTATCAATATAAAGAGCGTCCTCGACTTACAGGAGTTCATTTAGTGATGGTTTCAAATTACCACAGGACTGGAAAAAAAAAACGACTTACGACCGTTTTTCACACTTGCAGCATCCTCCTGGTCACGTGATCAAAATTCAGGCGCTTGGCAACTGACTCATATTTATGACGGTTGCAGTGTTCGGGGTGGTGGTCACGTGATCCCCTTTTGTGACCTTCCGATAAGCCATGTCAATGGGGAAGCCAGATCCACTTAACACTAAGGTGTCACTAACGTCACCACTGTGCTGGTTCACTTAACAAGCCTGGCGAGAAATGTCCCCAAATGGGGCAAAATTCACTTAACAACTATCTCACTTAGCAACATAAATTTTGGACTCCGTTGTGGTCATTTAAGTGGAGGACTACCTGTGCTTTTAGGTTGCCTTCATTGACGTGATATCCTCCTGGCAGCTGCTACCTTTCCTGCAGACGACCATCTTGGTAAGATTTAGCCTGCAGACTAAAACGGATGAAGAAGAGTGGCAGGATTTGGGCATGGCCAGTCTAGAAAAAAGAAGGACTAGGGGCAAGGGTGGGATTCTACCGGTTTGGGCGAACTGATAGCTCCGAAGATCAGCTGGTGGGCCCACCTGCCCACTCTGGCTCTAATCCGTGCTTTTATTTCCGGGTTTTCCAGCTCAGCTGATTTGCGTGGGAGAACGGATTGCCGCGCATCAGCTGCTTCACAGATAACAGATAATCAGAGTTGGAAGGGACCTTTGTAGGTCATCTAGTCCACCCCCCACACACCCAAGCGGGAGACCCTACACCATTTCTGACCAATGGCAGTCCAGTCTCTTCTTGAAGGTCTCCAGTGATGACGCTCCCACAACTTCCGAGGGCAACTTCTGTTCCATGGGTTGATTGTTCTCACTGTCAGAAAGTTTCTCCTTATTTCCAGGTTGAATCTCTCCTTGTTCAGTTTCCATCCATTATTCCTTGTCTGGTCTTCAGGTGCTTTGGAGAATAGCTTGACCCCTTCATCCTCTCTCTGGCAGCCCCTCAAATATTGAAACACTGCTATCCCGTGTCCCCTGATCCTTCTCTTCAGTAGGCTAGCCAGGCCCAGTTCCTGTAGTGTTTTATCCTCCAGTCCCCTAATCATCCTGGTTGCTCTTCTGTGTACTTTTTCTTAAGAGTCTCAATGTCTTTCTTAATAGTGTGGGGACCCAAACACACATGGCTTGCAGCAGAAGGTGAGCTGCAAACGCTGCACGGTGTTCACTGAACTGGTTATTATAACTGGTTGAATCCCACCCCTGACTAGGGGTGACATGTTAGCAGTGTTCCAATATCTCAGGGGTTGACATCAAAAATGAGGTGGTGAATTTATTCTCCAAAGCACCAGAGGGCAGGACGAGAAACAATAGATGGAAACTAATCAAGGAGAGAAGCAACCTGGAATTAAGGAGAAACTTCCTCACCGTGAGGACAATTAATCGGACAGGAGATGTCATTTCTACAACAAACAAACAAGCAAACAAACTCACTCACTCACTCACTCTACTGCATTGTTAATGGATAAATTCCACAAATGACTAAAGTCTACAACTTTCAATAAGCAACCTTTGCGTCGTGTGAAAAACCAACGTTTGGCCCAGATCTAACCCAGATGATGAGAAGCATTTGAAAACTGGTTGGGTAGCTAGTAAATGTTTGCATGTAAGGTTAAATCAGAAGCAAAAAACTTGAAGGCTAGAACGACGGAGGGATTGCCTGACGGTGTGAACAATTAACCCGTGGAACGGCTTGCCACCAGAAGTTGTGGCTGCTCCATCACTGGAGGGTTTTTAAAGAAAAGACTGGACAGCCACCTCATCCATTATACGCACAGCACAGGAACATGGGTTGCAGGGTTAGTACTTCTGGCCAAACGTGACCCAGCTCAACTAACTAACCAGAGCAAGGGTATAAGGGAGCCCTCCTCCTCTTTCTCCTGGCCGTGAACGATGGGAGCCGTGGGCTGCTTCCTCCCGGGGATATCGCATTGGGGAAGGCACCCCTTGTGTATTTCAGTAAAGTTCTATCTGATCAAGATGAAAGCTGATTACATTTGAACTGCAGTAGAATCCTGACCTCGAACGTCCTGTTTGGCTAAAAGACAGCCCCGCTGTGGTTTAGTTACTCATTTCTGAAACGCGAGGCAACTTCTCTCTCTCTCTCTCTCTCTCTCTCTCTCTCTCTTTCTTTCACACTCCCCTTTTCCTACTTCCTGCCTGGTTTACTTTTTCAAACCGACTGCACTTTCGGCTTCAGGTAACAGGAGAGACCTCGGCTCACGACCACCACGGAGCCCAGAATTTATGTGATTGAGTGGAAAAAAAAAAATGTCGAGTGAGGTCTGCCCCATTTTATGACTTTTCTTGACGCCGTTGCTGAAGTTGTTGAGTCACACGGCTGTTGAGCGAATCTGGCCTGCCTGCTGACTTTGCTTGTCAGAAGGGGTACCGTATGCAGGTTCTCTGCCCGTTTGCTGGGTGGGCGCGGCCTACTGGAACTTCCAGGAGGGCCGTTGTTCACCTTCCCCAGAGTCCGGAGGCTTCCCTCAGGCCTCTGGGAGGGAGAAAAATGGCCTCCTCTGGGCAGTGGTGGGGCTCATTTTTTTTTACTACCAGTTCCGTGGGCGTGGCTTGGTGGGCACGGCAGGGAAAGGATACTGTAAAATCTCCAATCAGAGGTGGTATTTGCTGGTTCTAACCACTCAAAATTTCCGCTACCGGTTCTCCAGAACTGGTCAGAATCTGCTGAATCCCACCTCTGCCTCTGGGCTCCAGAGGCCCTCCGAAAGCTGAAAACAGGTCTGTTTTCAGACTTCCGGAAGGGCCGTGTTTCATCTCCCCCAGAGTCCGGAGGCTTCCCTCAGGCCTCTGGGAGGGAGAAAATGGCCTCTCCCGGGCTCCAGAGACCCTCCGGAAGCCGGAAACAGGTCTGTTTTTGGACTTCTGGGAGGGCCGTTTTTCGCCCTCCCAGAGTCTCCATGCGGGCCCTGCACTTATCTGCATCCAAAATGGGCCACGTGGAGACGCCTGGGAGGGGAGGGGTAGAGAGGGTGTGGCCAGCCGGTTGGTTCAACTACGGCTTTGGTGAACCAGATGTAAATTTAACATCCGGTTTGCCCAAACCAGCTGAATCCCACCCCCTGATCACGTGACCCCGGAAATATGTTGTAAATATGAATTACCTGCCGAGCAGCCAAATGTATCACATGATCACGGCGATGCTGTGGTAAGTGTGAAAAGTGGCCATAAGTGATGATGTAACTTTGAATGGTCACTAAGTGAACTGTTGTAAGTTGGCGGACTACCTGTCATATGCCAGGGAAGGGAACCTGCACTCATTTAAGGCCATTTTTATATCTTGAGGGCTGAAAGAAATCACGTACTTGGCTTTAGGCTTATGCATCTCTTAACTTTCTCTAGAGAGCCAATACAGCATGTTCCTCGCACTTAGATCCTACTCAGACCTCTCTGAAATCCAAGTGCCAAAGGTGTATTTTCAAGAATTCACTCCACACAGGAACAGTTTGCTTGTGGGCACTGAGAAGAGAATATATCAGGGTTGAGATGAGAAAGCCATTGCTGCTCTCTGAGCTTGATGGTTTTCTTGAAAATGTTTCCTAACCAAACTAGGTAACATCATCAGTGTCAGAAGGGAGTGGAGTTTGATTCTTATTATGTACTAGTAGCTTTGTCCTGTCAGTATTGGTGGGAATGCTCTTTTGTGGTTTCTTGATTAGGCTGTTGTTTACGGTTAAGTTTGTTTGTCTGAGTTGGTGATCCTTGATTGTGGTATTGTCCTTGATTGTGATATGTGTTTGATTATTGATCTAATATATGGCATGTGTATATATGTATGTATATGCCATATACATATACACACATACATGCATACACACATATATCTGTGTATGTATGTATGTATCTGTGTATGCATGTATGCATGTATGTATACACACATACACCATATACATACATATATATGCCATATATGCCATATATTAGACCAATAATCAAACACATACATCATACATACATCACACACACATACACATATATCAGAATAGGACTCTACTGCAAAGATTGCTGCTTGAAAGAGTCTGTATATGTGTATGTGTGTGTGTGTATGTATGTATGTATGTATATATATATATATGTATGTATGTATATATGTATGTATGTATATATATATATACATACATACAGATATATGTGTGTGTGTATACACATACATATACAGATACATCTTACATACATCACACACACACACACACACACACACATATCAGCATGCATATATTCCCTAAACACAAAAAGCCAATTCCTAGCATAATTAAGAATATGATTCTACTGCAAAGATTGTTGCTTGAAAGAGCCATAGTAAGAGGAGTCCTATTTATTATTTTTTTAACTTAAATAACATTAGCAAGAAAATATATTCTTTTAACTGTATACCTTTGCACAGGGGTAGGAATCAAAAATCTGAACAACTGGTTCTTTGGGTGGCTGTGGCCTGCTGGAACTTCTGTTTTTTGCCTTCCACAGAGTCCGGAGGCTTCCCTCGGGCCTCTGGGAAGGCGACAACTGCCTGCCCCAGGCTCCAGGGGTCCTCCGGAAGCTGGAAACGGGCCAATTTCTGGACTTCAGGGAGGGCCGTTTTTCCCCCCAGAGCCTCCACACAGAACCTGCACTTACCTGCATCCAAAATCAGCCGCATGGAGGCTCTTGGGAGTGGAGGGGCAGGCCAGCCAGTCGGTTCAACTACCGGATTGGTTAACCAGATGTAAATTGAACATCTGGTTCACCTGAACCGGCCTGATCCGGCTGAATCTCACCCCTGCCTTTGCATCGTTTGTGATAAAGATAGATGCTTTTTACGAAGCTGCTTTGTATTTGGGATATCGGTTCATCTTAAGATGTTTACACCCATAGGCATTTGATAAATATCAGAGGCAGCGTGTATAAATATGCATTGCTGATTTCTAAGCTTTTAAAGGCCAGCGTAATGTCCCAGGGAGTCAGGTATTTGGCGTTCCTTTCAAGGTCGAGCAATCCTAATAATCAAATTTCATCATTCCAATACCCGACATAGAATCTTTTATTTCCTGGAATCCATGTAATGTTAAGCCCCAAAAGGTTGAAAATATTTGAATCCTGAAATTTATCTTGGGCATTACAAGTCTGTCATAGTGAAGGTTGCCTTGTTTACTGGGGAATTATAAGGGTTGAAATGTGATCCGTTCAGTCGCTCGGTCAATGTGAGATTTAAGTAGCAAGCCTCAGAAACATTTGTCTCACGTACCTGTTTGGGGAAATTTCTCAATTGATCGAACCTTTCTGTTTTACTCACAACTTACTAAAAAAAACCCTTTCTGCCACTAGTTCTTGGGGTTGTTTTTTCTGATAAGATCACTTTATTCTCCGGTTCATATTCATATTGTAGGCAAAACGCTTTTATGAATGGCTTTGTAAGCGAAGAAAATTCAAGTGTATTGGCACCAAAAGGAAACTTGGTATCATGTCTTCTCCTTTGTAAGCACTCTCTCAATATTTAAGCATTTCATCGGAGAAAATGTTCCACCTGAGGAAGCTGTTCTGTCTTTTAATTGCTGCCTGGATATAAAGACAGTCAGGCAAACTCTACCAAGGCTTCCTTCCCTACAAAGTTTCTCTACTGGGTGACAAGGCAACAAATATCCTCGAAGTATAACTCATGGTTATGTCGAGATCCATCTAATGTCCAATCTTTGCATAGTTGAATTCATAGTGTAGAAATAGTTATCTTCATCCCATAACAAGGGAGCAAAGCAGCACGATGCGGCTGGGGTCTAAGCAAGAAAAGAAATTCCCCCAACCCAACCAAGGGTCAATTCAGTGACCAATCAGGATTACAGATGTGACCACATGACATGGACTACATTTACCATTAACTACATTTCCCATGAGGCATTCCCTTAAGGGAACATCTCCCAATGCCCAATTAACTATCCCAATTCCCAATTAACTATATACTGTCTGGAGAGCACAGAAGCCCACAAAGACTTAATTACCAAATTGTAATTTATGAAAAGGTATCAACTTGGCACATGCTATTCTGTGGCTGATAATCCAACCTTTAATATCCAGGTTTTGTTACTTTCCTCGGAACTAGACATGATGCTGTTGGGACTTTGGTTTCCCAAAATAGCCAATTTTTTTATCACTGTTGTTCCCATATATCATCACCATCATTTTAGCCATTGTCTACCCACTGCAGGAAGAAGGCCTCTTTCGCATGTTTCCAACCAATACGATCCTGGGCTTTCTTTTGCCAATTGTGGCCTGCGTTACTTGCTGATTTCGTCGATCCATCTTGTTTCGGGTTTCTTTCATGGATGCTTTTGACCAAGTGGGATCCACTCTACGACCGCCTTGGTCCACCTGCCATCAGTTCTTCTTGCTATGGGACCAGCCCGTTTCCGTTTCAATTCTTTTAGTTTCTCGATGGCATC
Source organism: Pseudonaja textilis (assembly GCF_049901715.1). Lineage (NCBI taxonomy): Eukaryota > Metazoa > Chordata > Lepidosauria > Squamata > Elapidae > Pseudonaja > Pseudonaja textilis. The sequence continues at coordinate 69,880,952 of NC_141994.1, forward strand.
GTATGCTTTCGTTTATTCTCTAAATCCACGTTCAGGTCTTTCTATCTTGTCTTGGTGATGCCCAGCATGGCTCTATGGGCCATTTGTAGCTTTTGCATCGATTGTGAGGTTAGCGTCCATGTTTCGCTGGCATATGTTGCAGCAGGTAGAACACGCCGATCGAAAACTTGTTCTCTATGGCAGTGATGGCAAAACGTTTTGTGGTGGTGTGCCAAAAGCGTGCGCGCGCTGGCACCCACAATGCAATGCGCCCCATCTCCCTGTACATGCACGCACAACACCCCTGCCCTGTCCCCTTACCTGCATTGCACATGTGTGTGCTGTCCAACTGATTTTCGGCCCTTTTGAGACCGTTTTTGCCCTCCCTGGGGCTCGAGGGAAGTCTCTGCAGCCTCGGGAGGCCAAAAGGGAGGTTTTTTTTCGTCCTCCCGGGGGCTCAAAGGAAGCATCTGAAGCCTTTGGACGCCAAAAAATGGGCCCATTTTGGCACTTCCGGTATTTCAGGAAGGCCCATTTTTCAGCCTCCCGAGGCCACAGAGGCTTCCCTCAAGCCTCTGGGAGGGCAAAAACGGCCTCAAACGGGCCAAAAATCAGTTGGATGGTGCGCACATGTGCAGTGCAGGTAAGTTTAGCTGGGTCTCTCGTGCCCACACAAATGTCTCTGCGTGCCACCTGTGGCATGTGTGCCATAGGTTCACCATCACGGCTCTACGGGCATAGGGGGAGATTGTTCTTGAAAAATCATGCTTAGCTTGTCGGATGCCTCCCAGCCACATTTAACACGTCGTTCGATTTCCTTTATTGTATTACCTTCCACTGAGATCCATTGGTTCTGTATATATACATGTTCTAATGATGTATTGGAGTATGACTGTGGATGGAATCACTAGAAATAACCATAGCATTGTAGCCTTATATGCTTTATGGCACTCTCTGAGCAGTTTACAAAGTTTACTGAAGGTTGTCTCTGGGGTCCTCGTTTTACTGATCTGGGGAGGATGGAAGGCTGAGACAACCTTCAGTCCATCAGGATTGAACTCTAGGTTGTGGGCAGAGTTTGCCTGCACTTAAGAGGGGCGTGATGGCTCAGTGGTTACAGACGCTCAGCTTGCCAGCTGAAAATCCGACAGCTGGTATTCGGGACCCGAGCGCCGTGCAACGGGTGAGCTCCTGTTCCTTGCCTCACTTCCTGCCCACCTAACAGTTCAAAAGCATACAAATGCGAGTAGATAAATAGGTACCACTTTGGTAACAAAGTCACAGTGTTTCATGTGCCTTTTGGTCAGTGGTGAGATTCAAATATTTTTAATACCGGTTCTGGGGGTGTGACTAGGGGGCATGGCCATGTGACTAGGTGGGCGTGGCTTTTTTTGCTTTTTGCAGCAACCCCACCCCTCTTTTGGGGCCTTCTGGGCCTCAGGCAAGCCTCCTGGGGGGTGTTTTTGCTCCCAGAAGGCTTCCCTAGGGCTCAGGAAGGCAGAAAACTGAGCTGGGGGGGGGTTGCAGCCCCCCCACTTCGTTTTGGGGCCTCCCTGGGCAAAGCAGTACGCGAGGGGAATCTTGGCACAGCTGATCGTAGGAACAGCTGACTGTCGGGAGGAAAAAAAAGGAATATCTTAAGGAGTGACTGGGCAGGCTAGCGTCAGGTGGGCGGGGCAAGCAAGCGAGCGGCAACCGGGTCAGGGGTGTGGCCAGCTAGAAGTTATTATTGGTTCAGTGACCCACACCAAATCTTTGCTACCAGTTTGCTTGAACCGGTGTGAACCGACTGAATACCACCACTGCTTTTGGCGTACAGTCATGCTGGCCACGTGATCACGGAAAATGTCTTCAGACAATGGTGGCTAAGATATGGTGATGAGCACCGTTCCCTAATATTGGACACACGACTGGACAGGGAAACCTTTATTATCTTTATATTTTATGGTGCTTCAAATACAATGCCACCGGGCCTCCCGCTGGTGTTAAGGATGTAATAAAAACATTGAAGGAACCCAGAAGAGGGGATGACGACGTGCCCTCAATGAAACAATCAAGCCACCTACCACGTAATTACGGACGGTCTCTGTCACAACGCTTCGAACGGGGACTTTGGAGCTTCCCATGGCGGATGGTGCAGGAGACGACGGTGGTAACAGAGCTGGAGCAAGGGCAACTGGAGGGATCGTGGGCACCACCGAAGGAGGAGGAGGTGGAGGGGTGACATGGACAGGAGCTGGTGCTGGGGAAGGCGGAGGCGGTGTTTTGGGTCGAACCAGGAGAGGTAACGGTTTAGGCTCCGTTGTGGGCATCACTTTGCTGATGACACTGTCGGACAAAAACAGAAAGAGTTGACATACCGTTAGACAATTCATTCAATTAAACAAAAATGATGCACGGTCACCATATTTTTCTGAGTATAAAATGCTCCGAAGGATAAGATGCACCTAGCTTTTGTGGAGGAAAACAAGAAAAAAGAAAAAAATCCGCCCCTGCCTCCCAGCAATTTGCCTCCTTGCAGCAAACAGCTTGGTCAGCTTCAGCACAAGCAGCTGATGGTCGGTTGTATCTGCCTCCTGATGATCAGCTGTTTCAGACTAGAGGGGTTGCCATTGCCTATTGCCGCCTCTGCGTGACCCATTTTCGGCCTCCGCATGCCCCGTTTTCAGCCTTCAACTGTCCTATTTTTGGCCTGTTCTGGGTGGCAATTGGAACATGCGGAAAATGGGGCATCCAGAGGAGGCAACAGGTAATGGCAATCCCTGAAGCCTGAAACAGCTGATTGTCGGGAAGCTAATCCAACCAACAATCAGCTTCTTGTGCTCATCAGGTTGTGCTGAAGCTGAAAACAGACTGTTTGCTGCAAGGAGGCATATTGCTGGAAGGCAGAGGCCAAAGCGTGGGGGCCGGTGGGTGGGCTAGGCTTCGGCAACATTCGCTGTATAAGACGCACCGACATTTCCACCTACTTTTAGGGATGGAAAAAGTGCACCTTATACTCCGCAAAACAAGGTAAGTAGGGAGGAAAAGATGCAATTCTGTTCACGAAGGACAAAAGCAGGAGCAGCGATTCATTAACAGCATTGGGGAGAATAATGGAAGGAAACCAAAGTTACTTCAAATTCCAATACAGTTACCATAGTTCTCGACTTACGACCAATCTACATTGTTAAGCGAGCCAGGTTCACTTAACAACTGTGGCAAGGAAAGTCGGAAAACGAGGCAAAACCCATCCAACAACAGACATTTTGGGCTCCGTTGTGGCCATTAGTGGAGGAGTACCTGTAATCCTTTCTTCCCTTCTAGTTGGACTGCCAACATGTGTCTTGCTGGATAGAAGAAGAATCAGAATAGAGCTGAAGGGGACCTTGGAGGTCTTCTAGTCCAGTCCCCTGCTCACGGAGGAAACCTTATACCATTTCAGATAGGTGGCTGTCCAGTCTCTTTTTAAAAACCTCCAGTGATGGCGCTCCCAAAATTTCTGGAGGCAAGCCATTCCACTAGTTACATTGTCCTCACTGTTGGGAAGTTACTTCTTAATTCCAGGTTGCTTCTCTCCTTGATTAGTTTCCATCCGTTGCTTCTTGTTCTGCTTTCAGCTGCTTTGGAAAATAAATTGACCCCCTCTTTTGGGGGGCAGCCTGTCAAACACTGGACGATTGCTATCATGCCCCCCACCCCCAGAGTTCTTATTTTCTCTAGACTAGCCAAACCCAAATCCTCCAACCGTTCTTCATATGTTTTAGCCTCCAGGCCTTTAATCAACTTAGTTGCTCTTCTTTGCACTTTTTCTAATGCCCAAGGTAAATTTCAGGACCCTGGATATTCAAACGCTGTTTTCCAAGCTTACCGTTTCGCTTGGAGAGCAAACGAACTGCCAAAGTCTCTAAAACCTGAGCAACAAATATTTTCTATTATTTCAAAACGCCAACTCTTGTGTTATTCTTTTATTCTGATGACGATGAAAGCAATAACCCTTAATTAGGATAAATAATATTATGCAGGATATATATTGTACTCAGAAGGCATCTATTAATTGCTACCCTTCTTTACAATATAAAGCAGGACTGCATTGCAATATATAAACAGAGCAGTTGGATTTGATGGGCTAGCATGGAATCTATTAAGAGTGGAACAGGTAGGCCCAACAGTTACCTCCAAATGTGCAACTGAAAAAGAAAAGGGAAAGGAGGAAGAATCTTGGGGGTTGTAGTTTTTGGAGAACACCAGATCAAAGAGCAATGTGTGATGGCCCAGGGTGGCACACAAAAGCAACAAAGTCACAAAAACAGGTGAGGTCCCTTTAATTCCTTCAACTTGGCTTCAAAGCTCCAATTATCATTGACTGGAGAAAAAACTCCCCCACAAACAGTTGCCAAAAGGAAGAAATGCCATTCAAACTCAAAATACATATAAATTATAAACAGAAAAAACAACAGGAACCACACTGAAGCAATTAATGAGACAAGGCAAGGGCTTGAAGACGTCCACAGATATCAAATAACACATACTGGGAAGGACACCAGAACTCAGGTAAGAACTGAAAGACTAGAATTATTTCACACTTTGCTTCCAGCACTGGGTCATGCACAGTTTGTCCTTTTAAACAGTCCTCACAGCTGCAGACCATGAAGGGGATCAGGGCCCCTTCATCCCCCATAGACCACGCCATTCACGTTTCTCCCTTATCTGCTCCTTCCTGCGTGCCCTAGGATGAAGAGGGGATGGGCCTGGGTCTTCCTCTGAATGTCGAGCCGGACTGTGCCCTTCCCCAGTTTCCTCCACAACTTCCAGAGTCACACTTCCACTCCCTGTTGGCTGTTCCTCCTCTCCCTCGGAGTCAGATTCTAACAGGGACATGACACAATGCTTTGGAGAAAGAGAAGCTAAAGGGTACACAGGTAGTCCTCGATTGATGGCAACTATTGAGCCCCCAATTTCTATTGCTAAGCAAGACAGTCAAAGTGAATTTTGCCCCATTTTACGACCGTTCCTGCCACCGTGGTTAAGTGAATCACTGCAGTGGTTAAGTCAGTAACATGGCTGTTAAGTGAATTTGGTTTCCCCATTGGCTTTGCTTGTCAGAAGTGGGGGGGCAAATGGGGATCACGCGACCCTGGGACACTGCCCCTGTCGTAAAATATGAACAAGGGGTCCGAATTTTGATCACAGACATGCTGCAATGGTTGTGAAGTGTGAAAAAAGGGGCTAAGTAGTCAGTTTTCTCAGTGCTTTGTGACTTCGAGGCAGAGGTGGGTATTCAGCAGGTTCTGACCAGTTCTGGAGAACCGGTAGCGGAAATTTTGAGTCGTTTGGAGAACCGGCCAATCCCACCTCTGACTGGCCCCGCCAACCCCATCTCTTCTCTGCCTCCCACTGAGTCCCAGCGGATTGGCTGGGTCTTCTTTTGTTGCCCTGCACAGGAGCCGGAAAAGTAGGTTAGTGGGGTGGGGAGGGAATGGGGATTTTACAGTATCCTTTCCCTGCCACGCCCACCAAGCCACACCCACAAAACCACACCACGCCCACCAAGCCACGCCCACAGAACCAATAGAAAAAAAAAATGAATCCCACCACTGCTTCGAAGGGTCATTACACTTCCCTTCAAGATTGCAAGTGAATTCTGATTTATATGTGATGGTACCTTCAGCGTAACAAGATGGAGAATTTTAAGGAAGCTCCAACACACAAGATGATAATGGACGTTCATTCACCTCTTGGGAAACTTTTATTTTTCTACGATGATCTAATTAGCATCTTGATTTGAGTTTGTCTACACAGCGCAGCCTTAGCTTGGGGAGTGGAGAAAAGGATTCGAGATGAACTTAAGAAAGACCGAAAGGTGTTCGGAGCCGTTGTTTCAGCTACTAATCAGCATTTCTCTTCAACTGCAGATTCCCCAAAGGACAAACTAAAATAGGTTTGAAAAGACTGGACAGCCATTTGTCTGAAATGGAGTGGGGTTAGACTAGAAGACCTCCAAGGTCCCTTCCAAGTCTGTTAGTCTGTTATTCTGCAGTTATTCCATTAAGCTTTTAAAAAGGGAGAAAACACCCAAACCCTGCTTGCTGTGGGCTCTGTAAGGACAATCACCTTAAAAGCCAACATTTGCTTTGAGGGGGAAGTAAACAGAAAACGCCTATTAAAAAGTAACGAAAGACTTTCACTCAAAGATGAGAAAGGAATGCATGAGAAAGGAGCATATCTCTTCCTCCAAGCTTGACTAAGCTTTATAAATGACTTATCTATAAAAATACATAGTAATAATCCAATCATAATAATAGACTATTATGTATTATATATTATTGATAACAGTTATTTTACAAGGGATAGGAAGTAACTGCCATTTAATACTTTCTATGAGATATTTAAATCACTATCAAAATGTACTAGAGGAAAATATGATTTGTCTTACTATAGAATGTGTTGTGATGTTTATTTGTACATTTTTTTTTCTTTTGTGTATTTGTACTGTATATTTTAATCTTTTGTACTTCATAAAGTATTTTTAAAAATTTAAAAAATTTTTTAAAAAAAGATGAGGAAGGACTCTTCCAAAGGCCACAATTAGTTCCCGTTGGCAAGACTGTCCCCAAAGTCCGCTGTGACTATTGTGCTCCTGAGTTGCCAAAAGCATAAGCGAGTCTAAAAAACGGGTAGTCAGGGCGAACACCACAACAAACAAGGTTTGAAGCACGGTGTTTCTTGAAGCGCATAAATACAAAATACATGTAATTTCAAAGCTAAGTCACAGATCAACCCAGAACAAAATAAATGTTCTTATAACACAGGACTGCAGATGGCTGAATGCCAGCGAGGGTATGGTCTCCGCTCAGTGTCTCACGGACTCGTGCCCCAGAGCAAAAGAGAACGAATAGCATACTCTCCTTCCGACCCATCAAAGGTGAATCTTCTTATTGTCAGACGCAGGCAACCAAAATCCCACTTTGTGAAAAACCCAACTCAACCACTTTATTGTGTTCTGCCTCTATGACAAGAATCTCCCTGGACTGCTCGCCTTCCTTTGGGAACAGTCAGATCATGGGAGTTCATGGAGTTTAGGGATGTAATCAGGTTGATTCCTCTTGAGCAACCGATTCAATGATCGCTTGCTTTGCTGCGTATGCGTCAACTCTATACAAAAGTCCTTACCTACTATGTTACTTTGGGGGAACAACACAGCTGAGGAGCAGCAATCCGCTCTTTTGCGCTGATCAGCTGGGACAATAAAGGTCAGTATTGCGCAGGGGCTGGCGGGCGGACCCATATGATTGTTGCAGCAAATCGGTTTAGAGACAGCTGATCTTCCAAGCACAAACCAGTCCTAACCGGCAGAATCCCACCCCTGCTCTTGCAGCTGCAGAAGGACTCAAGGCTAGTTCCCTGTTTGACTCCTCCTCCCCGCCTGGCTGGGAGTTTCTTAACATCTAACCCTTTATTTGCGGTGTTGTATGTAGAAAGCAGGCGACCAATATCTATGGCTTTCGTTGCCAAACAATTTTGGTCTGGGTATCAGGGACTGCTTTGAAATTTCCTTGCGTAGTTCCTCGATAGCAGAATAGGTAGCCCTCAACTTACGGCCACAATTTAGCCCAACACTTTTGTTGCTAAGCAAGACAGTTGTTAAATGTCCCATGTTATAACCTTTCTTGTCACAGATGTTAAGTCAATCACTGCAGTTGTTAAGTAGTCACATGGTTGTTAAGTGAACCTGGATTCCCCATTGGTCATGCTTGTCAGAAAGCTGTAAAAAGGGATCACGTGACCATCAACCGTCATAAATATGAGTCAGTTGACAAACATCCGAATTATGATCATGTCACTGTGGGGGATGCTGCAACAGTCTTAAGTGTGGAAAAATGGTCGTAAGTCCCCATTTCAGTGCTGTTATTACTTCAAAGGGTCACTAAATGAACTGTTATTAAGTTGAGGACTATCTGTACAGTTAGTCCTCGACTTACAAACAGTTCATTTAGCGACCATTCAAAATTACAACAGTAATGAAAAAAAGGAACCGATGACATTTTTTTCACACTTATAACCATTGCCGCATCCATGTAGTTGTGTGATCACAATTTGTACACTTGGCAACTGATATGTCTGATGGTTGCGGTGTCCCAGATGCGCTTAACGACCGTGTCACTAACTTAAACAACTGCAGCAACTCACTTAACAACAGTTTGCAAATGAGGCAAGACTCACTTATCACACGTTTCATTTAGCGACAGAAATTTGGGGTTCCATTGTGTTCATAAGCCGAGAGCTACCTGTCTTAATTTCCGTCGGTGTCCTGCTTCTGTTCTCTAATCCTACACATCCATAATCTCCTCTCCTCACAGGCTGTATTTGAAATGTTTATTTAGAACATGTGGCCTAGTTATCGCAGGTATCGCTTCCACAATCTAGCCGCCACTCCCTTCAGCTAATAATGTTCTCCAGGAGTAGAGGCAGAAACTGCCTTGCCTTGCGCCACTCGGCTGCGATGGGGTAATTTTCAAGAGGGGTGGTAGCCTTATCGTCCTATCTGAAAGCAGGAGATGATAGGTGGCAACGCACGGTAGATAAATCAAAGTCAAACCATTTTAATTATTTCTGTTTGTTTCTACATCAAATCCAGAGACCGCCCATCTCTGGCTCCTAGAGCGACCCTGCTTAATCATGAACGTTGCTCGAGTCTTCCCTTGTGTAGAATGAGCTTCGAGACTAATTTATAAACTTAGGTCAAAAAATAAACAAATTACGAGCTACAGGGAGAGATAGGCATTGGGAAATGACTGTGCGGAAGACTTTCACAACTAGACACAGCCAAGATAACACCCGCCAAGCAGCTGCAGAGATACAGTCTTCTTCTCTTGAATATACATACACTCTATGGGAGATTAAAATAATGTCTTGTCCTATCTAAAGAAGCATCGTTGTCCAAAGAAAGAGATACATTTAATTCTGACATCTGTGGCTGAAGGATAGAAATAGCCATAGAAATGCACTTATATACCGCCCCGTAATGCTTTTTCTGAGTAGTTTACAATGTCATCTTATTACCCCCAGCCATCTGGGTCCTCATTTTACCGATTTTGCAAGGATGGAAGGTTGAGTCTTGAGCTAGTTAGCATCGAACTTCGGGCTGTAGGCAGAGTTTGCCTGCAATATTGCATTCTAACCACCCCTCGCCACCAAGGCTCAGATTTCAGTTAGTACACCGGGAAAAACAGATTTTGTCTGAAAAGCTGGACATCAGAGTTAGATTTGAGAGTACAGGTAGTCCCTGACTACCAGCCATTTCTTTAGTGACATTCAAAGTTACAACGGCATTGAAAAAAGTGACTTACGACTGTTTTTTTCACACTTATGACCATTGCAGCAGGCCATGTGATCAAAACCTGGATGTTTGGCAATGGGTTAATATTTATGATGGTTGCGCTGACCCAGAGTGATGTAATCACTTTTTGCAGCCTTCTGACTGACTGGCAAAGTTGATGAGGAAGCCAGTTTCACCTAACAACCACGTAACAACTGTGGCAAGAAAAGTTGTAAAATGCAGCAGAACTCACTTGACCACCGTAGTTGTAAGCCTGTACACCTCCCTTCTAGAACAAGACAGTTTCCTACCTTCTCCCAAAAGAATGGGATTCTTAAATTTGGTTTAGTATTTGTTTAATAAGCCACCATGCTAAGCCACCATAAGTAGCAAAGCCAGGCTATTTGATGCGGGTCAGAAGCTCTGAACTATTTTGACTTTGCCTAGCAAACGGCTAACCTGATTTCAATATATCGGGTAATGGAAATAAAACAATGGACCAATCCAAGAGTACAGGTTCTCTCACCCTTTAACTTTATATCATGGTAAAATTGTCATCACCTAATTATGCTTTGGAAGGAACAAAAATGTCATTCCAAAGGGCTCTCACGTTTTGCAGGAAACCAATTGCATCTTTATTATGAGTTCTTGGTTTCAGAAATAATTGGCGCCCGTGATCTGGAAACCAGCTGAGGGATGGTTACAGCTTGGTGTAAAAGTTTAAGTCTACCCTGTTTCCCTGAAAATACGACCTACACGGAAAGTAAGTCCTAGTTTGATTTTTTTAAAAAAAAACAGGAGCCCAATATAAGCCCTACCCACCAAATAAGCCCCAATTAAGAGTCTGTCCACTCCAGAGTGCACGGGTAAAAATTAAGCTGGGGTGGGGGTTGGAGCTGCCCTACTACTTACCTTTGGACAGTTGTAGCCAGGCCTTGCTCACCCCGACACCTGCCTTGCCGGGCCAGTTCTTCTGCTGGCAAAGTTTTCCTGAAGGCCTCTGTAGCTGATACCGAAGTTCTGGATCGATCCAGAAGAGGCCGAAGAGGCCTTCAGGAAAGCCTTGCTGGCTGCAGAATAAGTTCTTGAAGGCCTCTGACAGCGAAAAGAAGGCTGGGGATGACGTGTGCAAGTAAGGTTAGTCAGTGGATGACATCCCTCAAAAATAAGACCTGGTGCCTTTTTTGGTGGTTAAAATATATATATATATATATATATATATATATATATATATATAAAAGACAGGGTCTTATTTTCAGGGAACACGGGTAGAGGCCAAAGTCTTCAAGTTCATTTTCTGAGTCTTCCAGAGAAGGTCGGGAAAAGTCTCCATTTGACACCACATAGGGAGTTGTTGTTGTTTTTGTGCAGTTGCAAAGTTGTGTCTGATTTTCCATGGCAAAGCAAGGTGGCCATTAAGGGAGGCGTGCCCAATTTTACAACTTCTTGCCCAGGGTTGTTAACTGAACCGCTGCAGTTCTTAAGCGAATCCTGTGGCTATCCAGGACATCTGGATTCCCCACTGATTCTGACCCCCCCGGGACACGGCAACTGTCATAAATCTGAGTCAGTTGCCAAGCGCCTGCATTTTGATCATGTGACGATGGGGGATGCTGCAGCAGTCATAAGTGTGAAAAACAGTCGTAAGTCACCTTTTTCCACTGTAACTTTGAACGGTCACTAATAAAACTGTCCTGAGTCAAAGATTACCTGTATTTTAAAAGCAAAAATAATTCCCTCAGAAAAACTGAATGTCACATTCCCTAAGCTAGTGACAGAAGCAGATTCTTCTCCCTTTCAAAAAATATAATTAAAAACAAGAGTGTTCTTTCCCAGGATACAATCCTTTGGGAATTCCTCAAAAGTGACAATTTTTTTAAAAAAGAATAAAGATTACCAGTCCCACACTGAATCTGCTCAAAGCAGTAAGATCACAGATTAATTTTTTCCACAGGTTGCTTTGCCTGGCAGTGTTTTTTAAAAAAAGCGGGATTATACCCTTCATTAAGAGATAAAAAATAAATGAAGGGTTCTTTTTTTTTTTGGGTTCTCCTCCCAACAAAAATTGCCACCCCAGAAAGAAGAAGGAGTCTGTGAGAAAAACCTTGGAGCCATGTTAGGATGAATCTTCCTGCAACCACATCAATCTAAAAACTTTAAAAAGTACCATGCACCACTCCCTTTCCAGAAGATTTGAGGATGGGTAAAGGAGTATTTCTCAATCTCAGCAAGTTTTAAGGTGTGTGGAGTTCAATTCCTAGAATTCCCCACCCAGCATAACATAGAATTCTGGGAGTCGAAGTCCACATCCCTTAAAACTGACTGGGGAATAGTTATGCTGGGGAATTCTGGGAGTTGAAGTCCACCAATTCTGGGAGTCGAAGTCCACATCCCTTAAAACTGACTGGGGAATAGCTATGCTGGGGAATTCTGGGAGCTGAAGTCCACCAATTCTGGGAGTCGAACTCCACACACCTTAAAGCTGACTGGGGAATAGCTATGCTGGGGAATTCTGGGAGCTGAAGTGTACCCAGCTTAAAGTTGCTAAGGTGAAAACCCTGCTATGAAGTCTTTCCCAGGTATTTTTGCAATTGCAGTTCCCACAGTTCTACAACCATACTGGCTGTGAAACGTTAGAGTCAACTATGCTGGCCGGGGAATTGTGGAAGTTGGAAGTCCACCCAGTTTCAAATTGCTGACCTTGAGAAAAGCTGGAGTAATATTATGGTGAGAAGCTCCAGAGTTCAAAAATCCTCTTTGATTTGTGGCTCGCTCTCCTCCAAAAATCATACAACTTGAGAAAAGAAGCTGTATTAAGGTAGTCCTCAACTTACAACAGTTTGTTTAGTGACCATTGAAAGGTACAACGACACAAAAAAAATGGACTTATAACCATTTTTCACATTTATGACCACTGCAGCATCCCCCAAAAGCAATATTCTGATGCTTGGCCACTAACTCATATTTATGACGGTTGAAGTGTTCTGGTAGGGGGGGTGTCAGGTGATCTCCCTTTGCAACCTTTTGATGAGCAAAGTCAACAGGGAAGCCCAGATTCCTTTAACAACCAGGATGCCACTGCGGTGACTCGCTTAATAACGGTCATAAAACGGGGGGCAAAAGTCACTTACCAACAGAAATTTGAGGCTCAATTGTGTTCGTAAGTGGAGGACTACCTCTAATTCGTAAAACTGCCCAGGTTCATACAGATGTTTTCCAAAAGGACCCAAAACTGAACAGCTTGCAACCAGTGGATCTGACGAAAACCTAACCGTAGACAAGGGATTCTGAGGGGTTTGCCAATCATTCACGCTTCATGCGTTGAGGGTAATTCTATGCTCACACGTAAATGAAAGCCTGGCACGCTTTTGATGCGTGGATCCTTTATTTGGCCCCAGAAGAGAGGATCATGTGACCCTCATTTATTTCTATTTAACAATGGGAAAATTGGAGAAGTTGCTTGAAGTTCCCCACCCTGTCTACAGCTGTAATTTCATCTAAGTGGCCTAGTTCTGCAATTAAAACACTATCCCCGTGGCAGAGAAAATCCCAAGAGTGCTTTTCCACCCCAAGAAACTCAGCACAATACACCTTAAAAAAAAAAAAGGAATTAAATTTGATTTTTTTTTAAAAAAAGTTACCTTATTTTTTTAAAAAAAAACTTTTGGAAGTTTCTACTCGATACAGCTCTCTCCCAAACCTCGCAGAGAAAAGCGTGTTCTCCCAGTCACCCTGAGCAGGTAGGTTCCCTGGGTTGTGGTGGCTTGCAAACAGCACAGGCTGCAACACGCTACAACCTGAGGTTCAGCACACCCCCAAGATGTGGAATAATAATTCCCTATCTTTGGAAGCAATTCGTGTGATTTCAATCTCACCCTGGCTGGCGAGAAAGCACCTAAACCTTTTGAAAACGAAAGAGAACGGGGCGAGGGAGCGAAAGACGTCTTGCAAATCTTTTCTGTCCAAAAAAACAAACAAACAAACAAACCCACAACTTTCTGACTGTTCTATTTCCAAAGTGGGGTTGGAGAACCTGTGAAGGGACGTGATAACCAAGGAACAGACCCACAGCGTTGTTGGTAAGCGAGAACGAACCGCAGGCGCAGCGTTTGGCATTTTCTAACGCAAGTAACCACAACTTTGGAAACGCCGAGTGTTGTGCCCCGGGAGTGTGGCTGCCCTGTAGATGTGCTAATATTTCTTGTTACTGTGCTTGGTGATTAGAGACAAACAGCAACACCTGTTTTGTGCGCTGCTTGTCAGTGCTTGCTTGTTGGTCCAGGGGTGTCTGAGGAGAGAGAGAGAGAGCCGTCTCGCCCCAACCCTCAAGAGAGAGCCAACCTAGAATTAAGGAGGATAATTAATCGATGGGACCGGCTTGCCTCTGGAAGTTGTGGGTGTTCCATGGCTGGAGGTTTTCAAGAAGAGGTTGGATGGTTGTTTGTCTGGAATGGCCTAGGGCAGGGGGGGGTCTCCAACCTTGGCAACTTTAAGCCTGGCGGACTTTGACTCCCAGAATTCCCCAGCCAGCAAAGCTGGCTGGGGAATTCTGGGAAGTGAAGTCCGCCAGGCTTAAAGTGCCAAGGTTGGAGACCCCTGGAATAAAATCTCCTGCTTGGGCAAGGGGTTGGACTAGAAGACCTCCAATGTTCTTTCTACAGGTCATTCTCGACTTACAACACTTTGCAAAACAGGTCGCAAAAAGGGACTCCAGGACACTGCAACCATCCTAATTTTGAGTCCATTGCCAAGCACCTGAATTTTGATTACGTGACCACGGGGACACTACAATGCTTGTAAGGGGGGAAAACGGTCACAAGTCGCTTTTCTCAGTGCCGCTATAGCAACTGCCGTGGCAATCTATCATTTTATCCACCTCGGAAGGACGGAAGGCTGAGCCAACCTTGAGCAGGTTAGGATCGAACTGCTAGCAGTGGGCAGAGCTTGCCTTGCAATTCTGCATTTTAACCACTGTGCCATCACAACCCTTCCTTCCTTCCTTAGCACTTACCAATAGCCCTTAGACTTATGTACCGCTTCACAGTGCTTTTACAGCCCTCTCTAAGCAGTTTACAGAGTCAGCCTCTTGCCCGCAACAATCTGGGTCCTCATTTTACCCAACTCGGAAGGATGGAAGGCTGAGTCAACCTTGAGCCTGGTGGGATTTGAACTGCCAAATTGCAGGCAGCTTGCAGTCAGTCGAAGGAGCCTGCAGTACTGCACTCTAACCACTGAGCCCCTGGGGCTCTTCAAGTTATAACTTTGAACGGTCACTAAATGAATTGTTGCAAGTTGAGGATTACCTGTGTAAAAGTCTAAGTGCTCTTGCTATCTCCACCCTCATATCACCTGTCCTCTCAGTTTTGTAGTTGTTAGCTAATCTTTCTTAATTTTAATCGGTTTTTTCATGATCTTTCTTATCCTTTTAATCAGTTTGGTAAGGCTCCCAGAATTGTTGCAAGAGTAAGATGTAATTTAATCAACAAAAGAAGCAAAAAACACCACAAACTCATTCTTGCATATAATATAGTGTCCCATGGCTTGGCATCTCCAGATGGGGCTGGCATTGTCAGCTGGGACTTCCAGAAACGGAACTGGCCCATTGAAGGGTGATCTACACACAGGTAACAGATAACAGATAATCAGAGTTGGAAGGGACTTTGTAGGTCATCTAGTCCAACCCCCCACCCAAGTGGGAGACCCTACACCATTTCTGACAAATGGCAGTCCAATCTCTTCTTGAAAGTCTCAAGTGATGGCGCTCCCACAATTTCCGAGGGCAACTTCTATTCCATGGGTTGATTGTTCTCATGTAAGTCGTCGACCTACGACTCCAACTGAGCCAAAAACCTCTGTTGCTATGCGAGGCAGTTGCCGAATGAGCTCTGCTCCGTTTTACGATTTGAACGGAGAAGTGGATTGCTGCAGTTAAGTGAGTAACAAGGTGAATTGGGCTTCCCCGTTTGACTTTGTTCGCCAGAAGGTCGCAAAAGGGGATCCTGGGACACGGCGACCGTCATAAATGTGAGTCAGTTGCCCAGATTTTGATCATGTGACCATGAGGCATGTGCGTGCGTGCTGCAAGCTGCCCAGAGTTACCTTGTGGTAACATGCGTGGCCAATAAACAAACAAGCAACTAAATAAACGGTCGTAAGTATGAAAAACCGTCTAAGTCAGGGTTTTTTCAGTGCCGCGGTCACTTAGCAAATAGTTGTAAGTTGAGGACTATTCTTTAACCCAGTACTGTAGTCGACCCACAAAATTATGTTTCTTTCCACTTCTGTCCCAAACATGACAGGATATAAATTTCTGAGCAATTAGTGCGTTTGTGGCAGACCCTCACACCTCGGTTAAGGAAGTTTCATTTCAGTCAAATAAATCTAAAGCCTAAAGGCCCAGAGCTGTGTAGATTTCAAACTCTGCAGCTCGGTGCTTGCCTTAGTTTTTAGTATGCCACTTATCTGATCCTGGGGATACATTATAAAACCACTGAAAATATATATTTTTTAAAAATCTGCCCTTTCTCTGCTTTTATACCTTACCTCATCTTGCTCTCTCTCTAACCACGGAGCCAGCTTTGAAAGCATTATCCAAAGCTGGTTTCAATTTTCACTTGCAACATTTGTATTTATAGATTGCCATCATACAGGCCTTTAAATAGGAAGAAATATCGCTTTAATTTAGCAGAAAGAACGTCTAACTGCTTGCAGCTTTGGAAGTCTGGAAGTCCTGAAAGTTTGAATGAGGCTTAGCTGCAATTCCGTAAAACATCGGTTCATTTTATAACGATATCGTCTGACTTGCAAAGCTACTCTAAATACGCCCGTTCCATAAATACTGTACTTACTGAACAATTTTTTTCTTTTAAATTTGGGAAAGTGCAATTGCACAGAAACAGCTAGCAATCTGCCCCGAATAGATGGGAGGACAATTGAGCCCAACATTTGTTTTTCTAAGAGAGACAGTTGTTAAAAGTGAATTTCGTCCCATTTTACAACTTTTCTGGCACAGTTATGAAGGGAATCCCTGCAGTTGTTAAATTAATAACACGGTTGTTAAGGGAATCTGGCTTCTCCATTGACTTTTGCTTGTCATAAGGTCTGCAAAAGGGGATCACACATGATCGTCGTAAATATGAGACAGTTTCCAAACGTCTGAATTTGGATCATGTGACCATGGGGTCCAACGGTCGTAAATGTGAAAAACGGCCGTTTGTCACTTTTTTCAGGGATGTTGTAACTTTGAACGGTGCTGTGTGGTAAGTCGAGACTACCTGTATTATGTGATTTAAATACATTAACTATATTATATATTTTATATGCCACCCAGGCAAACCAAAAGGCTGGACGCTCCTGGTGTACGTAGGAGCATTAATTAAACAGATCGTACACAGATATTCAAAAACATTGGACAGCCATTTGTCTGAAATGATACAGGGTTTCCTGCTTGAAAAGAGGGTTGGACTGGAAGACCTCAAAGGATCCCTCCAACTCTCTTGTTCTTTTACATACGGGATTGAGGGATTGTTAACCATTTTTAATAAGGCAGGATTCACACATTTTTGACATTATACCTATTTTTATGGCTAGTATCACCGTGCAATTTACTCACTAGAGGGCAGTGCACTTGGGGAATTCTGGAAGTTGAAGTCCTTCATCTTGCAAAAATTTAAGAAATTGGGCTAAACTGACTTGAGAATTCTGGGAACTGTAATCTAACACATTTGGAAAGTAGGAAGTTGGAAAAAGCTTAGAAAAGATTAAAAAGAAAACCTGATGAATCTTTTTCCTGAAATGTCTCCACGTTTTAGTAGTCCTACAACAATGGAACGTTTACGGAACAGTAGACAAAAATGTTTTTATTTATTATTTATTACATTTGTATGCCACCTATCTCACTAGCAAATCTTAATAGGCAGCTTACAGGATTATAAACAACAATGCAGACAGTTAAAAATATTGAAAAGTGAAACGTAAAAATTAAAACATTAACAACAAACTGGTTGAAGGGCTGTTTTTATCTGGCTTCATCACGCAAAAAAAAAAGGGGGGTGGAATATATGCAAACAAAATTCATTTTATGCTATAGGAAAAAAAAAACAACCTAAGTTGTGCTTAAATTTGTTTTTTTAACCTTTGCCAAAGGGAAAAGGCATCTTTTAACGCAAACTATAAAACCGGGATGAATTTATGCGCGTTTCATCAGAGGAATGTTACAGATAAAGAGGACTAGATGCTATCGAAAGCTAACAAACGCAGGAATTGTGTCCTTGTGTCATATGTTGGGGTCTTGTACAAACAGGCTGAATGATGAAACTGTAGCAGCCAAAACGGGAAAAAAAAAATAACATCGGAGGGAAATATTTGGATAGGATGCATTTTAACAGAAGACATTGGCCTATAAAGGGACAGAAATGGTTGAGCTGGAGAAACGGTTCGTGGAGATCCTAAATTTAAAGAAATCTTGGCTTTTATTAGATAAGCGCCTTTTTCTTCCTATTTTCTCCACAACAGCAACCCTGTAAAGTAGCTGGCTTTCCTGCCTAAAGCGGGACTAGACTCACATTCTCCTAGCGATGGGTCAATGACACCTAGCCAGCTTTCATGCCTAAAGCGGGACTAGAACTCACATTCTCCTAGTGATGGGTCAATGACACCTAGCCAGCTTTCCTGCCTAAAGCGGGACTAGAACTCGCATTCTCCTAGTAATGGGTCAACGACACCTAGCCAGCTTTCATGCCTAAAGCAGGACTAGAACTCACATTCTCCTAGTGATGGGTCAATGTCTTGGCTTTCATGCTTAAGGCGGACTAGAACTCAACGTTTCCTTGTGATTGGTCAAAACTTTCATGCCCAAGGTGGGACTAGAACTCAAAGTTTCCTTGTGATTGGTCAAAACTTTCATGCCCAAGGTGGGACTAGAACTCACAATTGCCCAGTTTCTACTTTCATGCCTTAATCACCAGACCAACGGCTTGGTGGTCTGGTGTGTGTGTGGGGGAGAGGGGAACTGGGTCACATGAGTGACAGGCCAGTATGCATGCAATTCAACTCGTGCCAGATGAGTTGCGTGCATGGCGCACTGGCCCGCTGCTTCTAGGGCGCACTTCCAAACTGCCACGGCCCGTTAGTGGCCCGTGGCCTGGTGGTTGGAGACCCCTGCACCTAGACCAAAATGACTTGGAAGAAAGCTATTGATCCGTCAGTGAACAAAGCCACATCAAGTATGAACACCTACTCATCTCAAAAAAGCTAAAACTGGACCTGATTAATATTTGCATGGGAGGCCAAGGAAAGAAGGCAAGCTACATTTATACCGTTGCCAAGGAAACTATATGGACATTTTTATGTAGTCACTATGAAAATGGCACGACGGACAGAGACTTTGACTTACTCAACTGGAAAACCAAATAGCAAAAGGGGAAGCGAATAAAATAATGGATTTGGTTTTACGGGATCAGTTTGGCCGTAGAACCAATTATCCAGAGAAGTGGTAGGTTACCCTTCACTAGATATAGTCAAGTGAAAGCTGGGCAGCCATTTTTTTTTAAGCCCTAATTTTGATTTGTGTGTTAAGTTGACTTTGGCCTAAGTTATCTCTTCCAATTCTATGACCTTATGGAGAGGAAATCAGATTATCACCCCAGCAGGCTCTACGAAGAAAGCAGTTGGGCATGTTATCTCCCAAAGATGTAATCCAGAGGACAATCAACTTGGTATTTTCTAGATGTTTGATGAATGGAGGGGAAAAAAACACACCTTGACAGCTTTAAGTAGACCAGAAGGCAAAAACAGCTGCCAAACTTGCTTCAAAAAGACACTCTAAATGTTAGCAATTATGCATTTAGAAGTCAATTAAAACCTAGCACCATCATAACTACAGAAATAAAAGCTGAAGGTCTGATACTAAATGCATTTCCTTGAGAATAAGCTTCACCCTGTTGCAGAGCAAGATAAGATGTTTTTTTTAAAAAAGAACTAATATTATGAGGTGATGTGATCAGATGTATAGCCAGTCATATATACTTGAAGATGTTTCGATGGACGGCATCAAAAATATTTCTGTTTTGTTTTTACTTCAAACATACAGTGAATATATATGAATGGCTTTTTTCCCTGGATCCATTACAGATAAGATGGCAGATCTTTTAAAAAATACAAACTCTCTCTAACTTAAATCACTGCCAGACTAAAGAGAAAAATCGACAAAGAATATGACAATTAAAACCATGCATACGGAACTGAAATTTATATCGAGATGGTTATTTTTAAAAAGTTCTAAAATTTATGGTCTGATAACATCAGGTTGATTACTATCATTCCAAAAATCAATCTGTAGATCAAAATGGCAGCTGGTTACTTCCGTTTTTGTTTATTTGAGAAAGAAAAGATTTAGGATACAACGTGAATTCCTGACACACAGATTTGTGGTAAAGAAAATTAAAAATAATTGGATGGAAGAGCAAGTTTAAGTGAGATGAGAGAGAGAGAGAGAGAGAGAGAGAGGGAGAGAGAGAGAGAGAAAAGAAAGAGAAAGAAAGAAGGAGGGAGGGAAGGCAGGCAGGCTACATTTTTATTATTTATTTTTCTTTAGTTAAGTTTGGGGAAGGAAAAAGAAAAGAAAGAAAAGAAAGAAAGAAGGAGGAAGGCAGGAAGGAATGCAAGCTAGATTTTTATTATTTGTCTTTCTTTAGATGTTTTAAGGTTGGAGAGAGAGAAAAAACAGAAAGAAAGGAGGAAGGCAGGAAGGAATGCAGGCTAGATTTTTATTATTTATCTTTCTTTAGATGTTTTAATGTTGGAGAGAGAGAAAAAACAGAAAGAAAGGAAAATAGGAAAAGACAAAACAAAGAAAGGAGGAAGGAAGGAAGGAAGGAAGGAAGGAAGGAAGGAAGGAAAGAAAGAAAGAAAGAAAGAAAGAAAGAAAGAAAGAAAGAAAGAAAGAAAGAAAGAAAGAGGTGAAAAGTCAAGGGAACTTGCTTTCTGTATCACCAAGCTCTGCAACAAGAAAGCCCAAAGGCATCCCCCACCTCCAGTTCTGTGGTGCAGGCAAAGTCAGTTTTTGTTTTTCTCCTGCCGGTTTGTGTGTGTGTGTGTGGAACCCTGTTTGGGCAGGGCTGTGTCAGAACCTGCTGGGAGCTTTCTGACTTTTGTTTTTTTAATTGAGAGGCGCACACCTAACCCAGCACCTCCGTCCCTCTTGTGCAACAGAGAAGAGAGTCAAAGAAACTCACATCTGGCAAATTGGTCTTTTCTTCCTAATGACTCAAACCTCTTTATGGCTTCCTTTTGGGAGTCACTCTTTTGAGTGTGTGGCCCAACAGCAAAAGGAAGATAATGTTTGCTTCTGCACCCCCACCTAATACAACCCAGTGGAATAATTGGGGTGGCGGCTCCTGTAATTAAAAGGAGGGAAGGGAACCTCAAGGAAGGCTGGGACAGGTTCTCATGCTTATGTTTTAAGGTGCCTTTAGGAAAAAGCTGGGAGGGCGATTAATTTACATCTTTCTGGAAATGGCAAGTTTCTTCCCAAAAGCATAATTTTATTGCCAGGATTGTTGGGGGCAAAGTAAAGAAAAAAGAGGAAGGGAGGGAGGGAGGGAGAGAAGGGAGATGAGAGAAGGAAGGGAGGAAAAGAGGGAGGAAGATGAGAGAATGAAGGAAGGAAGATGAGAGTAGGAAGGAAGGAAGGGAGGGAGAGAAGGAAGATGAGAGAAGGAAGGGAGGGAGGGAGAGAAGGAAGATGAGAGAAGGAAGGAGAGGGAGAAAAGGAGAAGGGGACAGGGAGAGAGAGAGGAGAGGAGAGAAGAATGGAAATTCCCAATTACATTCCAAGACATTTTTGGCTGTGATGGCCCCCTGCAGCCCTCTGCTAGTGAAAAGAGAGCTCCCCGAGATCCAATTTTGCTGGCAGAGGCACTGGAATTTGAACCCCTGGTCTACTCCAGTGGTGGCTAACCTTTTTGGGCTCCTATGCCGAAAATTGGGGTGCCAGCACCCAGAAGGCAATGCATGTGCCCCACACCCCCTGCGCATGCATGCACAATCCCCCCCACGGCCCCGTTACCTGCACTGCGCATGTGCATGCCTTCCAGCTGATTTTTGGGCCTTTTTCAGCCTCCCAGAGGCTCGAGGGAAGCCTCTTGCAGCCTTTGGAGGCTGAAAAATGGGCTCGTTTCTTCACTTCCGTTATTTCCGGAAATACCGGAAGTGACAAACGGGCCCGTTTTTCAGCCTCCAAAGCCTGCAGAGGCTTCCCTCGAGCCTCTGGAAGGCTGAAAAAGCCCCCAAAATCAGTTGGGAGACGCGCGCATGCGCAGTGAGGTAAATTTGCCTGGGGCTCTGTGTGCCACCTGTGGCACGTGTGCCATAGGTTCGCCATCACAGGTCTAGTCTTACGAAAAGAAGGACAAGGGGAGACATGATAGCAGCCTTCCAATATTTGAGGGGCTGCCCCAAAGACGAGGGAGTCCAGCTATTCTCCAAAGCAGAGGTCCCCAAACTTGGCCACTTTAAGACTTCTGGACCAGCACAACTGGCTGAGGAATTCTGGGAGTTGAAGTCCACAAGTCTTAAAGTGGCCAAGTTTGAAGACCTCTGCTCCAAAGCACCTGAAGGCAGGACAAGAAGCAATGGATGAAAGCTAATCAAAGAGAGAAGCATCCCAGAACTAAGGAGGAGTTTCCTAATAGTGAGAACAACCAATCAGTGGAACGGCTTGCTTTCAGAAGTTGTGGATGCTCCATCAAGTGAAGGCTTTCAGAAAGAGACGGGACAGTCATTTATCTGAAATGGTGTAGGGCAGGGCTCTTCAAACTTGACAGCTTTAAGACTTGTGGACTTCAACTCCCAGAATTCCTCCTCCAGTCATGTTAGCTCAGGAATTCTGGGAGTTGAAGTCCCCAAGTCTTAATATTGCCAAGTTTGAAGACCCTTAGTATAGGGTTTCCCTGTTCAAGCAGCGGGGTTGGACTAGAAGACCTTGGAGGTCCCTTCCAATTCTATTATCGACTAGTGCCATTGTGCCTGCAGATCTCACCACCCAATGCCATGGTCTTAGCATTCCCCCCACCCCACTTTCTTGTTTACCTTCTACAACTCTGAAAAGCTGTGTTTTCTGCAACTTTTAGGCAATTCGTGACTCCTGCGTCTTCTCACCTTCCAGCTCACCCTTTCTGGTGTACCTGGCTTCCCAAAGCACAAAAGGCACCCTAAAGACAAGCTCTGTGTGTGTGTGTGTGTGTGTATATTTTGTGTGTGAGTCTGTATATATTAAAATATGCCTGCCCTCTAGACATGTATGTATATCATGGAAACACCTGCTATTTCTATCTTGGAGGGGATTAATAATGAAGGAAAGGGAAAACACACTTTGTGGCTTGACTCCAGGTTTTCCTACACCCTCAAGAAGAAAACTTTAATTTAGTGAACAACTTCTATCGAGAAAAAGTATATTTAGCACAGGGATTAGGGACAAAATTGAAAATCCAGCTCCTGAATGGATGCTGATTTGATTACTCGTTTTGGATGGATCTCACTAGATCAGGGGGTCTTCAAACTTGACAGCTTCAAGACTTGTGGGCTTCAACTCCCAGAATTCCGTCCTCCAGTCATGTTAGCTCAGGAATTCTGGGAGTTGAAGTCCACAAGTCTTCAACTTGCCAAGTTTGAAGACCCTTGCCCCAGGTGATTGACACAGCTTCTGCCAATCATCTATCATCTGTCAATTATCTATCAATTATCTATCATCTATACATCATCCATCCATCTATCCTCTATCTAGCTATCTATTATCTACCTACATACGTACCTACCTGCCTAGTAATCTGCCTTGGAAAGACTCCAGTGTGGAAGGGCAGAATGTCTTGCTTTTCATTTCAATCCACACACTATCACCCCTCCAAAACAGCAGCCAGCTGCTGTGCTCTCTTTCCCGGATTCTGGAAAGTGGTCACAAAAAGACCAGTTCGTGTTGCAGTCACGTGATCCTGACCTTCACCAGTGACCGTTCCCTGCTAAGTGCTCCTTTGCACAATCGCTGGCCTCGCCCTATAGGCTCCGGCTGTGGCGAGCCGGGCCTCCCCGCTCTCTCCCCTACAGCTGCTTCCTTTTATCCCCCCCGCCGCCCCAAATCCTCTTGCTCCCCATCTTCTGATTTCAGGACATGGTCAAGTCCTCCTCCGGAGCTCGCCTGCTGAATAGAGCGAACCTGGCCAGGTAACTAACACTTGCCCGCAGCTGCATCCACAATAGCTTTCTCCTGCTTGCGTTACAACTGGGGTTGGGGGGGGGTAGATTTGGTCACGGGGCCCTAACTGTCCGAACACTGGTCTGATTCACACACACCCCCGCCCCGTGAGGGAGGAAGAGGGTCTCAGAGCAGGATCTCTTTACTGGCTTTCCCACCACAAACGGGACACAAAATGGAACGAGGGGGGGGGTTGTGAGCGGCTGGGCCTGTAATGCAATCCCACTGCCCAACAAGTCAATAAAGGGGCCATCCATCCTTCTCCAGCCGCGCGGAGAGAGTGCCAAGGTTAGGAGCAAACACAACTCGGATAGGTCTATACAGGGAACTTAATGAGCCCCATTATTTGGCTATTGTGGGCAAACACTATGAAACCGGTAATCTAAATTACCAAAGTCTGAATTCCCTGGTCGTTAAATGGCACACGGAGTTCAAAAGGAGCTGCACAATGGCTGCCTTCTTCAGCCCTTTCAGAAGAGGGCTATTGTCCCAGCCAAAAGGCTTAGAGGTAAGGTGAGCTCATAAGCAAGTTGGAGGATTTTGAGACCCAAGAGCAGCCTTGAAAAAGGACAGTGTCTGAACTTCCTTCTTCTTCTTCCTTCTCTCTCCACCAATTGGCCACCCATGGGAACAAAGTGGGAACACGTGGGGAAATTTTGGACTGTTGCGAGAAGTCACTTCCTTCGTGACTTGCTAGCGCCGGATAAATTGCTCCCTTTTTTTGTACGGCACAGACTCCAAGGGTCTGGGCGGGACTCAAACGTTTCCACAGTACGTGGAAGGCTATCCAGAGAGGTGGCAGTCACCCACAAAACCCTCGTTGTTGTTGTTGGACCGGGTTAATATCTGGATCAGAAACCACCAGAAAATTCCAGCTTGGTGGAGACAGAAGAGGAGAAGAGAAAGAACAAGAGAAAAGTCACAACATACAAAGAATAGAATTAGAACAACTGTGACAAAAGCAAGCCTTGAGTGCAACTCCGAAACAACTGCAGTACCACTTGAACACCATCGGAATCGACAAATTCCCATCAGTCAATTACAAAAGGCATTTTCCTTAGAAGAGCTTACATCCTGCGACGATACCTTTAATGCTATCAAACATCCACATCTGCTTATTCCCAGGTCCTTGGGAAGGGCTCGATAGGTCCATAAAAAATGCCAAAGGCACTCTGAACATCTGGCTGACAGTGCAACGAGCCATAATAATAAATAGTAATCGGTGCCTTCAGTGCAATCCCAAAACAACTGGAGCAACATTGGTGTTGACAACATCACCATCAGTCAATTGCAAAAGGCAGCTTGGCGTGAAATAGCTTAATCCTGTGGCTATCCTTTAATACATCCCCATCTGTCTATCCCGGGCTCTTGGGAAGGACTTGATAGGTGGACAAAAATGCCCAATCCAATCTAAACATCTGGCTGGTTGTATGACGTACCACAATATATCATAATCATCCACCTAAAAGAAATTAGTAATGTGTTAAAGTGAACTGCTGCACTTGTTAAATTGGTGACGTGATTGTTCAGTGAATCTGGATTCTTTGTTGACTTTCAGAAGGTCGCCAAAGCGGAATCACACGACCACAGGACACTGCAAACACCAGAGATCACTTCCGCACCACTACCAAGAAAACTGAATTGGAATTGGCATCCTTCAGTCTCAAGAGACTATGGTGTCGTGTTATGAAACTGGTCACTGCCACTTCCCGCGTTGTTTCAATACTGTATGCAAAGCTGGAGTGTCCTCTCCAGAGCACGAGGCCTGGATAATTTAATACGGAGGATAAACTGTTACCCAAGCAGCAGATTCCCCCCTTTCCATATCACTGAAACAATCTAATGGAGGAATGGCAAAGCCGATGTGATGAATTTCAACTGTGTCGCAGGAGTTACCATAATGTGATTGTACACAGTCATGAACTGCTTCCGGGACTCCGGCTCCGGATTTCGCCTCGAGGTTGACTCTTGAAGCCTTTTCCATGAATGGATACAGCCACAAGGCAGTGGAGGTTCGAAATCAGAGTTTCTCTTCTCCTAGAAGATGGTTCTACCGTTTTATCTGCTGCTGGGGGCATAAAGCCCTCTTCTAACTTCAAAACTGTTGACCATTTTCTCCTGTAACCCTGGAAAGGGGCCCTTGCGAGGTGCTACCAGCTGGGCCAGTTGGACCAAGAAAACTACAAGTGCATATATCCATGAAGCCACCAAGAAGTTTGACTTGAAGCCTTACTTGTTTTGAAGTCTATTACTTTAGACTACAGATGGTGTGATGGCCCAGAGTGTAACACAAACGTAGCACAACCCAAAATGTAAATAAATGTCCTTTAATGCCTCCAACTTGGCCCCTCTGTTCAATAATTCTCAGTTGGAGATAAAACTTACTGAAAAACAGTCTTCAAAAGAAAGCAATACAGTCTGAACTTAATGAGCAGATAGAGGTGAAATAAAAAAACTAAACAAACTACAACGACGAAATTTCCACAATGGACTAGGATAAGTAATTACCAAATTCCAGGAGATAACAAGGCACAGTCTATTGGTAGGACGCCAACCAAGATAACTTCAGCCCAAAATAAAACATGCTTTGCTTCTGGCAACGCTGTGTTTTAACCGTCTCTCTTATATACTATTCTCCCCAGCTGCAACCAATGAGGAGGATCATGGCCACTTCCTCTCTCGTAAGCCAAGTTGTTTCCTTCTCCGTTCCTCCATACATGTCCAAGGATGAAGTGGGGATGGGCCTGGTTCTTCCTCTGACTGCCCAGCTGGCCTCTGCCCTTCCCCAGTTTCCTCCAGAACCTCCGGAGCCACACCTCCACTCCCTGTCAACTGTTCCTCCTCTCCCTCAGAGTCCGACTCTACCAAGGGCATGACAGATGGTCTTTGACGTACAACCGTTGAGCGATCGCTCAAAGTTATAGTGGCACTGAAAAAAGTGACTTACAAACATTTTCCACGCTGTTGACCGTTGCAGCATCTCCATGGTCACGTGATCAAAAATTCAGGCGCCTGGCCACTGGCATGTCTCTATGACAGTTTGCAGTGTCCCGGGGTCGTGAGATCCAACATTTGCGATCTTACGACAAGCAAAGTCAATGGGGAAGCGTGTTACCCATTTAACGACTGCAGCGATTCGCTTAACAACAGTGGCAAGAAAGGATCGTACAATGGGGCAAAATGCACCTAACAACTGTCTTGCTTAGCAGTGGAAATTTTGGGCTAGATGGTGGCTGTAAGAACGAGGACTGCCTGTATAAAGTGAAAGATGCAGAAAATTCATTTCCTGGGCAATGGAGAGGCTGAAAACGGCTGTAGCCATTTTGGTGCAGATTTGTTGCATGGGCTTCTCTCTCTCTCTCTCTTTTGGAAATGCTGTTAAACCACAGCAGCGCAGCCGTCACAAAATGCTGCTGTGGAACAAAGGCTAAAAATCAGCTTCCGGCCTGAGGGGGTTCTCAGGAAATATTCTGAGACTTTAGAATATGATTTCCTTTGTGTTACACGCAAGCTCTGGTGCGATGTGTGTTCCCAAATGTTTCGTTGCGTGTGCATGTGAGAATTACCACGATTGCTTTCACTGAAATTGGGCACTGAAACGTATGTTACATTTTTGGATTTTGGGGGCACGGCGCAATAGCCGTGTTATCCTCCACTGCTTTCTTCAACCTACTGTAGGTTTCTGAACATTATTAATGTAGCCTCTGGGAACTCACCTTCCGTGCATGTTCAGCGATATCAGGTTGTTGGGTTTTTTAACCTAGCTTTGTATTTTATTTAAAAAATTTTTACAGGCAAACTTGACTATTTTTTCCCCCCGGCTTAGTGTTTTGGGTAGTTTATGGTTCAACGAATGGTGCAAATGCCAAATATTGGGTGAATTCAGTAAGAAGGACTACTAGGCAGATGCAGATGCCATATTTTTTCCACCCTGTAATCCCATTTACTCTGTGAAAAATGGGTGTTATTACTTGGTGGAGCAAACATGAGACAAAAAGTAGAGCTTGTACAAATGTAAAAAAATAAAAATAAGTAACAACAACACTAACAACAACAGTTACCTTAACAGTTCCTAGGTCCTTAGTTAGGACTTGAGCTGTTGAGCTACCAACCAGCCCCAAAGGCTGTGAATCTCACCAAAGATTAAATAATAATAATAATAATAATAATAATAATAATAATAATAATAATAATACAGGAATAAAAGCAAGCAAAACTTTAAAGCAAGCAATGTGTGCATACACACAGAAACATACACACAGACACACAGTGTTTTGGTACTAGTAGATACTTTCTGACTGGGTGAATCTCAGCCCCCTAAGCAGCCATTTTGTAGTCAAAAAGTTTAGGGACTTTTTTTTAACAGCATATCTATTTGATTTTTATCCCACCTTTACCAGT
Source organism: Pseudonaja textilis (assembly GCF_049901715.1). Lineage (NCBI taxonomy): Eukaryota > Metazoa > Chordata > Lepidosauria > Squamata > Elapidae > Pseudonaja > Pseudonaja textilis. The sequence goes on from NC_141994.1 coordinate 69,908,878, forward strand.
GGTTATAAATTACACAAGGCGGTGAACATACTTAATACTCCTTCCTCCTATTTTTTCCACAACAACAACCCTGTGAGGTGAGTTGAGAGAGAGGGATTGGCCCAAAGTCACCATATAACTACAGGTGATCCTCAACATACGACCACAATTGAGCCCAGAATTTAGGTGGCTAAGTGGGGAATTTGTTAAGTGAGCTTCACTCCATTTTACGACTTTTCTTGCCACGTTCGTTAGGTGAATCCCTGCAGTTGTTAAACAAGCAACACAGCTGTTAAGTGAATCTGGCTTCCCCATGGACTTTGCTTGTCGGAAGATCACAAAAGGCGGATCATGTGACCCCGAGGACACTGAGACTGTCATAAACACGAACCAGTTGTCAAGCATTTGTATGTCAAAAACGTAACCATTGGGGATGCTGCAAAGGTCGTAAGTCTGAAAAACGGCCATAAGTCCCTTTTTCCAGTGCCATTGCAACTTGGAACAGTCACTAAAAGGACTGTTGTAAGTCGAAGACTACTTGTACAGACACCATTATATTAATGGTCAAAGATAATATGATTGATCTAAATATCTGTATCTGCTACGGGTGGGCGTTCTTCACATCTGTAGGAGATACAACTAGTCTCCAAATTGCAATCGGTCAGGTAAACAAGAACAGGCCCAATTAATTAATTAATTAATTAATTTTACAATTAATTTATTTTGAACCTGGAGTCCTCTGAAGCAGGTGTGGGGACGAGGTGGTCTCCAAGCTTGGCAACTTCAAGACTTGTCAACTTCAGTTCCCAGAATTCCTCTCTTCTGTCAGGTTAGCTCAGGAATTCTGGGAGTTGAAGTCCATAAGTCTTGAAGCTGCCAAGGTTGGAGACCCCCCTCTGTTCTGAAGGATTGTTCCTTGTTCAAAATCTTTTGCGTGAATCCAGCAGCCCGTGGCAGCCTACCAAAACTCTCACTGCAAGTTCACGAACGAGGATGGTGATACAACCGTGGTGGCTAACCTTTTTGGTTTCCCGTGCCGATAATTGCACGCGCACATGCCTGCTTGTCTTTGCGTGCCGTCACCCAGAAGGCCCTCCCATGCCTCCTGTGCATACCCGTGAGATACTGCTGTGCGATTCTGCACATGCGTGCGCAAACCCCCTTCACAAGCCGCGTGCTTCTGCCGATGCACAAGTGTCTCCTGCGCACCAGATACCCAACAATCAGCTGTTGGGTGGGCAGCGCTCACGCATGCGCTGTAGACCTTTTCTGGGCGAGTGCTCACGTGCGCCATAAGTTCGCCACCACAATTATACAATCTCATCAAGCAAAGGGCATTGATCAGTCAGTAAATGCGATAACCCGTTGCAAAGAAGGGTGCTGAAATCCTACTGGGAACTGAAGCTAATAGACCAGCTTTTTCTAGATAATTAATCATAAATGTTTCCATTTAGATTCTAAATTACAATAGTAAACTTGTGACTTAATAACAACAGCATACCCAGGACCGGTAAGATTCATTCAATCAAATAAAAAGTAACTGCAGATTCCTTAGAAACATGGTAGACCAAAATCCTTGATCCATTAAGGATAAGATCTTTCACAACAAATTAAATAAAGCAATTTATTGAAGCTCAAATTGGAGATAAAATAGATTCGTTGTTGACCTTTTATTCATTTATAGAACAAATTTAGCTCTAATTGCATTAGAATGGAATCCAATAAATTTTTTCTAATGTGGCATTTACACAAGTATTGGTGTACTTGTTTACTACAAAGGCAATAGAGATTCTGTGATTCTAATCTAATTTTTCCATTTGGTTTTATAGTGAAGTCAAAGCACTGTCCAGAGACTGGTGTTTGAAATTTAAAACTTTCTCACAGACCTTTTCAAACTTGCTTTAGATATATAGAAGAGCCAGACTCGACAATGTGATCCATCTGACTGGAATGTACATTTAAATTAGTTGAAAAGTTTCCTTTAAAATGTGTATATAGTTGTATGTAGAAGATTTTTCCAAGGAGGGAGAAAACAGGATTCTTAAGTAGTTATAGAGAATCAATTATTTACATGGATCCGCTTGTGAATAAAACAAGGCATCTCAAAAATATTTATTTTTACTGAATTTTACACATCAAGTTATACAATCCGCCATATCTTGGCAGAGTCATTGGAAAGGAGGAAGAGTGTGTTTTCCAAACATTACACACAAAACTTCTATAGAAACCTATGCAAATACTCATATTAAAGATAATTAGCAACTAATTTCACTGTCTGAATATTGATTCAAATTAACTGAATAAATAAACAGACATTTATTGCCCCGAGAGTTTATGCTTGCTCAAAGCAAATGTAGGCTCAGAAATATTGGTTATCCAATACAGTCGACTTTACAATCACAATTGAGCCCAACATTTCCTTTGCTAAGTGAGTTGTTAAGTGAGTTTTGCCCCATTGTGTGACCTTCCACTGCCACTGTTGCTAAGTGAATCACTGCAGCCACACTGCACTTGTTAAGTGAATCTGGCTTTCCCTTTGCCTTGTCAGAAGGTCGCAAAAAGGGATCACATAACCCTGGGACACTGCAAACCGTCATAACTATGAGCCCGTTCCCATACATCTGTGTATTGATCATGTGACCATGGGGATGCTGCAGTGGTCGTAAGTGTGAAGAATGGCCCTAAGTCACTTTTTCAGTGCCACTGTAATTTCAAACAGTCACTAAATGAATGGATGTAAGTTGAGGACTATCTGTAAATAGGTTTCTTTTTATAAGGAAGGGCCAGGCTTTTCGGACACACAGTTGCGTACTCACTTTTGAACATATGTCGGGACAGTAAAATCAGTGGGGGCTAACCTTTTGGGACTCCTGTGCCAAAAATTGTGCGCCTGCTTGCATGCTCACACCAGCACTCAGAAGGCAATGCCATGCCCCCTACGCATGCACACTTAATCCCCACCCACCACCGTCCTCTTACCTGCACTGCGCCTCACAGCTAATTTTCGGCTGGTTTGAGGCCTTTTTCTGCCTCCCAAAGGCTTCTGCAGGCTTCGCAGGCCGAAAACTAACCCTGTTTCGTCACTTCCGGTATTTTCGGAAAAACAGGAAGTGACAAAACGGGGCTAGTTTTCGGCCTGCAAAGCCTGCAGAAGTCTGCAGAAGCCTTCTTCAAGCCTTTGAGAGTCCGAAAAAGCCCTCAAACCGGCTGAAAATCAGCTGAGAGGCACATGCATGCGCAGTGAGGTAAGTCTGCCTACAGCTCGTGTGCCGGTACAAATGGCTCTATGTGCCACCTGTGGCATGCGTGCCATAGGTTCGCCCTCACGGGTATAGATACTGGACAATACACAAAAGAGAGAAGATATAATTCGAGTGTCAATGGGATTAATGAGACCCGAAAAAAATGGAGAGGAAAAGGAACCTACAGACTTGCCAGGGTTGAATTTTTAAAGCGATTGCTACCTGTTTTTCAGTGCAAAGATTTTTCAGGGTGCTTACAAGAAAACTTCCAAACCACAAAGGCTCCATAAACATGTCCCCTTGAGTCGTTGCCAAAGCAGAAAGACTATAAATCAAATCAAATAGTGATAACAGTAAACAATAAAGCAATAGACCCATAGCAGACAACAGACACAATCGGTGCCAAAAATGTCTTGGGCGTACCGTCTAATTAAACTTGGCGACTTTAAGACGCGTGAACTTTAACTCCCATAATTCCCTCAGCCAGCCGGGGAATTCTGGGAGTTGAAGTCCACGTGCCTTAAAAGCCCCAAGATTGGGTAACTGGGCTTTGATTTTAATGCTTCTTCCAAAAACCGGCCAGGACACCCAACAGATTTTATCCCGACGATCACCGAGAATCAAAAACTGACTCAAAGGCACACACACACACACAGGATTAAAATAAATATATAATAAGAAATCTCCATCTTCTGCTTTTAGTCCAAATAGAAAAGCCCCAAATCCTGAGGGAAAAATGTCACCGTTTTATCCACATGGAAAGCTCTGCAACTCAGAATTGATGAACCTTAATAGAAATTGTCTAGGGAGGTACAAAAAAACATTTATCTTGTTCTACTGATTTGATGCAAACAATTTCAACTTCCTTTCTTCTGGGGGCTCACATAAATCCTTCAACCTGTTTCTCTTCTGTATTATTTAGAGAGGAAAAACATACAATTTTATGTATTTCCCCCCTCCTTTTTTCTCTCCCTCCTCAAACGATGTTCCCACCCACAAAAAAAACAACCCCAGGGGAGCTTTTATTTATTTATATTTATATTTATATTTATATATGCTTACGATACAGAAAAATTTATAGGTAGTCCTCAATTTATGACCACAACGGAGTCCAACATTTCTGTTGCTAAGCGAGACCATTGTTAAGTGGGCTGTGCCCCCCTTTTACGACCTTCCTGGCCATGGTCGTCAAAACAAATCGCTGTAGTTATTAAGTGAATCATGCGGTCATTGAGTGAATCTGGCTTCCCCCATTGACTTGGCTTGTGGGAAGCCAGCGGGGTAGGTCACAAATGGGGATCCCATGACCCCGGGGGCACTGCAACTGTCGTAAATACATGCCAGTGGCCAAGCGTGTGAATTTTGATCACGTGACCCTGGTCATCACGTTTGAAAAGTCGCACACCAGCCGCTTTTCTCCCTCTGCGGTTGCAACTTTGAACGGTCACTAAACTGATGGTTGTAAGTCGAGGACTACCTATAAAAGCTATAAGCGTATTTAGGCGAGTCACCTATCAAGAGCGGCCCCCAACCTTTTGGGTGCAAGGGAGAAATTTTGTGGGGAAAATTTTTTCCATGGACCGGAGGGGACGTGGTTTTGCAGGCTGCCTAAATCCCACAGATGGGGCTTTGCTCTGTTTGTGTGGACCGGTTTCTCTCATGCCCTGACCCGATGCCACCGGTCCACGGACTGGGGGTAGGGGACCCCTGAGCTATCAGGTCATTGGTGGGATTCAATTTTTTTTTACTACCGGTTCTGTGAGCGTGGCTTGGTGGATGTGGCGGGGGAAGGATACTGTAAAATCTCCAGTCAGAGGCGGGATTTGCCGGTTCTCTGAACTACTCAAAATTTCCGCTACCGGTTCTCCGGAACTGGTCAGAACCTGCTGAATACCCACCTCTGGGTCAGGTGCTAAACTTTAATCTAAAACTCTGATCTGACACTAGGTTTCCCTATACTTTAATTGCTTCTTCTCATATGATAGCAGTCTTCTAATATTTGAGAAGAGGGGTGTGTGTGTCAATCTATTCTCCAAAGCATCTGCAAGCAGGACAAGAAGCAATGGATGGAAACTAATCCAGGAGAGAAGCAACCTAGAACTAAGGAGGAATTTCCTGCGAGTGAGAACTATTAAACGGTGGAACAGATTGATTCCAGAAGTTGTGGGTGCTTCAACGCTGGAAGAAGAGATTGGACAGCCACTTGTCTGAAATAGGATAGAATAGAATAACTGAGTTGGAAGGAGCCCCCGCAAACTTCTGGAGGTAAGTCGTTCCTCTGATTAATTATTCTCCTTTTCAGGAAATTCTGCCTCAGTTCTCTAGATCAGGGGTCCCCAACCACCGGTCCGTGGACCAGTACTGGTCCGTGGAACATTTCCTACCGGGCCGCTGGTTTGCTGGGTGCCGCCATCTTGTTTGACGAGAAAGTGCTTCCGGGTGAGCTTTTCTGGTTGGAAAGCGGCGTTTGGGTCCTGAAGGAATCCTCGCGCCGTAGTTTCATCGAAGGGGGGGCTTCAAATGAAACTAAAGCGCAAGGATTCTTTCAGCACCCAAGGCAAGGTGAGCCGAGCGACCGTCCCAAAGTGAAGCCCATCGATAAAGGTACAAAGGAGGAGTTGAAGGTGGCGGGGAGAAGCGGGGGGGCGGCTGGCTGGCCGGTTGCTCGGTTCGCCTTGCCTTGTCATGCGTGCTGATGCCGGTACCGGGCCGCGGATCATTTTGTGATGCCGGTACCGGGCCGTGGCACAAAAAGGTTGGGGGCCACTGCTCTAGATTGCTTCTCTCCTTGATTAGTTTCCCTCTGTTGCTTCTTGTCCCGCTTTCAGATGTTTTGAAAGAATAGGATGACCCCCCCTCTTCTTTGTGGCAACCCCTGAGATATTGGAAGACTGCTAATCATGTCACCCCTTAATCCTTCTTTTCATCAAACTAGACGTACTCAGTTCCTGCCACTGTTCTTCATATCTTTCAGCCTCCAGTTCCCTAATCCCCTTTGTCGCTCTTCTCTGCACTCTTTCTAGAGTCTCAATATCTTTTTTCTTTTTTTTACATTGTGGGGAGACTCTGTAAATGATATAGGGTTTCCTGCTTCCGCAAGGGGCTGGACTAGAAGACCTCCAAGGTCCCTTCCAACTCTTGTTATTCAGGTAACCTGGTGGCCTCCACGAGTTCCCAGAAATTCCAATCAATTGATCATCGTGCCTCTACTGGAAAACTTCTCTTCTCCAACCCTCATGTCCAATCAGACAATTTTTCATTTTTGAAAGATTTTTTTTTTAAATTCTTCTTCTTTTACTCAAACCTTGGAATGGTCTTCCAGGTTGCTTCTCGCCTGCATACATTCGGTGTGGAATAAGAAGTTTGCAAGACTCCTAAATAGCAAAGATAGTTGTCCGGCAATCCATACCTCAACCAAGCTCTCATTAAGCCTCCCCCCCCCCCCAAAACAACAACTTCCTACTGGAACAGCCTGATGATCTCATTTGGGCAGGCGACGATTATCTGGCAAGCATAACAACCTGATAAGATTTGAAACACCAGGGCAGGGTTGCAGATGCTTTGAAAGACGACGGTATCGGTCTATGGGGGACCCCCCCCCCCCAAGATTGCACTTCTATACAGGGGTGGGCTTCAAAAAGTTTAGCAACAGGTTCTCTGCCCGGTTGCTGGGTGGGCGTGGCCGTGGTGGGTGTGGCCTAGTCGGCCTCCTGCACCATGGCGGGATGGGGGGGCTGTTTTTGTCCTCCCTGGGCTCTGGAGGCTTTCCACGAGCCTCCGAAAGGCCCATTTCTTCCCTTCCCGGGTTCCGGAGGCTCTCTGGAGGGCAGAAATAGGCCCGTTTCCAGCCTTCTGGAGCCTCTGTGAGGCCTGTATTTTTGCCCTCCCCAAGCCTTCATGTGGGCCCCGCTTTCCTTGAGCCTCTGGGATGCCGTTTCCCCAAAACGGACCGTATGGAGACTCCTGGGAGGGGAGGGGAGGTGTGGGCAGGGCCAGCCAGTCATTGCAACTACCAGTTTGATGAACCAGCTGTAAAATGAACCCGAACCGGTGTCAGCCCACCCCATCTTCTATACACACAGTCCTCCACTTACGACAGTTCGCTTGGTGACTGTTCAAAGTTACAACGTCACGGGAAAAAAAAGTCAACTGTGATGGTTTTTCACACTTACGACCGTTCCCGTGGTCACATGATTGAAATTTGGACGCATGGCCACTGGCTCATATTTATGATGGGTTGCAATGTCCCCAGGGGTCACGTGATCTCCTCTGGGGGCCTTCGGATGAGCAAAGTTAACGAGGAAGCCAGATTCACTTAACGATCGGGTTACCAACTTTGCAACGGCCACGATTCACTCCACCGCCGTGGCAAGAAACATCGTAAAATGGGGCCAAAGCTCACTTCACAAATGTCTCGCTGAGCGACAGAAATTTTGGGGCTCAGTGGTGGTCACAAACCGAGGACTGCCTGAACTCATTTGTTTTATTTATTTTACAACATTTCAATCCGACGGACTCAAAGCAGTTTACAGGAGATTTGCATTTGCTTTCCTGCAGGAGCGTGGAAAGCAGTCTACAATTCCACTCATCGTGGCAAAGGTGTCACAGATGTCTATCAACATGGGGACATTTGTGGGGTCCCGATGGAGGCATGTCATATTACTTAGTGGGTTAAATAGCAGATCCCCTCTCCATCCCCCCTCCCCCAGGTTCTTAGCTATTTCCTGTTTCTTGTTTTATTGTTTAATCTTACTGTTTAAGGTCGATTCAGCCTCCCATCTTTCAGAGGTGGGTAAAACAAGGACCCGGATTGTTGGCGGCAATAGGCTGACTCTGTAAACCGCTTAGAGAAGGCTGTAAAGCATTGTGAATGTGAAGCAGTACATAAGTCTAAGGGCTATTGTTATCTTTTATAATATTGTTGAAAAAGATCACCAGCTGAGCCCGAGGGAGGGGTCAAACAGATCATAAGTCTGGAGTCCCTTTGTGCCCACAAGAAATTTAAGTCCAGCTCTCCTTGAATTTGTTGCCAATTTGCCTTCAATGTTAGTAGTTCGGATCTTGTATGCAGCTTTATGTATAATAATCCTATATATTCATTTGAACTGCCTGGACTCCTGGTTTCCAGAGTTTGACAATTTTTTGATTGGATTGTGAGCCATCCAGAGTCAGGTGACGCTGAGGTGGACGGTGAATAAATTTAATAAACAAATAATTTTTTTAAAAAAATCCAATGCACATTTCTACTGTGGCATCATTATTATTCACTGTTATCTTTCTTTTTAGAAGCCAGTACTAGCTAAACAAAGAGCTTCTAAAATGCCAGAGATAAATATAACATTAACACGTACATGTGTACACCATTCAATCCAAGCCATTGTATCAAACGACACTATTAAACAATATCTCATTTTCGGAGATCCACTCTGATGAAATAATAGCTGTCTATTTTTGTTCAATGTCACACTGTTCAATTGTACAGTCAAGTTCATGTGCCATTTTTAAGCAAAAGGCAGTTAGCGGTCTGAATTCCAAAATGTTATTCATTAAGCTTTTAAAGTTTTGTTTGGTGTCCTTGAACGCAAACACAGGAAGACAAACAAAATGTCTTAATCTTGTCTGTACAATCGTGAAGCGGGGATTATGCCCTTGGGTAGTTTAAAGGCTTTAAGGTAATGGTAAAGGTTCCCCTGGCACATGTGTGCTAATCATTTCTGGCTCTAGAGGGCGGTGCTCATCTCTGTTTCAAAGCCAAAGAGCCAGTGCTGTCCAACGACGTCTCCGTGGCCAGCAAGACTAAACGCCGAGGGCGTACAGAACGTTGTTACCTTCCCACCAAAGTGCTCCCTATTTTTCTACTTGCATTTTTTTGAACTGCCAGGTTGGCAGAAGCTGGGACAAGTAACGGGAGCTCACTCTGTTACACGGTGCTAGGGATTTGAACCACCAAACTGTGAAGCAGTACATAAATCTAAGTTGCTATTGCTATTCCTTCCTTCCTTCCTTCCTTCCTTCCTTCCTTCCTTCCTTCCTTCCTTCCTTCCTTCCTTCCTTCCTTCCTTCCTTCCTTCCTTCCTTCCTTCCTTCCTGACAAGCTCAGCATCTTAGCCACTGAGCCACCGCATCCTGGTTTAAAGGCTTTATATAATTCCAAATTATTTTTTAAAAATGTGCTAATTATCACAGCCACCAATGTCAAGGAAATAAATTCATTAGGAAAAATGACACAGTCTACTACATGGATTTTGCCACAAGCGGGAGCTGTCGGAGGAAACCATACCCACCAAGAGTTGATCAAATGGGTTATTTCATACTTACATTTTGTCCTGACCACCCACTCGCAGCGTCAGCCGGGGTATCACAGGAGATGGGGCAGGTATAACAGGCTCGATTTTGATCTGCTAAAGGTAAGAAATTCCAGGGTTAAAATGGGGTATCGGCTATCGAGAAAAGTTCATGTGTTGTATTGGATTAGGCAGAGCCGCAGTGGTGCAGTGGTTAGAGTGCAGCACTGCAGGCTCCTTCTGCTGACTGCCGGCTGCCTGCAATTTGGCAGTTCGAATCTCACCAGCTCAAGGTCAACTCAGCGTTCCATCCTTCCAAGGTGGGTAAAATGAAGACCCAGATTGTTGGGGGCAATAGGCTGACTCTGTAAACCGCTTAGAGAGGGCTGTAAAAGCACTGTGAAGCAGTATATAAATCTAAGTTGCTATTGCTATTGCTATTGCTATTGCTATTGCTATTTCTATTTCTATTCCTTCCTTCCTTCCTTCCTTCCTTCCTTCCTTCCTTCCTTCCTTCCTTCCTTCCTTCCTTCCGCCCTCCCTCCCTCCCTCCCTTCCTTCCTTCCCTTTCCAGTGGTTACAATGCAGTATTGCAGGTTAATTCACTGCTCACTGCCAGCAGTTCGATCCGAGGTGGGTAAAATGAGGATCCAGATTGTTGGGGGCAAGAGGCAACCGCTTAAAGAGGACTGTAAAGCACTATAAAGCAGTATATAAGTGTAAGTGTTATTACTATTGCTATTGCCTTCCCTTCCTTCTTACTCCCTCCCTCCCTCCCTCCTTGAATGCAATATTACAGGCAGACTCTGCCCATTGCCAGGAGTTCAATCCTGACTGGCTCAAGGTTGACTCAGACCTCTGAGGCAGTATATAAGTCTAAGTGCTAGTGCTATTGCCTTTCCTTCCTTCCTTCCACCCTCCCTCCCTTCCTCCTTCCCTGAATGCAGTATTACAGGCTGACTCTGCCCATTGCCAGGAGTTTGATCCTGACCGGCTCAAGGTGGACTAGTGCTAGTACTATTGTCTGTCCTTCCTTCCTTCCTTCCTTCCTTCCTTCCTTCCTTCCTTCCTTCCTTCCTTCCTTCCTTCCTTCCTTCCTTCCTTCCTTCCTTGCTTCTTTCCTCCCTCCCTCCCTCCCTCCTGACTGGCTCAAGTGGACTCAGCCTTCCATCCTTCCGAGGTGGATAAAATGGGGACCCGGATTGTTGGGGGTCAGAGGCTGATTCTGAAAACCACTTAAAGAGGGCTGTAAAGTATTGTGAAGCCTCAGTGCTAGTGCTAGCAGGGGGTCTCCAGAGTTGGCAACTTTTAAGACTTGTGGACTTCCAATTCCCAGACTCGGCAAAGGTGAGGCGGGGGAAAACCTGTACAGGTAGCCCTTGCCTTACAACAGTTCACTTCTTATGTGACATTATCTCCATCAGGGAAGGAACAGCTGCGTGAACGCACAGGTAGTCCTCGACGTACGACCCCAATTGAGCCCAACATTTCTGTCCCTAAGCGAGAGACAGCTTTGTTCGGTGAGCTTTGTCCCGTTTTATGGCCTTTCTCGCCACAAGGGTTAAGCGAACCGCTGCAGTGGTTCAGTTAGTAACGTGGCTGTTAAAACTGAATCTGGCCTCCCTGTCGACTTTGCTTGTCAGGGGGTCCCAAAAGGGGATCACATGACTCCGGGGACACTGCGACTGTCATAAATACAGGCCTGGTTGCCAAGCAGCCAAATTTTGATCACGTGACCACGGGGGACGACACAACAGTCATAAGTGTGAAAAATGGACAAAAATCACCTTTTTTTCCCATGCTGTTGTAACTCTGAACGGTAACTAAACAAGTGGATGTAAGTCGAAGACTATTTATATATTAAAGAAAATATAAATGTGGGTATGCATGAAGAAAACCAAAAGCAATTTGTATACATGTATATGCCTGAAGTAGGCTGAGTTGTTTCTCTGTGTCATATAAAATACGTGGATATATGCATAATTATGTATTTATGTATTTTGTCATGGTTATGTAGTATATATTGAAGGTGGTAACACTTTGAGAGCTGCATGCAATGAAATTTCATTTTAACCTATGCTAATTAGTGTACATTCAAAGTGACAATAAAGTTATTCTATTCTATATTTCTATTCTATTCTGTATTTCTATTCTATTCTGTATTTTTATTCTGTTCTGTGTTTCTATTCTATTTCTATTCTGTATTTCTATTCTGTATTTCTATTCTGTTCTGTATTTCTATTCTATTCTATTCTATTCTATTCTATTCTATTCTATTCTATTCTATTCTATTCTATTCTATTCTGTATTTCTATTCTGTTCTGTATTTCTATTCTATTCTATTCTATTCTATTCTATTCTGTATTTCTATTCTGTTCTGTAATTCTATTCTATTCTATTCTATTCTATTCTATTCTATTCTATTCTATTCTATTCTAATTCTATTCTATTCTATTCTGTATTTCTGTTCTATTCTATTTTGTTCTGTTCTGTTCCATTCTGTTCCTTTCCATTCCTTTAAATTGACATTTATTTATTTTTAATGTCAAAGGACAATAAACTTTCTACAATTAAAATTTAAAGAACTGCAATGCTGGGCATTTGGACTGGAAGAAGAATATTTATAGTGAATTACTGAACTTTCCAGTCACTGATGTGGCAATGTCCAAGCAATGTAAAGACTCCTTTGTAGCTAACTAAGAATACATTGTCCCTGGATTTGTCCAGTTTTATGTATAAGCAATACTTTTTTCACCTGAACTAATACTAGTAGTCCTATAAGCCCCTTATTGCAGTGTGCTGCAGGATTTTTTTTCCTTTTTTTTTTGGCACTAATCTTCAAGGATTTAGCTTCTTTGCCACATACCTCAGGGCACCAACTGATAAAGCCTTAACTCTCCGTTTTTCCAGGACACCAACAGAGCAGCCTTGCAAAAAATGAAAATCACTCAAGAGATTTAAAAAGGGGAGGGGGGAGAAAATTTATTGTCGAAATCCTGACTTCCAGCAAAGAGATGGAACGACTTTTTCCATCTTTTTTAAAAAAAAAAAAGAAAGAAAAAAAGAAAAAGGAAAGAAAAGAAAAGAAAAGAAAGAGAAAGCTTATCTGTGGAGATCAATTTTAAATTTTAATTTTGTGGTAGGGACTCTTTCATGCCAGCCTGGCTTTAAAATTTTATCTTTTGACAGGGACTTTTTACCAAAGCTAACAGGAAGCTTTGTCAATGTAATCTGCCCAAGCTTATATTGCTTTCCTATAATACAATATATTTTAGGAGTATAAAGGGTAGATTTCTTTTTAATCACTTGTAATGGTGCATTATAGTCCTAATAGTGTACTGAGTTGTTCACAGTAGGAGACGAGAACTAGTTATAAAATGAGGGGAGAGCTGTGTTATTTGGCTATTATATTTTCTAAGTTCATTTTAATCATTCAGCACTTTAAGCTGCAGTTTGGAACAGAATCCTATCTTCTCTCAAAATCTGCTAATATATGAATGCTGCAATTATGACGACTCGCCTCCGCAGGTAAGGCAGGCAACGAGAGATATCTATTTATATACGATTTCTTACTACTTGGGAGATTTGCCCTATCAAATGTGATTATTATAAGGATTTATAGAGTGGTTTCTTATGCCAAAGTATCCGACCTAGGGGAAAAAAAAAATAAACAAATGAATAAATAGAAGGAGCAGTGAGAAGGAAATACCAGGCCAGATAGAAAGCGAGGGAGACAGATTTGAACACAGATACTGAAATCCCCTTCTGTCTCGTTCGATGAACTGGCTTTCCCCCCTCAATGCACCTCTATCAGATAGCCCGATACTCTTATAGTTGGAGCGAAATTTGTCATTCTTTCTCTCCCCCCCCACCCTCCCTATTCTCCTTTTTCCCTTGGTCTCTGCATAGTTTACTTTGAAAGAGACCATTTGAATCTTACTGGTGTTTTCTACGGAGAGTTCACATCAAACTCAAGAGGTTAACCAGTTTGCTGGAGGAGAAATGAGAAAATCCGAATGATGCTGGTTCGGGGATTCTGGGAGTTGAAGTCCACAGGTCATAAAAGCTGGCGTAGATGCCCACCTGCCCACCTCTGCCTTAAGCCAAGGGTGAAGATCCTGAGCCCCCTTCAATGGCATCTCCCACCTAACCTGACTCCAGATCAAATGCGATTTCCTTTGGAGGCCCCCAAGCCCCTGGCTCCATAGACTCTATTTATGACTGTCCCATTTTATTTTATTTCTTGCCTAACAGGATGACCTTGTAACTGCCGAGTACCATTGAGGCTACAAGGTCAACAAGGCAGGGGTGGGCTTCAAAAATGTTAGCAAAGGGTTCTCTGCCCGGTTGCTGGGTGGGCGTGGCCTAGTTGGCCTCATGCATCACGGCGGGGGGGGGGCTTTTTTGCCCTCCCCGGGCACCCGAGGCTTTCCTCGAGCCTCCGAGAGGGCAAAAACGGCCTTCCCGGGTTTCGGAGGCTCTCTGGAAGCCGGAAACAGGCCCGTTTCTGGCCTTCCTGAACTTCTGTACGTGCCCTGCACTTACCTACGTCCAAAACGGCCTGCGTGGGGACTCCTGGGAGGGGCGGGGCAGGGCCAGCCAGGAATGGGATTTGGGGGTTCTCTGAATTGTGCAGAATCTTAGCTAGAGGCTCCCTCGAACCCCTGCGAAACCCCAGCAGCCCAGCCCTGCACTAAGGCCACCACAAAAATATCCTGATTGGCAGAACAAGATCTCTTAACCGTAGCTCTTCCGTTAGAAGAACTTGTACATAGAACGTCTTCTCTAAAGTGGCAGCCGAAGAAATGCCCAGGTTAAGAGATTGGGCTTATAGACCAAAGAGACCCTGATTCAAATCCTCACTCGATCGCAGACCTACACTGGATAACTTGGGGCCAGTCGTTCTGTTTTAACAAAGTGTGCCTTTGTTGTTGTGACAATCCTTAGCCCTCAAAAAAATGGGTGGGACAGAAATGAAGTTAGTCATGAAGAAAGAACACATGTGGTGGCAACTAAATTGTGGTCCCTCTAAGTGCCTTTAAGATCAACTTATTTCCAAAGCACCCGAAGGGCAGACAAGGAATATTGGATGGAAACCGATCAAGGAGAGATTCAACCTAGAAATAAGGAGGAATTTTCTGACGGTGAGAACAATCAATCAATGGAACAGCTTTGCCTTCAGAAGTTGTGGGAGCTTCATCACTGGAGGCTTTCAAGAAGAGACTGGACTGCCCTCTGTCGGAAATGGTGTAAGCAGAGTCTCTTGCTTGGTCCAGGGGTTGTACTAGATAACCTACAAGGTCCCTTCCAACTCTGTTATTCTAATTCTAATTCTGTGTCATGCCCCTGTCGGAATCTGATTCTGAGGGGGAGGCCAAACAGCTGACAGGGCGTGGGAGTGTGGCTCCATTGGCTGTGGAAGAAATTGAGGAAGGGCACAGTCCAGCTGGGCAGAGCAGGGGAGTGTTAGAGCAAGGCAGAGGGATCAAGGCCCACCCCCTCTTCATCCTAGGACACGCAGGGAGGAGTGGAGAAGAGAGCAACATGAGTTGTGGGGCTTACGGGGAAGGAAAGGGCCCTGATTCCCTTCATTAGCTGCAGCTGGGAACACAGTATTTAAAAAGGGAGCTTGCACAGCAACTTGTTGGAAGCAAATCATGAGTTATCTTTCCAACTGTGTGTGTTTTGTTGGCCTTTGAAGTCTGCAGTTCTTTATCCTGCCCTGTCCAGTTAATTGCTGCAGCGTGATTTGTGTGGATTTTTATTTACAGTTTATGTGTACTTTGTTTTCAGACTAAATTTCTTTCACTTAAAGACTATTCTTGGGAAGAGTTTTTTTCTCCAGCCAAAGGTAACTGGACATTGGGGGCAAAGTTGGAGGTATTAAAGGGATTTTTCTTCTTATATGACTGTGTTGCCTTTGTGCCATGCTCCGGGTCACCACATTCTAATTCTAGTTCTAATTTTTTGTACTCTACCCTACCTTACCCCACTGTATTCTATTCAGGGAAAGAAAATGAAAAGTTTAGTTCTGACAACAGTGTAAAATTTGAATCCAATTTATGAAATGGAATGTGCACTCAAATTAAAGAAGCTAAACAGTGGCCCAAACATTATTTTGTACAGCATTATTGTTCCATCTTAACTTATTTGATATTATCTTTCTTTCCATTTATATAACAATTGACCTCCTGGACAAATTTAGATTGCAAATGTCTTGAGTGCTTGGGAAAAAGACGGTTCTTAATATACATAACTCCCTACTTTGTAATTATTGTCACGCATTACCCTGCAATTATGTAAGTGCGTTCAGCGTTGGTTTCCAGCGCTGAACGCACCTACATAATTACATAAACACTTTCCAGGTTTAAAAGGAGCTCTTGGGATGAAATGAAAGGAATATTACAGGTAGTCCTCGACATACAACTGTAATGGAACCTACCCACTATGATAATATGTCATGATGGTCACTAAACCAGTAAGTCATGTGACTGACGCAATTTTTTTCTTCTCTGGCAATGATTAAGTGAATGCCATTGTCGTTAAGCAAAGCAATGCACAAGGTTTTGCCAAAACCGTTGTAAAACAGGGACACGTGACTGCAGGACGACGCTAACGGCCATAAATGTGAATGTTTAGTCACATGATCACGGAGGGGCCCCGACTGTTGGAACTTTGACACAGATTGTAAGTCCTCTTTTTCAATCCAGTCCTAACTTTTTCGGTATTGGTCATAACTCAAGAACTATCTATAAAAGGTATTCTTTATAAAAGTATAAAAGCTGAGAAACCTACCCAGGTGATTCTTAATTTGAGGCCCCAATTGAGCCCAAAACTTACGTTGCCACGTGGTAAATTTGTTAAGGGGGTTTTGCCCCATTTTACGACTTTACTTGCCACGTGTGCTAAGTGAATCACTGCAGTTGTTGAGTAAGAAACACGGTTGTTAAGTGAATCTGGCCTTGACTTGGCTTGCCAGAAGGTCATAAAAGGGGATCACGTGACTCCAGAACACTACAATGGTCGTACGTATGAGGCAGCTGTCAAGCATCCGAATGCAAATCACGTGACCATGGGGAGGCTGCAACAGTCGTAAGTGTGAAAAATGGTCCCAAGCCACTTTTTTCCGAGCCGTTGTAACTTTGGTCACAAAATGAACTGTTGTAAGTCGAGAACTACTACCTGGATATGGTCCAATTGATCTGCAGTCTCCCCCTTTTAAACTCCCGATTTAAATTTCAGAATCTTGCACAGGCCCTCCATTTTTAGGCTAATTATATCATTAAACTCAAAAAAATAATAATTCAGCATATAATTTCGGGCCATGAGAAAGGTGAGCCCGATGATACTTTCTAACCAGTGGTGAGATTCAAAAATTTTTTACTACCAGTTTTGTGGGCGTGGCTTGGTGGGCGTGGCAGGAGAAGGATATTGCAAAATCCCCATTCCGTCCCCATCCCACTAACCTGCTTTCCAGCTCCGTTCTCCTGTGCAGGGCAACCAAAGGAGACCCAGCCAATCAGCTGGGACTCAGGAGGCGGAGAATAGATGGGGGCGGGGCCAGTCAGAGGCGGCATTTGCCGGTTCTCCGAACTACTCAAAATTTCCACTACCGGTTCTCCAGAACTAGTCAGAACTGGCGGAATACCCACCTCTGCTTTCAACGTATGGGAAACTTACTTTTTCATGCTTGTGTTTCTCTTTCTCCTTCTCCTTCTTCTCGCGTTCCTTCTTCTCTTTCTCTTTCTCCTTCTCCCTTTTCTCCTTCTCTTTGTCCTTCTCCCGCTCTTTCTTCTTCTTCTTCTCTTTTTTGTCCTTTTTCTTGTCTTTGGGTTTCTCCTTCTCCTCAAACAGCTTCTCGGGAAGGACCGCAGAGGGGGCCTGCAGCAACGAGGGGAGCTTCATGGCGGCTGGGGTGCAGTACAACGGGAGGGGCAGGTCTTTGGGAGGGAGGACCAGTGGGACTGACAAGCCTTTAGCCTTGTCCTTAGTTTTATCTTTTATCTTCTCCTTGTCTTTCTTCTCCCTGTCCTTTTTGCCTTTCTCTTTCTCCTTTTTCTTATCTTTGTGTTTCTCGCGTTCTTTTTTGGACCCGGGTTCTTTGATCTTGACTTTGGTGTCGTCCTCAAAGGACGACATTTTGAACTTGAAAGAATCCAGGTCGTCTTCTCCTCGGAGTAGGTCCTTCCATGGGAACTTGGCTTCTCGGCCTCCTTCCTTGTCTCGGTCCTTCTCCTTGTTCTTCTCCTTGTCTTTGTTCTTCTCTTTGCTCTTCTCCTTATCTTTCTGCTTTTCTTTCTTCTTCATTTTGGTCCTCAGCTCCTTCTTCAGCTTCTTCTTCACCTCCACTGAGGCCGCCTGTTTCGTCTTCTCCTCATAGATTTTGAGCAGAGGTTCCGGCGTGGGCGGAGAAGCCGATGGAGACGAGAAGTAGGGGAAGCTGGCCGGTAAATTCGCATGAGGGCCCAGGTTGGCTTTCCGAATCACCTCGTCGATCGAATCATCCATCGTCCAGGAAATGTCCGAACTTGAGGTTCCGCCAGAAGGAGGAAGTGGGGTGATTCCCGCTTTATTGAAGCTGCTGTTCGCCGAAAGGGAAGCTTTAGGGAGGGGAGGCTCAGAGACAGAAAGTCTTTTGGGGCTCGTGAAAACATCTCCTTCGGATTCAGACCCGGAGGAAAACTCAAACGGATCCGGATCGCGTTCGGCACACGCCCGGGCAATGACCGCATCAATCGAATCGTCGATTGTCTTGTCCGTCACCGTTAATTTCTTTGCCGGGTTCTCCCCCGTGGCTTTGGCAGGTTCCGCTGATATCGTTGGCACTTGCTTCACCTGGAGAGTCTCTTTCCCCATCTTTTCGCTCAATACCACTAAGGGGGGTTTCATCGGGATCTCCTGCTTAATGGTGATTTGAGGGACGACGTGGAGTGGAAGTTTTGGACTTTTCGGGCTTCGGGGGCTCTTGGCCCTGGCAGGAGATTTTTTCTCCTTGGTTCCAATTTTGGGCGAGCGAAGGGGGCTGCCCATAACCGCCGGAGATGGGGAAACCTTGGGCGTTTTGGTCTTCTGCACCGGAGAGACTGTTTTCGCCTTGGGTTTAGGAAGAAGTGCTTTGGATTCAGAGGGCTTGGGAACAGGCAGCTGGGGCTTTGCCACCGGAGCCAGGACAGGTGGCTCTGGGGAAGTCGGTACCTGATCACCACCCTCTTGAATGCAAACCGGGGAAAGCATTGGCGGCACCTTCTGGGCATTGATCAAACTAAGAGGCTCGCGGGGCTCTGGGGTGACGTCGAGCTGAGTTTCTCCTTTTGTGTTGGTTAGTTTGGGTCGCTTGGCCGCCGGCAGTTCCTCGGATTCGGGACTTTCTAAGGGCCTCTTGCTTAAGTAATTTTCGTCGTTCACCGCCTCGTCTTCTTCCATCTCTCCTTCTTCCTCCAAAGGAACCTGCATGGCTTCTGCGGAAGTTCCTCCATCTGTTAGGACCTGCTCCTCTTCCTCCTCTGGAGTAAGGAAAGAGAAAAGAGAAAAGTCACTTTCAGGCTAAAAAACTGATGGAGGTTCTCAGTTAATCAAGGTCACGGTTGTCCCAAAGGTGTTTTTTGTTTTTTTTTCCAAGAAGCAACTGGACTTTATGGCTGTTGTTATTTTTCTTTGAAGACGTTTCGCATCTCCTCCAAGAAGCTTCTTCTTTCAGAGTTGAAGAAGCTTCTTGGAAGAGAAGCAAAACGTCTTCAAATAAATTTTTACCGACAAAGAAATAAAGGGAGACTAGGATAGATCGATTACAAGCTCTCATCAGCTAGCCATGCCCTTCTGAGATTCAAACCTGGGCTACTTTCATATTAGGTAGATTGCAAGGATGGGCTGCTAAGCTAAGATTCTGTGCATTTTGGAGACCCCCCCCCCAAATCCCATTCCTGGCTGGCCCCGCCGCTCCCAGGAGTCCCCACATGGGCCCTTTTGGATGCAGGTAAGTGCAGGGCCTGCATGGAGGCTTGGGGAGGGCGAAAAACGGGCTACCCGGAAGTTCAGGAAGGCCGGAAATGGGCCCGTTTCCAGCTTCCAGAGAGCCTCCGGAGCCCAGGGAGCCTGTTTGTGCTCTCTCGGAGGCCCAAGGAAAGCCTCTGGAGTATGGGGAGGGCAAACATGCCCCCCGCCGGCTGTGATGCAGGAGGCCAACTAGGCCATGCCCACCATGGCCACACCCACACAGCAACCGGGCAGAGAACCCTTTGCTAAAAAATTTTAAGCCCACCCCTGGGTCGATGTATTCACCTCAAAGCCAGGTTCGAATCTCAGAAGGGTATGGCTAGCTAATGAGAGCTAAATCGCTTGAAATAGATCTAGACTAGTCTCCCTTTATTTCTTTATTGATGAAATGTAAATTTAACACAAAAATAGTTTGTCGTGAAAGCAACTGCCTGCGAAGGCCCCTGAACTGGGTCTGAAAGGCGAAAACGGAAGCAGTATGCTCCGTCCCATGATATACAGGTAGACCAGGTCACCCTGATAAAAACAAAAAGTCTTCAAAGGAAAAAAAACCCAGGAAAGTCCAGTTGCCTCCTGATAAAAGCACCTTTGGGTCACTTTCAGGCTGTGGGTGAAAAAAAAGGGTTTAAGAGTTCATGAGGAATTGCTTTGCAGGGAAAGAAGGGCTCATTGCGATGCCTGATCAAAGACTGAGGTGGCATTGCGTTAACTGAAGATCAGAAGTACACCAAGAAAAGGAACCGACAAATAGAAATAGCACTTAAGATTATATACCGCACACTCTAAGAGGTTCACAATAAATGTTGCATTTCTATTTTTATCCATCTGCCATGTCAACAGGTAGTCCTCAATGTACGACCATTCGTTTGGGCATCTGGCTGTACTTTGGCACAGCCGGAGCTGATGCACCATGCGATGCTTTTCCAGTGACTTGAATTACGGCGCATAAAAATCCCCTTTCATCAACTTTGAAGCGCTCAAATAAAACCCAAGCAATAGATACCATTTGAGAAAGAACCCGGCACTTATTCGGTGGGTGCATTTTTGTTATTTTAACAAACTTTGCTTCTTGTGTTTGGAAACCTCCCCCACACCCTCCAAAAATCTCATTTTATATTTTTGAGTTTGCCTTCAAGCCTTTCCTCTAACATGTGTCAATGGCTCGATTTACGAGACTCGAGTCAAGAGCCTTGGGGTCTAAATATGAAGTTGTGCCAGCAGTGCAAATTAAGTACAAAATAAATAAATAAATTAAAAAACCTAAGACAAGTTAAGCTTTGGCCAAGGCCCAGAGGATTTATGGCAGCAGGTCCAAAGTGGAGATTCTGCCTGAGGGGATAAAGCCTTCTGTTTTATTTAGCCTTCTGCAAGAATCAGAAATGTGTTCGTTCAGTTTTGCTTGGATGGACATGTGCATTTTTGCCATTTAAAAAAAAAAAGGAAGAGGAGGAGGTGGTGGTCAACTTATTCTCCAAAGTACCTGAAGGCAGGACAAGAAGCAATGAATGGAAATTCATCAAGGAAAGAACCAATTAGGACTAAAGTGAGGACAATCAACCACTTGTAGGTGCTTCATCACAGGAGGCGAAGGAGGAGGAGGGGGGAGGAGAAGGAGGAGAAGGAAAAGGAGAAGGAGAAGGAGGAGGAGAAGGAGAAGGAGAAGGAGAAGGAGAAGAAGGAGAAGAAGGAGAAGAAGAAGAAGAAGAAGAAGAAGAAGAAGAAGAAGAAGAAGAAGAAGAAGAAGAAGAAGAAGAAGAAGAAGAAGAAGAAGAAGAAGAAGAAGAAGAAGAAGAAGAAGGATGATCTCGTGTACTCTGGCACCTGCTAGAAATAGAGTGGGCTGACAGATTTGTGCAATGGAAATTTGGGGCTTATCTGTGGTCGTAAGTCGAGGAGCACCTGTAAACCATTGCTCCAAGGAACTGGATCAAAGCAGCATTGAGAGGTTGCAATTTCTGGAGATCCCTTAATGTATTTTTTAGGAATTTCCATTCTGGAGGCATGCAGACAGAACAGTAATTTAATTTATCAGCCCTCAAAGAAATGCCATTAGAAATCCTTGAGCTTTACCCTTGGTGACATCTTACCAGCGTGAGATCCAGAAACTGTAATTACAAGATTCTAACACTTCTATTAACACACCCAAGCACACAGCCCCTCCTTCCATGACATACATATGCTGTATGTCAGTTTGGTCTGGCACCAGGCTAGAAAGCAGGAGATCATGAGTTCTAGTCCTGGTTTAGGCATGAAAGCCAACTGGGTGACTTTGGGCCAATCACCAGGAGACGGGGAGTTATAGTTCCTCATTAGCCATGAAAGCCAACTGGGTGATCTTGGGCTAGTCACTCTCTCTCAGCCCAACTTACCTCACAGGGTTGTTGTTGTGGGGAAAATAGGAGGAGGAAGAAGTGTTGGATATGTTTACCACCTTAGGTTGTTTGTAAAAATATAATGAAGGCAGGATACAAACAAACAAACAAACAATACTGTGAAAGCATTCTTTTGCCCAGTTTGTCATGATTTAGCAGCCTGAGCCAGTGAATAGTCTGGTTTTTTTATTTTTGTTTTGAATCCTAATCCTTTGTCTAGAGGCAGAAAATAACTTTCTGAAATAGCTCTTCCAATTACACAAAACAAAGAATGGACAATTTTTAAAAATGAAACAAAAACCTGACCATCCCTTTAGAGACCTCGACTTTCTAAAAAAAAAGAAAGGAAGGAAAAAAAAATGTGCAAAATCGAGCCACTTCCATGGGGAGCAAAGTACCTGTGGCTGAAGCAGTAAATCCGAATTTCTTCCCAAACTTGCTCAAAGCCAATTGCTGTCACAAATTTAGTAGCGTCCCGTTGTGGGAGGATTTAGGCAGGAACAATTTAAAAGAGGGTCTCATAAAGCTTGAAAAAATCCAGTCTGGTTCTAAGCTGGGAGAAAGATGCTGGAAATAAAATAGAGACTGGCTGGTTGTGGAAAGGAGGATTCTGTTTATTTGGATGCCAGAAAATTCAGTGACAGCAGCATGTTTTTGAGGTGGCTGACCAAATGGTTGGGTGAATGGATGGATTTTTATAGAGTTCTGGGGTTTTGTGATTTGAGATGCTCCAGGGGGTTATGCAATGTAGTGAGCCTTGAGTCTTTTGCTATTCTAACGGTGGTGGGTAAATCCTATTGTGTCCTAAAGCTCATGTCCTGTCCTTGGAATTTGGATGGGGGAATGTATGTTCTTAACCCCATCAGCTCCAGCCTTCTGTGGGAGCTGTTGGCTGAAGGCACTTTGTTTATGAATAGATTGGCCTGGTCTTTCTTAATTGGTACAAAACATCCATCTCTAAAGCCTTGAGACTTCTGCTTGAGGCTACGGCAGGAAAACTGGGGATTTCTTTTGTTAAGATTTTTTTCCATTTGTCCTTTGGGGGAATATAATATTCTGCTTCTTTTAATATTTCCCAAAATATTTCAGTCTCGGGGAGGTGAAGCGGGGGCTTCCCACAAGCTGATTCCGGACCCCCAGTTCTTCAAGGGACTTTCAGGAGTGGATTTTCAGAAGGCCAACTGAGTGGCGGGTACTGTAAGGTCAAGGGGCAGAATTATGGCGTAACAGAGGTGTAAAGAGACTTACGGGCTTGACACAATCCTTTGGCATGAATTGTCCAAAAAGTCCTTTTTCAAAAAGGCAACTTGGCTTTTCTTTGCTTGTTTTTTTTCCCCTTGAAGATGTTTTGTTTCTCATCCAAGAAGCTTTTTCGGTTCTGACTGAATGGTGGAGGGGGAAATGGAAGGATTAATATTCCTTGCAAGTCATCTGGTCATTAGCACTCTCTCTGGGAGTCACAGATAAGGCACAGATAAACCCCAACAAATCTCAGAAAGAGTGCTAATGACCAGATGATTGCAAGGAATAGAAATCCTTCCATTTTCCCCTTCCAGCATTCTGTCAGAACCGAAGAAGCTTCTTGATGAGAAGTTAAACGTCTTCAAGAGAAAAAACAAAACAAAGAAATTATCCAGCTGCTTTTTGAAAAAGCACTTTTAGGACAACCGTGACCTGAGAATGACCGAGAATCTCCGCAGAAACTTTGCATGAAAACAACATCACTCTACTTTATTTAACACTGTACAGGTTGTATAGGCCACTAGCGCTGATGATGTTACCTGGTTTGGTAATGAAACGTCTGCAAGAAAACAACCAAACTCAGAGATCACCAAGGGCCCTTCATTTCAATCCTGAGCTACAAATATTCTCCTTTATCTGTGCTGTACAGATGGTCCTCGCTTACCAACCACCCGGTCAGTGAACATTTGAAATTATGACTGCCCTGCAAAAGGGGACATCCTCAAAGTTGCGGCCATTGCAATGTCCCTTGGGTCACATGATCATCATTTTTGACCTTCGTAGCCGGCGTCCCATCAATAAAAGCCCCGATTCTACCGTCAATCAGGCTTCCTTAACCAAAGACCTCCCACTAAAGCATACTTGCTGTGCTCCTTATTTAAATGCATTTCTTCTTTTTTTTCCCCCGGTTAAAAAATGAAATTATTAGCAGAGACAAGGTAATTAGGCCGTGACAACTTGTCCACCACAGCCAATCAATAACAGGAGTAGATTAACTAAACCTACGGATTGTATGATGTTGATGGGTTATAAATGGAGAGAGAGAGAGAGAGAGAGAGAGAGAGAGAGAGATGGAGGGGAGAGAGAGAGAGAGAGAAAGAGAGACAGAAAAAGGAGCATTTTCTAACATATCCACGAGAGAGAGAGAGAGAGAGAGAGAGAGAGAGAGAGAGAACACCTTAAAATGCTATATAAGCAGGCTAACCTGAAATGACACCTGGTATTATAAATGGCCTAATCTATATGTTAATATGGTTGTATCACAGAACTGCAGCAAGAGTAAGATAACAATATGACTTTGGGGTTTCTATGGCTACCATCCTGAGCGAACACGCCCGCAAGGGCCTTTGCAAGGCGGACACCGCAACCGGCTTTCGGAGGGTTTCTCTTTTGCTTATTTATGATATGATTTATGATAACGACAACATCTCCCATTTTCTCCCCTCCTCAGGTACAATAAATTGCCGTCGTTAATCTCCCCCTTTTTTGGGGGTGGTGGTGGTGGTTCAGGCCTGATTACAATAATATAATAGGTGCCCGGTTATGGTAATCCGAAGCATTAAGGTGAGATTATTATTTTTTTTTTCCTCAGCCCAGCTCATTTCTTACAAAAATATGAATTTGGAGATGATCGGAGACAATTGTCGCCAGGCGGACTATATTTTTTTAGGTTTTTTTTTTCTTTTTTGTTTTGCTTTGAGCCAAAATTCCCGAGCCGTCTCAAATTTTTTTTCTCTCTTGCCCGTTGTTCCCCATGCAAAAGGTGGCTTTAAAATCAAAAGCCTGGGAAACCTTTGAATGGAAATTGGACTTCCGATGTGTCCTGCCACCAGGGTGTGTGTGAGAACGGGAGAGCCACATTCACACCTGAAAGCAGGAAAAAAAGGAAGAACCAACAAGCCCATGTGTGGGAAGGCCCTTAGTCAGCTTTTATACTCTGTATTTATCGAGCTAATAGCAGCTGGAAAGGAGTTTTCAAGCTAGCACTTAAGACGGGAACCTATTTGAACCAAGCAACTCCCAGCTCATTTAAAATATACACGCAGAAAGAAAACAAACACAGTATATTATAGTCAACAATCTGGTTCTCTTGGTCCAAACATCTGAGAGATGGTTTTATTTATTCATCGTTTGGGCACTTTTCAGGGAAATCTTCCAGAGATGCAGGTAGCCCTTGACTTTTAACCATTCACTTAGTGACCGTTCAAAGTGACAACGGCACCGGAAAAAGTGACTTAGGACCAATCCTCACATTTACAACAGGGGTGGGCTTCAAAAAATGTAGCAACCGGTTCTCTGCCTGGTTGCTGGGTGGGCGTGGCCACGGTGGGCATGGCCTAGTCGGCCTCTTGCACCACGGTGGGGGGTGGCGTTTTCACCCTCCCCGGGCTCTGGAGGCTTTCTTCAGCCAGAGCCCGGGGAGGCGGAAACAGCCTCCCCCGGGCTCCGGAGGCTCTGTGGAACTCCTCGGGCTCCGGAGGATTCCAGAACTTCCGGGAGGCCCATTTTCTCTCTCCCGGGGCTCCAGAGGCTTTCCTTGAGCCCTCGGGAGGCTGTTTCCCCAAAACAGGCCGTGTGGAGACTCCTGGGAGGGGTGGGCAGGGCCAGCCAGTCATTGCAACTACTGGTAAAATTAACATCCGGTTTGCCTGAACTGGTGCGAACCAGTAGCAACCCACCTGTGATGACCTGGGGCATGAGTCAAAGGCCACACAGCCAGATAATCAGTAGGAGTCCCTTTACTAGCTCCGACTTTGCCCCCAATGTCCAGGTTACCTTCTGGTTGGAGAAAAACTCTCCCAGGAAAAGCCTTTGACTGCGGAGAATCAAGTCCAAAACATGGTCAACAAAAACTGTAACTATAAGTCCAATCAAGGCAGAATAAGGTAATTAGTCCGGCAGGGCAAGAGAAGGAATTCTAGACACGAAGGCATGGCAATAACTCAACACGGTTGGGAGGACACCAGGAACACAGATAAGCAAAGTCAACCCAAGATAAACTCATGTTTGCTCCCAGCAACCCCAACTCTCAGCTTGCATCTTTTAAAAACTCTCTTCCCAAGTGTGGCTAATGAAGGGAATCAGGGCCCTTTCCTCCCCTGTAAGCCATACAACCCACATTGCTCTCTTCTCCATTCCTCCCTGCATGCCCTAGGATGAAGAGGGGGTGGGCCTGGATCTTCCTCCGAATTCCCTCTCCCTTGCTCTACCTCTCCCCTGCTCTGCCCAGCCGGACTTTGCCCTTCCCCAGTTTCCTTCACAGCCAACGGAGCCACACTCCCACTCCGTGTCAGCTGTTTGTCTTCCTCCTCAGATTCAGACTTCAACAGGGGCATGACACCACCCCTTTACAACAGTTGCAACATCCCCCATGGTCATGTGATCAGAATACGGGCACTTGGCAACTGGCATGTACTTATGAGACTTGCACTGTCCCAGGGTCACATGATTCCCTTTGGCGACCTTCCCACCTTCCCATATGAACCAGTTGCCAAGCATCTGATTCCATGATCGTGGGAATGCTATGATTGTAACTGTGAAAAAAACGATCGTAAAGTTGCTTTTTTTCAGTGCCGTTGTAACTTTGAACGGTCATGAAATGAACTGTTTGTTAAGTCGAGGACTTCCTGTAATAGAACCTGCCATATATGTGGAAGGGTGGTGGAAAACTAGGTTGGAGACCCTTGGGAAAACAGTGACTCCCCAATAACACAAGCAGAGACACAGGTGAAGTCCAGGAGAGCTCACAGGCCAAGGAGAATCACAAGCTAATTTGCTTTAGGAGAGAATTAAGAGATTTTCACCTACAGATCAGTTGAATTCCAAATTTAAAAGCAAATGAAAATACAACATTATCTGAAGTGGAGATGGACAACTTTTTTTTTAGCTGTTTTGGGGGAGGGGTTAAGGGCTGGTTGAATCACGGTGATGAGAAAAGAGCAGGTTGGCTTTTGCATGTTCGATGTCATAATCAGGGGCTCTGTAACATAGTAAGAACCGAAATGTGATATTTAAGGACAGTTCACAGACGATGGTCTCAGGAATAGCGAGCTCCTGGGTAACTTGGATGTTTTTTAGATGTAGGGACTTTTTACAGAAGTTAGCAACACCACCTCCTCTACGGATTTCACGATCTGATCAGTAAACATGATAGTCTCTTACTGTGGTAATGGAATCAGGGAGAGATGCGTTGAGCCATATTTCACAGACAAATATAATGTCAAATTTAGACATATTTAGTAAGAGGAGAAATTCAGGTATTTTATTTACAAGGCTTCTTGCATTGAGTAGCTTGCATTTAAGGCCAGTTGTGGTTGGAACAGAGGTGGTTAGGGGCGTGCGTGCCTAGTTTTGAGTGATGTTGGATTGGATGGGGTGGGGTTGGATGCGGAGTTGTGGGTTGTGTGACTTTCTTTTGATGCAGTGATGAGAAACTCTATCCTAATTTTTCAATAATCAGAGGAGAGTCCGAAGATCAGCAAAAGTGTGCAGGGGACTCAATGTAGCTTTTGGGATGATTTAAAGCAGGGTCTCCAACCTTGGCAACTTTAAGACTTGTGGACTTCAACTCCCAGAATTCCTGAGCTAAGGTGACAGACCCCCTGATTTAAAGGATTATTTCAACTGGGGTGCCAAGTCCAATGCTTCAGATGGGGAGTTACTTATAGGCAGGCCTTGACTTAAAACAGTTCGTTTAGTGACCGTTTGAAGTCAGAACGGCACTGAAAAAACGGATTGATGACCCCTTTTCACATTTATGACCATTTATGGTCACCGTGATCAAAATTCAGATGCTTGGCAGCTGGCTCGTATTTATGACGGTTGCAGTATCTCTGGGATTCACGGGATCCCCTTTTGCAACCAGCAAAGTTGAGGAGGAAGCCAGATTCACTTAACAACCGGGTTGCTAACTTAACAGCTGCAGTGATTCACTTAACAACAGTGGCAAGGAAGAAAGGTCACGTAATGGGGCGAAGCGAAGCTCGCTTTCTGTGATTACACAGAAATCTTGGGCTCAATTGTGGTCATAAGTCGAGGACTCCTTAATACTAATGATACTGCACCGGAGGGCAAGACGAGAAGCAATGGAGGGAAACTTACCAAGGAGAGAAGCAACCTAGAACTAAAAAGAAATTCCCTGACAGTGAGAAACAATTAATCAGAGGAACAACTTGTCTCTAGAAGGCTCCACCACTGGAAGGTTTTAAAGAAGAAATTGGATAACCATTTGCCTGAAATGTAGAGGATTTCCTGTCTGAGCAGGGGGTTGGACTAGAAGACCTCCAAGGTTCCCTTCCAACTCTGTTATCCTCTTCTATTTTTCTATTCTACTTATACCACCTTGCCTAGTTCCTTGGTTACATGTTCGGGTTCAAGGCCACTTGCCAAGAGCCTAGGGAGAAACAGAGTGTGGAAAAAAACCAAAATGAAAAGATATTAACCTCTGCAGAACACACACTCTGGCAGTTTATTCCCACCAAGGGGCGAAAGAAGACAAATTGCTTAGGTGCGCAAACAAGTTGTTAAAGGCACTTTAAAATAATCAATACAGACACTTCACGTTGAACATGCCATGAGATGAGAGAGAAATATTCATAATTCAGTTGGACAAGCACCTTTGGGCTTGGCAGGCACAGTGTTTAGATTCAGCTGGATCTGCAGAGCTACAACTATGATAGACCTGCCACTGCATTTGTGTGGAATAATCACACAGTCCCAAAGAAGGTTTTGTGTCCTCCTGGAATAGGGGTGTCAAATTTGTGTCGTCATGGCAGTGTCACGTGATGTATTGCGACTCCACCCCCTTCGCTAAACCGGGTGTGGGCGTGGCCAGCACATGATGTATGGCAGTTTGACACCCCTCTTTTGGAAGATTCAAATGTACCAGAACCTTAAATTAAATTGCATTACATTAAATTGATGAAACTAACTGTTGTTCCTTTGTTTTCATTCACTATCTGGATTGAAGTTAAGGGAAAAGTTGGCGCTTTCCTTACCAACGACAGAGAGAAATCAATTGATTTTTTTTTTGTAAATTTTTTTTGAGTTTTTAAAAAAATACAAATAAAACATCTTTTTTGAAAGCAGCATAATCCCGGGTTATATTTCTTCGTACAGACACAAATTCAGGTTCATGTTCGTTTTTATATTCTATTCCATATCTTATTACTATTTTACATTTTCTGCATAGCTTCTCCCCTCTTTTAATTTTCTCAATTTTATTTTAATTATCTCATCTCAATTAAAATCATTGTATTTATATTTTTTGTCTGTCCTGTTTCTTTTCTCATTAAACAAAATTTCTTCTGTAGTTACTGATTGGAGTATGACACCTTTATACCTTTTCCCTAAAGTTGTAACATTCAATATAAAACATAACTTCTATTTGGATTCTGCTTGGTACATTCTTAAAATACACACTGTATTCTTAAAAAAAGAAAAAAATTATAAATGTATATAATTAAAACAACATTCTATTCCAATTCAATTCTATCATTAATATTAATATTAATATTCATTAAAGTCTTAACATCTTTAACATTACTTTTCAATTAAATATCATACTTCTATGGGAACAATTATAAACTTTCCATAGTTAATTCCCCCCCTCTTCACTTATATTTTATAAAACATTGACTAATTAAAATGTTCCTGTTCCTTCCTAATTCAATTTTCTCATTTATTTTATTTCACTTATTTTATTCACAAACATTTCACTAAATTACACTATTTTATCCCTCATTTTAATCATACGTTGTTTCCAATTTTCTAAAGTTATTTCTATTACTAATATAACAGTACAATCTTATGTACCTTTACAGAATCCCTTTTTCAGTTAGATTTTCACCCATTATCTCTAAATGGGTCCTGTTTCTCTATATCTTGCTCCAGTCCTTTGTAACTTCTTTTCCTTTCCTTCTTCCCTCTCTTCTTCTCTCTCCCCTTTACCCCCTTGTCTCTCTACCTCTATTTCTCTCTTCTGTATTCCTCTTTTCTGTTGCTTTCCAGTATTATACTTATTTTTCAAATTATTTTTCTTTTCTTTGGTTGTTTTTTAAGTCTTAAATTCTCCATTCTCTTTCTCCCCTTTCCTTTTTCTTCCCCACATAGGATTACTTGTTCATTAAAGATGGCTTCTTCTTTGTCCCAGTCTTGAAAAACGAAGCCAAAAGAACCCTTCCCATCTTGTGCATCTTCTTTGTACTTTTTAAGTTCCATTTTCAATTCATCCAGAAGTGGTGCCATTGTATAAATTTTTAAACAACCACCCGATTGAGAAATCAATTGATATTGATAAACAATTTGCTAGGAATTCCACTGATGAATTAAAATGGCATTTTTCTTTTGCTAATATGTTTTGGAGGGCAAATCTAATTAAGGGCTGCTAATTTTTAGCATTGATTTCAAAGATATGATTTCAGATGGGTTGCAACCAGTGATGGGATTCAAATTTTTTTACTACCGGTTCTGTGGGTGTAGCTTGGTGGGCGTGGCATGACTTGGTGGGTGTGCCTTGATGGGCGTGGCAGGGGAAGGATACTGCAAAATCCCCATTCCCTTCCCACCCCACTAACCTGCTTTCCAGCTCCGTTCTCCTGTGCAGGGCAACCAAAGAAGGCCCAGCCAATCAGCTGGGATTCGAGAGGCAGAGAATAGATGGGGACGGGGCCAGTCAGAGGTGGGATTCTAAACTACTCAAAATTTCTGCTATCGGTTCTCCAAACTACTCAAAATTTCCGCTACTGCTTCTCCAGAACTGGTCAGAATTGCTGAATACCACCTCTGGTTGCAACACCTGTGCTCACTCACTGCCAACAAAGGGATCTGCTTCTGCTAAGTGACTTACGACTGTTTTTCACGCTTGCGACTGTTCCAGCATCCCCATGATCACATGATCAAAATCCTGACTCATGTTTATGGCAGTTGCAGTGTCCCGGGGTCATGGGATTTCCTTTTACGACCTTCTGACAAGCCATGGGGGAGCCAGATTCGCTTAACAACCAGGTTACTAACTTAACAACTGCAGTGAGTTGCTTTAAAACGGTGGCAAGAAAGGTTGTAAAATGGGGCAAAACTCACTTAGAGACTGACTGGCTTAGCCACGGAAATTTTGAGGTCAATTGTGATCGTAAGTTGAGGAATAACTGTATCTCGAGGAATATACTACTGAACATTATATTAAGATTTGTAAACAGCTGGCAAGTGCAGACTAATCAGGTAAGAATTACATAGGGGCGGGGGAATGAAAGGGTTTAATTCAATAAATAAAGCTTCAATATTCCCTGGTAAGTTTAGCTGGGATAGAGGCTATGCTCCTTGTCAGTGGCCTAGTGTTTACAGGTTCTGGATTTCTATCCTAAATCATTATGGTCCTAAGTTGGGTTGGACTTGTTTTTACAGCAACGTTTGCACAATTGTTAAGGAAATCGCAACAGTCATTTAGCAAATCGCAGGCTCATTAAGAGAATCCAGCTCCTACAATGGATTCTTTTGGGGGGGTGGTCATTTTGGTCATTAAATGAATCCAGCTTCTCCAATGAATGGTTTTTTTTTTTTTTTTTTGGCAGAGACAGCAAAAAAGTTTTGCAAATCACATGACCACAGGATGCTGCAACTTGGTCATCCCAATTTTCACCATGTGATTGTGTGGGGTGGGAGGGAGCGGGGGTTTCCAGTGATCATAAGTACAGGTTAGAATAGAATAGAATTCTTTATTGGTCAAGTGTGATTGGACACACAAGGAATTTGTCTTGGTGCAAATGCTCTCAGTGTACATAAAAGAAAAGAGACATTCGTCAAGAGTCAAGAATCATCAGGTACAACACCTAATGATAGTCATAGGGTACAATAAGCAATCAAATCATACTAGGAAATGGTCAATATAGACTGTAAGGATACGAGCAACAGAGTTACAGCCATACAGTCACAGTATACAGGTTCTCGATGGAAGGCAGGTTGGTATTAATTGTTTTTTCTGCAGTCCTAATTATCCTCTGAAGTCTGTGTCTGTCTTGTTGGGTTGCAGAACCAAACCAGACAGTTATAGAGGTGCAGGTGACAGACTCAATAATTGTAGGTCCTTTTTTTTTTTTTTCCTGAGGTCATCAGTTTAACCATTTGCTAAACAAATGGTTGTACGGTGAGTGCCCCCTAAATTCTCTGTCTTAAACTATGAATGCTCGTGCTATAGCAGTCTTAATCTTAAAATCCATCTTAACCTTAGAAGAGACATTCTCTCCTGTAATGTGAGAAAGAAGGGGGGAAAAACCTGACAAAGTGCTGCAGTTTTATTACTGCCTATATAAAAAGTTAAACTTAAAAAAAAAACTATGCGTTTAATTGGGTGTGCACCCCTAATCGATTAATATATCCAATGAACTGAAGGTTGCAGCCTTTGCCATGAATGGTGCTCTATATAAATCCAGGCTTCAATTAATCTTGGCTCCATTCCAGTGGACATCAACTGAAGATAAGTCCACCCGAGGTAGCATAAAGAAGACTAAAAGCAGGTTATTCTGCTTTATAACCTGTGCTTCACAGCCTCCTAGTACGTTGACAATGTTGTGGTTATGGATAATGTGAATTGTAATCTTAATACTTTGGCCACCTCATGAGAAGGAAGGACTCACTGGAGAAGAGCCTAACGCTGGGAAAGATTGAGGGCAAAAGAAGAAGGGGACGGCAGAGAAGGAGGTGGCTGGATGGAGTCACTGAAGCTTAAGTGTGAGCTTAAATGGACTCCAGAGGATGGTAGAGTAGAAGACAGGAAGGCCTGGAGGAACGTTGTCCGTGGGGTCGCAATGGGACGGAAATGAGTTCGCAACTAACAACAAGAAGAATAAATTGGGAAAGGAGAAAGAGAATAAATTGAGAAAGGCATAAAACCTCAGTTGATAATTCTTGTCTGACTCTTCGTGACCCCATGGATCATTGCGTGCCAGGTGCCCCCTGTGCTCCACTGTCTTCTGGAGTTTCCCCAAATTCTTGTTCATTGCGTTGATGACACCTTATCTAACCATCTCATCCTTTGCCGTACCTCACTTCCTTTTGTATTCCGCCTTCCCCAACATCAGGGGTCTTTCCTAAGCGGTCCTTTCTTCTCGTTAGGTGGCCAAAGTATTTGAGCTTCAGCTTTGGTCTCTGTCCTTCCTTTCCTTTAGGACTGACCGACTGGATCTCCTTGCGGTTCAAGGGACGCTCTAATGTCTTCTCTAGAACCACAGTTCAAAAGCAGCAACACTTCGCTTTCAGCCACCCTTATGGTCCAACGCTTGTAGCCGTACACGGAAGAATGTAGGTAGACCTTGACTTACAACAGTTAGTGACTATTCAAAGTTATGGCGGCGCTGGAAAAAAAAAGGGACTTATAGCACTGAGGCTTATATACCGCTTCACAGTGCTTTCCAGCCCTCTCTCTCTAAGTGCTTTACAAGACAGCATCTTGCCCCCGACAATCTGGGTCATTATTTTACACACCTCAGAAGGATGGAAGGCTGAGTCCACCTTGAGCCGGTCAGAAATGAACTGCTAACAGTAGGCAGAGTTAGCCTGCAATACTGCATTGTAACCATTGTGCCACCATGGGTGGGTGGGTGGGTGGATCTATCTATCTATCTATCTATCTATCTATCTATCTATCTATCTATCTATCTATCTATCTATCTATCTATCAATCATCTACTGTGTTTCTCATATAATAAGGCTGGGTCTTATTTTTTTTTTGAGCCCCGAAAAAATGGCTAGGCTGTTTTTTCAGGGGTGATTTAATTCCCCCCCACCCTGCATCTTCACGCAGGCGGGCAGTGACAGCTTAGATGTTGACCTCGGCGTTGGTGGGGCACTTCGTAACGGGGTCAATGCAGGCAGCACCATATCCGGGTGTGCAACAAAGGTACTTCCTGACGGCAAGCCCCCCCACCATTCCGCCCCATTTCTCATGTTTTAATATAGGCCTTAATTTGGGGGGAGGGGCTTAATTTCATTTCATGCCTGTAAAACATGCTGGGACTTCCTATTGGGGGAGGCCGTATTGTTGGAGAAACAGGGTATCTATCCATCCATCCATCCATCCATCCATCCATCCATCCATCCATCCATCCATCTATCTATCTATCTATCTATCTATCTATCATCACAATAGCACTTAGACTTCACAGTGCTTTCCAACCCTCTCTAAGCGGTTTACAGATTCAGCATCTTGCCCGCAACTATCTGAGTCCTCATTTTCCCAACCCCGGAAGGATGGAAAGCTGAGTCCATCTTGAGTCGGTAATGATTGACGGAACTGAACTCCTGGAAAGGTGAGCAGAGTCAGGCTGCAAGACGACATTCAGAACAGGTTCAGGAGAGCCCCTAGCTAAGATTCTGTGCAGTTTGGAGAACCCCCAAACCCCACTCCTGCCTCGCCCCTCCCAGGAGTCCCCACGTGGCCCGTTTGGGATGCAGGTAAGTGCAGGGTGCGCATGGAGGCTCAGGAAGGGCAAAAAACAGGCTTCCTGGAAATTCGGGAAGGCCGGAAATGGGCCCGTTTCCAACTTCCAGAGAGCCTCCGGAGCCCGAGGAGGCCGTTTTCACCCTCCTGGAGGCTCGAGGAAAGCCTCCGGAGCCCAGGGCGGGCAAAAACGTCCCTCCCGCCATGGTGCAGGAGACGGACTAGGCCACACCCACCGTGGCCACGCCCACCCAGCAACTGAGCCGAGAAGCTGTTGCTAAAATTTTTGAAGCTCACCCCGCCTACAAGGTCCCTTCCAACTCTGTTAATCTGCTACATCTGTTTGCTTGCAGGCCGGGGGAACAACATCCATGCGCCATCAGTAAAAAGATCATTAAAGATCGCTAAAAGATCATTAAGGATCCGTGAAAGATCAATGCACCAGCAAAGGATGCATTTAAAAGTAGACTTGCAACAAGGCCCGGCCTTTGTCTCGGTGACCTTGACCAGAAAGAAAGGGATGGTGGAGGAAAGAGGGGGGAGGGAGGAGGAATATCTTAGGACCTGGGGCTCTGAAAGTATTTTAGCATGAGCTTTGAATAATTATCCTACAATATGAGTTTCCTGATTAATTGCTTCAGATAAGGTCTCCTTTTCCTAGCTGGCCTCCAGTGACTCTCCCTACTTCCCATAATCACTTGTGTCTCGTTTTTTGGGGGGGCTCCCCCCCCACCTCTGCACACTGGGAACAGCTGAGAGAGAGAGAGGAAGAGAGAGAGGAAGAGAGAGAGAAAGAGAGAAAGAGAGAGAGAGAAGGGGAAAAAAACAAAACAAACATCAACGAGATACACAATTCCATTACTTGAGGATTAGCCAGAAGATAACCTTACGTATTCCATTACTGGCCGTGATTTGAGTAATTATGCAATCAAACGGACTCACTTTGAAAGATGCCTTAATGGTTTTCCCAGGTTTGCTCAAGCTGTGCATCCTGCCGAGAGAAGGTGCATCTGTCCACAGCGCAAGAAGTGCATTCGGATGGCCGAAGGGAAACATAATGAGAAATCAGGCCAATTTTCGGAAAGCTAATTAAACTTTCGAAGGAACATCGTATAAAGAAGGAAGTTAGATGTCCTAAATTACTCCGAACAGAACAGAACAACAGGGTGGGAAGGGACCTTGGAGGTCTTCTAGTCCAACCCCCTGCTCAAGCAGGAGACCCTATGCTATTCTGGACGAATGACTATCCTCCAATCTCTTCTTATCAACCTCCAGGGTTTATAGAGCAGCCACAACTTCTGAGGGCAAGCCACCCAAAGGCAAGATAGACAAATATCCTATGTTGTGCTCTCAGCACCCAGCCCTTAAGCATTCTCCATTGCTCCCAGTACTGATGGGATGTTGGTTTTCCATTTGATTTGACCATCCTGTGTGTGGCTCCCCATTTTTCTGATCCTTTCAGTGGTCTTCCTTCCAGAAATTGGCAGAGCTGTTTGGCTTGGGGAGACCAGGGGCTTCTTCTCCAGCTGTAAATCCAGCTCCCAGATCTAATCCAACCCCCTACTCAAGCAGGAAACCTTATACCAATGAGGCCTAACCTTTTCGACACTGAATGCCCAAAGCACACACACACACGCGCATCTGCAAAATGCAATATGCTCGTGTCCCCCATGCATACACATGCATTCCCTGCACATGTGCCCTGCACATGCACGGCAGAGATCCGAAGACCAGCTGGCTGGCAGGAGGCGTGCACGCGCATGCACAACAAAACTGAGCTGGGACGACAGTTCACATGCCCACAGAGAGGGCTCTGTGCCACCTCTGGCATGCATGCCATAGGTTCGCCATCACAGCCCTATACCATTTCAGACAACTGGCTGCCCAATCTCTTCTCAAAAACTTCCAGTGTTGGAGCACCCACAACGTCTGGTGGCTAGCTGTTCCACTGGTTTATGGCTCTAACTGTTAGTAAGTTTCTCCTTAATTCCAGGTTGCTTCTCTCCTTGATGAGTTTCCATCCATTGCTTCTCGTCTTGCCATCTTCAAGTGCTTTGGAGAATAGCTTGACTCCCTCTTCTTTGTGGCAGCCCCTCAAATATCGGAAGGCTGCTATCACGTCACCCCTAAGTCCTTCCTTTCACTAGACTAGACATATCCACTGAGTAGTTGTCCTCACTGTGAGGACTTTTTGGAAAACCTTACAATTGACCTTAATATTTTGCATATTGCTGGCCGTACCTTGGATTATTCTTAATAGTTCACATGTTGTTTCGCTCACGGATTATCAGGGCAAAACATGATCCAGATCGCTAGCTAAATTTTCCTTCTGTTCGTTTTAATTGGGTAATTGTCTGATTTTGAAAACCAAGTTATTTTAAAAGGGAAAAAAAAAAAGATGGATGGGCCACCCCGTGTCGTAAGCCCCTGGGTGGGCAACTATTTCCGATTCAATTCGTCCTCAAAACATCCCTGCAAGGTAAGTTGCAATCCCCCCCCACCCCCTGCCTCCATTCCCACTGTATAGAGATGGGAACTGAAGATTGAGATAAGGGTTTTGTGCAAAGCCACCCAGTGAGGAGACAGCTGAGGCTGGATTAATTAGCTAATTGAAATATATATTACTAAACTCAATGGAAGCACTGTTTGGAGGGTACTGAAATGAAAAACAGCACCCTCTCTTCTTCTACAAGGCAGACAAATCACTTAGTTGCTGGAAAGACCCTTTCAGTCTGTGCAGCCTCAATCAAGAGATATATAAAGATAGCGGATAAGACTTTGGCCTGGAAAAAAAAATAACCCAAAGCAATTACTGAAAAAGTTGGTGAAGGGGCCTGAAATTGTTTACTCAACCCACAGGGCTAATGATTTAAAACCGATATTGGCATTAGAGGTTCTCAAATATTCTTTTTTTTTTCCTTTTCTGCTCTTGTCACAATACCCATTATTGTTTATTCATACCTGTGTGTCTGTCTGGTTATATCTGAGAATCGGTGTCACGTCGTTTTCAGGTGAAACGGACACATCTATGATCCACTCAGAGTCACTTCCAACTGTGAGACGGGCGGCAAATAAATTTGAGAATAATAGTTCATAATTCCTTGCTCTGGGACTTTAAGAAGTCAAACCGACAGACACCTAAAACCACATAATACCCCAGACTTAACAACCGTCGATAAGGAAGACAAAAAGGTCTGGATAGTGGACAGACCTGCAGACAGCAGAAGAGAAGAGAAGGAACTGGAGAAGATAACAAACTACAAAGACCCACAAATACAGGTAGTTCTCGACCTACAAGCACAACAGAGCCGAAAATTTCTGTGGCTGAGTGAGACAGTCGTTAAATGGCCCTGTTTTATGACCTTTACTGCCACAATTATTAAGGGAATCGCTTCAGTTGTAAAGTAAGTAACATGGTTGTTAAGTGAATCTGGCTTCCCCGTTGACTTTGCTTGTCAGAAGGTCGCAAAAGGGGACCATGTGGCCAAGCGTCTGAATTTTGATCACATGACCTCGAGGATGCTCAAACAGTCCTAAGTGTGAACAATGGTCGTAAGTCACATTTTTCAGTACCGTTGTAACTTCGAACAGCCACTAAACAAATGGTTGTAAATTGAGGACTACCTGTAGAAGTGGAATGACTGTGGCAACAGGAAGCAAAGAGAGTACTAATAGTAATAGGAGCCCCGGGTGCAATCCCAACACAACTGGTGCTCCATTTGAACACTATCGGCATTGACAAAATCCTCATCGGTCAATTGCAAAAAGGCAGCTTTCCTTGCAACAGCTTACATCCTGCAACCACCTCTGACATCATCAAACACTCACATATGCCCAGATCCTTTGAAAGGGCTTGATAGGCAGTCAAAAATAGCAATAGCACTTAGGCATTATCTATCTATCTATCTATCTATCTATCTATCTATCTATCTATCTATCTATCTATCTATCTATCTATCTATCTATCTATCTATCTCTGGGTGGCTTACAATGTCAGCATATTACCCCCAACAATCTGGTTCTTCTTTTTACTGGAAGGATGGAAGGTTGAGTCAACCTTCAGCCTTGTCAGGATCAAATTCCACGCTGTGGGCAGAGTTTGCTTGCAATATGCAGTCTAACCACTGTGCCACCAGGGCTCCAAAATGCCAAATCTAGCCTGAACATCGGGCTGACTGCATGATGAACTATAAATATTTGTGTTCAGGTGCCTGCGTTACATCAGACTTTGTGCATTTACAATAGGATGAGGGCTGCCCAAAATGACAACTCGGCAACTTAGCAGCTCTGGAACTACACCGTACCTTCAGAACATTGGACCTGGAAGATCTCTTGAGTTGTTTTGGCTTTTCCGATCTGACAAAGTCGGAATACCGGTCGGCTTCCCGATAACAATGTGCCACTACCCTTAAAAGTTTCTCTTCCATTAGAGCTCTAATTAATTGCAAAAAAAAAAAACCAAACCCCAAACAAACAGGCAATCCAGGGGCAGACTAAATAGCTTAGCATCAGAATTTCACTCAATCTGAAATATTCCGGTGCGTTCCAAAGTAAACACCAAGCAAAACCTAAAACTCTGGTTGGATGTGTGCTTCTAGGGCGCATACAAATTATGGTTACAAGTGATTTTTATTTTTATTTTCAGAAAAGGATGCCAGGAAAAAGCAACAGACAGCCATGTTTCCATGAAACCACTAGAATAGAGAGCTCATCACGGTGCACAGAAGTGTCAGCACTCAACCCACTGCATGCCTCTTTGCACATCAACTGATCGCTAACTAACCCAACTTTTTATTGTCCGGATTAATCTCTAAATTCTCTCTCTACATACAGGCAGCCTTCGATTTATGACTACAATTCAGCCCAACGTTTTGGTGGGTTGCTAAGCGAGAGAGTTGTTAAATGAGCTTCCTTGAAATTAAAATGACAAGCTGTCTCTCCTGCGCCATATTTAAAAATCAGCAACAACTTTTGGAGGGGGATATGAGGAGAGCATCCAAGATTTACAGTGCACAGCTGCAGCTTTGGTCTGAGGGAGAAAAAAAAAATTGATTAATCATTGGAGCAAAGC
Source organism: Pseudonaja textilis (assembly GCF_049901715.1). Taxonomy (NCBI): domain Eukaryota; kingdom Metazoa; phylum Chordata; class Lepidosauria; order Squamata; family Elapidae; genus Pseudonaja; species Pseudonaja textilis. Next base: position 69,948,492 of record NC_141994.1, read on the forward strand.
ACTAATCTTCTGCTACCGTCATTTGGATGCAAAATCACACAGTTATTAATCTACAACCTGGATATAATCATTGTTATCCAAAGTTTATCAGCATGAGCAAAGTAACTTCTGTGCACATCCGGGAAACTGTTTTTCGGTGGCAGAAGAAAAGCGCTATAAATCTTCCCTGGGTCTCCCACAGGATATTATGGTCTACACTCCACAACTTCAATGTGCAGTAGAAAATTACAACGTGAAGAACCATCTTGCTACGGAACCCGGTTCCCGTAAGTCCTCGGATTACAACCACTTTTCACCACCGTGGCAAGTCAAGTCATAAAATGGGGCAATACTTCACAACTGTGGCAAGAAAAGGCGTAAAACGGGGCAAACGCTCCACTTAACGACCATCCGGCTTAGCAAAAGAAACTTGTAAACATGAAAGGCCTCCCAGGCTTGGCCTGTGGGTTCCAGAATCCTAGTGGTTTGGATGGATTGTGTGTTGTGTGTGTGTGTGTTTGTGTGTGTGTTATTTCTGCCAACTTCTTGAACCTACCGATGGGCTGCCCGGGGGAAGAGGAAAGGCAGAGCGATTGAGGGCACGGGGAGCATGAACTGTGGATGTTCTCATGATTCGATTAAAGAATGAAGAGTGAATCTTCTCAGCCATGGCTGAACCAACTTCCCCTTCCAAGTTGGGATTAAAAAGCCCCTGCTTGGGAAGTTTTCCCCTTTAATGGATAAGAGGGTTGCAGAAAGACGGGCCCGCCAAGCTCCGCCACCACTTTACAATTTGCTGATCAGCACAGCTCCACACTAGGTGGGGAAAAGGGGGATTATCCCATTTTGCCGCCGCTTGCCATCTTTGGAACACCCAATCTATTAATCCAGCCTCCATGCCAAGCACTAAAGCAGCGGTTGGAGCCAATCCTTTCAGGAACAGTATGTCGGTGCCCACAATGTGACAGTCCTTCCAAAGAGCGAGAAAGGAAGTGGGTTTGGGTGAGTTTCAGGAAAAAAAACAAACCAACCCCTAAACCACACAAATGCACAACTCGCACAATCACGTCAGCCTGAGAATGCAGGTAGTCAGATACAGATTAAAAGGGATCTTGTAGGTCATCTAGTCCAACCCCTGGCCCAAGCAGGAGAGCCTAATACCACTTCTGAGAAACGGCAGTCCAGTCTCTTCTTGAAGGTCTCAAGTGATGGTGCTCCCACAACTTCCGAGGGCAACTTCTGTTCCATGGGTTGATTGTTCTCCCTGTTATAAAGTTTCTCCTTATTTCCAGGTTGAATCTCTCCTTGGTCAGTTTCCATCCATTATTCCATGTCTGGCCTACAGGTACTTTGCTTGACCCCCTTCCTCCTCTCTGTGGCAGCCCCTCAAATATTGTAATGCTGCTATCCTGTGTCCCCTGGTCCTTCTCTTCCCTAGACTAGCCAGGCCCAGTTCCTGCAACCGTTCATCGTATGTTTTAGTCTCCAGTCCCCTCATCATCCTGGTTGCTCTTCTCATCTGGACTTTCTAGAGTCTCAACAATCTTTTTTATAGTGTGGTTACCAAAACTGGATGCAATACTCTAGGCGTAGTCTTACTAAGGCTTTATAGAGTGGTATTAATTCCTCATTTGATTTTGATTGTATCCCTCTATTAATACTTCAAATGATGAAGCTCTCACAGCTTCTGAACTCAAAGCTGTTCCATGGGTTGATTCTTCTCACTGTCAGAAAGTTTCTCCTTGTTTCCAGGTTGAATCTCTCCTTGTTCAGTTTCCATCCATTCTTCCTCGTCTGGCCTTCAGGTGCTTTGGAGCATAGCTTTCTCCTCATAGCCTTTCTCCTCTCTGGGGCGGTCCCTCAAATATTGGAAGACTGCTATCATGTCCTCGATGTATGACCACAATTGAGCCCCAAACGTCTGTTGTGAAGCGAGACAGTTGGTTAAATAAGTTTCGCCCCATTTTAGGAGCTTTTCTTGCCACGGCTGTGAAGTCAATCACTGCAGTTGTCAAGTTAGTAACAAGATTGTGAAGTGAGCCTGGCTTCCCCACCCACTCTGCTTGCCAGAAGACCCCAAAAGGGGATCACGTGACCTCAGGACAGGGAGACCGTCAAAAACACCACCAGTTGCCAAGTGTCTGAATTTTGATTCACATGACCATGGGGATGCTACAACAGTCGTAACTGTGGAAAAGAGTCTTAAGTCACTTTTTCAGTGCCGTTGTAACTTCAACTGGTCATTATATGAATGGTTATAAGTTGAGGACTACCTGAAGTCTTCTTCTAGTACTTAATGGGCACGGGAGGCTGGAAAATGATTTACTTTCATGACAAACGTCTTACTAACCCTTGATGGTTTAGAAACAAGGGTGTCCAACATCGGCAAGTTTAAAACTTGTGGACTTCAACTCCCATAATTCCCCAGCCAGCCTGGCTGGGTAATTCTGGGAGTGAAGTACACAAGTCTTAAAGTTTCCAAGGTTGGACGCTCCCAATTTAGAAGGCATGGGATATTTTCTTTTTTAGCAATAAACCTTCCTATTTGTAATCCCTGTACAATAACCCGGTTTGGCTTCAGGACAACAAGCTAAGAATAAACCAACTTTCTTCCTGACCCTCAAGTTTCATATACAGTTGGAAAAGCTGCCTTTCCTCGAAAGCAAAGGGGAAATACCTAGATGCCTAGAAAGTCATTTTGCCTTGTATCTAGGCAACTAGAAAGCAAAGTTTCTGTAATCTGAGAAAAATAAAATAATTGCCACCCATCCCCTTGAATGAACAAAGGATTAATATAAATATGTGCAGGCAGCAAGGTAGATAATAAAAGCCGGGAAATAATGTTGATGATTGTTAAAGGGTAGAAGAGAGAGAATTTCTAATGTGAACATTAATTTCGAGCGCATAAAGGGAAATGCATCTCATGTTCTCTCACAGTTCACAGATGCAAAAGGAACTGCCAAGAAAATACGTTTGATAACACATTTATAAAACATTTGATGCTTGGACTACACTAGAGAACATTTCCTTAGTAGCTGCATTGTTCCTTTTATTCCTGGATAAAGGTAAAGATGTCTTTAAGTCAATTTTGAAATGATCACCTGCAACACATTCATGCCAATTTCTTAGCAACAATATGAAAGTGGCCTGCAATTGCATTCACCTAGAGATTCCCCCTGCTCCCGTTTCCCAGTCTAATTTGTAAAGTGATTTTTCTATGTGAAGAAGGCATTATGTTTGTGAAGAAATTCATGTCCCTGAATATGGAATTTTATTGAGAGCGCCTTGGTAAGATTAAAAATTAAAAGGCCCAAGAAGAATTGATACGTAAGTATATATGTATGTATGTATGTATATACATATATATATATACACATACATATACACTATACAGATGCCTGATGATGGCAGATGAGATTCTGCCGAAACGTTGCTACAACTTTAAAAGCACAACTACAATGACGTGGAAAAATACCCGAACAAAGCTGAATGCCATACCTATACATATTTATAAATTTATACATATACATACATACATACATACATACATACATACATACATACATATCTCCATCCTACCCAGTGGGGGGATTCAAATTTTTTTACTACCCATTCTGTGGGTGTGGCTTGGTGGGTGTGGCAGGGGAAGGATACTGTAAAATCCCCATTCCCACCCCATCCTACTAACCTGCTTTCCAGCTCCGTTCTCCTGTGCAGGGCAACCAAAGAAGACCCAGCCAATCAGCTGGGACTCCGGAGGCAGAGAATAGAGGGGAGGCGGGGCCAGTCGGAGGTGATATTTTCCAGTTCTCCGAACTACTCAAAATTTCCGCTACCGGTTCTCCAGAACTGGTCAGAACCTGCTGAATACCCACCTCTGCTCCTACCACTATAGGAGCTTATTACAGGCCTCGCATTGTTGTGTGGACAATATTTTGCTAAATTAACTTCGTTAGTTGAAAGTTAAGGCTTTGGGAAGAGCTCACCATAAAGTAAAAATGAGAAGTAAAAAGTCTAGGTTAATGTCAACATTATAGGTAGTCCTCGACTTACAACAGTTCGTTTAGCGACGGTTCAAAGTTACAACAGCACCAAAAAAAAAAAAGTGACCTTTGACCGTTTTTCACAGTTATGACCATTGCAACATCCCCATGGCCACGTGGTTTACATTCGGATGTTTGACATCTGGTTCATATTTATGATGGGTTGCAGTGTCATATGATCCCCTTTTGGGACCTTTGGACAGAGTCAACAGGAAAGCTAGATTCACTTAACAATGGTGTTACTTTATTTAACAACTACAGCGATTCACTTAGCACACCAGGCGAGAAAGGTCTTAAAAGGAGGCAAAATTCGCTTTAGCCAATGTCTCACTTAGGAACGTAAATTTGGGGCTCAATTGTGGTCGTAGGTGGGACTGAAGATTAGATTCAGAAGGATGGTGTACAGATAGTCCTTGACTTGCGACCGTTGGTTTAGTGACCGTTCCAAGCTAGAAAACCACTGAAAAAAATGTCTCGTCACCGTTTTTCACACTTAGCGACTTCGGTCACCGAATGAATGGTTGTAACTTGAGGGCCACCTGTATAAATTCTGGACTGCCATAATCCCTCCCCATTCATTTGCAAAAAGGGCAAAGGACTGGGGATTATGGGAGTTGTAATACAGCTTGTCGGGAGGACACCAGGTTCAGGAAGACAGTTGCTATGAATTCACAAGCATCCAGATTGCCAAGTCACCTTTTTCCTGGCAAGGCCTGTTCCTCCCCCCCCCCATGCACAAACAGGATTCGGTGTTTCCATGGTAACAACAGCCCCAAGGAGACGATATTGGGGGAGAAATCTACAATAGAACAGGATAATTTCCAAGGAATTTGGAGAATAAATTATCAACTGGAAAGAAAACAAGCTTGGCAGTCTCTGGGGGCTTTCTAAAACTATTTCAAAACAAAGGAAAATGTCTACAAATCTGTGGGAAGAACTCTGTATTAATAAAAGAAAACTGAAGGAGGGTTTCCTTTGCTCAAAGTTTCCAGCCTAGGCCAGAACCAGATTTCTTAGTGATGAAATGAAAGAACTTGGTGAACTGCAAACCTCATCATGCCCAAATTTCCCTACTATCACCCTATGTGGTTTATGAAGAACCACCTTTGTCTTTCTTTGGAGTATAATTTGATAAATAAGTAAATAAATGAATGAATAAGCCAGATTTCTTAGCCCACTATAGTAAATTCTTCAACATTGGAGATTTGAAACAAAAACGTGTCCCTCGACTTACATTGCATTCATTTAGGGACTGTTCAAAGTTAAAAATGGCACTCCAAAAAGGGACGTATGACCGATTTTTCACATTTACAACTATTGCAGCATCCCCTTCACTTAACAACGGGGGCAAGAAAGGTCGTAACACGGGGCAAAACTCACTTAACAAACTACCTTGATTAGCAACAGAAATGTTCGGCTCAGGTATGGTTATAAGTCGAGGACAAACTGTGTATTTGTGTCGCAGAGACAATGAACCAAATTGCACACACCAAAATCTACTAGGTACAGACAATCTGGTTCAGAAAACATGCTAACGTAATGTCTATGGAGACTCATTCGTCCAGGTCATGGTTGTCCCAAAGGTGCTTTTTTTTTGGAAAAGCAACTGGACTTTGTTTTTCCTTGAAGACGTTTCGCTTCTCATCCAAGAAGCTTCTTCAGTTCTAACTGAATGGTGGAAGATGAAAAGATTTATATTCCTTGCAGTCATCTGGCCATTAGTACCCTTTCTGAGGATTGTTGAGCCCACTTGGGAGGCTTATCTGTTTACAACACAATCTTTTCAGCAGTTCCAAGAAGGCTCTGCACTCATTTGCACTTTTCAGGTGACCCTGAGGCCACAGATAAGCCTCCCAAGTGGACTCAATAATCCTCAGAAAGAGTACTAATGACCCGATGACTGCAAGGAATATAAATCCTTCCATTTCTCCCTCCATCATTCAGTCAACACTGAAGAAGCTTCTTGGATGAGATGTGAAATGTCTTCAAGGGAAAACCAAGTCCAGTTGCCTTTCAAGAAACGCACCTTTGGGATGTGCTAACATAATGGTTGACTTTCTCACAACATGGCGGGCCACCACGTGGCCTATCCCATTTTACCCTAGATGGACACGTTTCTGCGAACCCAGCCAAAGTGCTAATTCTCTCCATTTTATTAGTTGAGCTGGCAAGGGCCAGCTTTCGAATTACAGCCAGTTCAGAATTGCTGACCGCTCTATTGCCAAGGCTTAATTGAAGTGCTTACCCGGGCCACGTTCCACTGGCTTTTTTTTTTCTTTTTTCTTTTTGCTGGGAGTTTTAAACTGCTATAACATGCAGCTTCTCTCCTTTCGTCCACTTTTCTGAAGATTAGGGTGGAGAGGAGGAAGAATTATCTCCAGAGAAATATAAAAGATACTATTGATTTTCGGTAAGAAGTCTGTAGAAGTTCTTAATACTTGCTTATCTATACTCCTCTGCCGTCTAAGCCCCTATCTCTGAGACTATCCTTCCCAATGTTATCTAGCAAAAAAAAAAAAAAAAGGAAATAACATTCAGTTCTTTGCCGGCTCAAATATAGCTTTCTCCGCAAAGTTGTAATACTACTAACTCCAGGTACCACATTTGTACAGAGTCCAATGACTTGAATGCATTCCACAGTTTTGCTGAAAATAGTACCAGGGCGGTTATGACTTACAATTTTTTCCCCCCCTTTTTGGCGCTGGGGTGCTAAATGGAATGTAGCCGATGCCAACGGCGATATAAGGCACAGGGGCAACTCCACAAAAGAAGCAGCGCTGGAGTGCCGATATAGTGGTGTGCAGGGGTGGGCTTCAAATAATTTAACAACTGGTTCTCTGCCCAGTTGCTGGGTGGGTGTCGGCCTCCTGCACCACCCTGGATGTGAAAATGGGCCACGGGAGGCAAAGTTTTGCCCTCCCCGGGCTCCAAAGGCTCTCTGGAGGCTGGAAACGAGCCTCGGCAGGGGCCCTGCACTTAATCTGGGACCCAACATGGATGGGGTGGGGACTCCTGGAAGTGGTGGAGTGGGATGGGCAGAGCCAGCGAGTTATTAGAACTACCGGTTCGCCGAACCTGATGTAAAATTAACACCCGGTTCGCCTGAGCTGATACGAACCGGCTGAAGCCCACCGCTGGTGGTGTGTTGAGCTGGCGCGGGGATCATTTATAATGACCGTTTTGGAGGCAACCATCAACTCTTCAGAATACGTTTCTCGCTCGTGTGATCTTTAAGGCCCAACTCTGCTATGATAGATATATTACATTTATTAACCATATTACAGATGTTGAATCTTTTTTTAAAAAAAAATAATAATAACCCAACAGCAAAATTATAATTCCAAGGCAGTGATGGCAAAGCTACGACGTGGGTGTCATAGGTGACATGCCGTGCCATTTTGGCTGACGTGTGGGGGTCTCCCGGGCCTCTGAACAATCATGCTTGTGTGATTTTTGAAGGGGAGGGGAGGTCTCCCACTTGTATGGGTATGTGGGTATAAGAGAGAGAGAGAGAGAGAGAAGGAAGGAGAGAGGGAGAGGAAAAGAGGGAGAGACACACAAGGGAGTGCGAAAGGGAGGGAGAGGGAGAGAGAGAGGGATGGAAGGAAAGTGAGGAGGAGAGAGTGTGTGAGAGAGAGGGAAAGAGGTAGGGAGTGAGAGAGGAAGGGAGGGGGAGAGGGGAAAGGAAGAAGAAGAGGGAGGGAGAGCGAGAGAGTTTGAGTGGGGAGAGGGAGAGGCAGATAGGAAGTGAGAGAGTGAGGGGAAGACAATTCAAGGGGGAAGGGAGAGAGGGAAGGAGGAAGAAAGGGAAAGAGGGAGAGACAGATGAGTAGTGAGAGAGGAAAGGAAGAAGAGGGAGGGAGAGCAAGAGAGTTTGAGTGGGGAGAGGGAGAGGCAGATAGGAAGTGAGAGAGTGAGTGAGTGAGGGGAAGAGAGTTTGAGGGGGAAGGGAGAGAGGGAAGGAGGAAGAAAGGGAAAGAGGGAGAGACAGATGAGTAGTGAGAGAGGAAAGGAAGGAGAGGGAGAGAAAGGAAGGGGAAGAGAGAGCGATAAGAGGGCACCAGGAGGTTCAAAGTAGGCACTTTCTGAATTTTGGGCACACCGAGCCCAAAAGGTTCGCCATCATGGCTCTAAAGGGTGTCATTGTTGTCCCCGCTCCTTCTTAACTCAGCTAATGCCAACCTGTGCAAATTTTGGCAGAAGGCTACAACTCCCCCTCCTCAGTTTGAAAGAACTTGCTAGTACGACAAATCTATTAAATCCAAAAGCCGATTGTTCCTTGCCAGGTCTTGCTGGAAGTATGCATATGAATTCATGGCTTCCTTTTCAGTTTTGGAATTGCCTTGGCAACCAGCGGTAAGGAATATGGATAGGGGAAGAAGTGGACAGGGGAGGGTCCCACAGATCCTCCATTACGGGCACCCCCTCCCAAACAGCTGCAGCCTTCCTGGTGTGTCTGTGTCTGTGTGTGGGGGGGGGGCTTGGTAGAAGAGGGAAATGGGGAAGGATAAACTCGCTTCCCCCATTGACTTGAAGGTTGCAAAAGGGGATCACATGATCTTAGGACACAGCCGTGGTCATAAATATGAATCGGTTGCCAAGCATCTGCATTTTGCTCACATGATCACGGGGATGCTTCAAAAGTCACAACTGAGAAAAACAGTCAGAAGTGCTGTTGTAACTTTGAATGGTCCCTAAGTGAACCGTTGTAAGTCGAGGACTGCCTGTATTAACCGTGACCACCATTCATTAAAAGGTTGTCTGCTGTTAGCTGAAAACCTTCAACTTTATCCCACCTTTATCCCACCAACTGAAACGAAATGTGAAGTTTGACTCGTATTTCATACCCGTCTTTCCCTGAAAATAAGACCAGGTCTTATATTAATTTTTGCTCCAAAAGCTGCAATAGGGCTTATTTTCTGGTTGGTCTTATTTTGGGGGAAATACAGTAAATAGCCCGTCTGGCTGACGATCTTAACTGGGGCTTATTTTTGGAGTAGGGCTTATATTGTGAGCATCCTGAAAAATCACGCTAGGGCTTATTTTCCCATTGGGTCTTATTTTGGGGGGTGTCATATGATCCATTTTTCCAACCTTCTGACAGCAAAGTCAATGGGGAAGTCCAGATTCACTTAACCACCGTGTTACTAATTTAACAACTCACTTAATTCACAATTCACTTAACAAGAAAGGTCATAAAATGGAGCAACACCCACTTCATTAATTTCTCGCATAAGAACATAAATCTTGGGCTCAATTGTGGTCGTAAGTTGAGGACTACCTGCAATACTTTCCCCCTTATGAATGGAGGAAACAAGAAAAGATTTTGGTATCCCGTTTCAATTAGCACACTGACATTAACCAGATACAGGCAAGCTAGAATAACAGAATCACAGAATTGGGAGCTCCACCTTTTAGTAGCTAGTGCCAGAATTTCTAAAAATAATCAGGGAAATATCAATATCCCCCAAGTTCCGACATTTATCATTACACCACTTAGTTCCATTTGCTTAAAAATATGTCCCAATACATTATTCTGTGGTAGTAATCTTGATCCTAACTTCTACATTTTACTCTGATTTTTATTTTTAATTAACTTTTCTTTAACTGTCTTCTTTCTAGCATCTTTATTATACACTGCCGTTGTAAGCCTTTGCTTTTAAAAACCGGGGTGAAAATCAATTATTGCACATTTTCCTGCACCTAAATTATCTTTTCTTTTCCTTGAGGCCATAAGAACATTTTATAAAAATCCTCAGTTTTCAGAAAGGTAAATGATTCATTCCGTTCCTGTTTATATTTCTATTATTATTATAATAAGAAGATGATCTAGGTCTTTCCCTAGAGCTTTTTGCATTTTGTTTTCTCTTAAGTCTGTTTAGACGTGCCGAAAGGACTGGCCTTCATTAGGAATTTCTGCAAATCTCATGTCTGTACAATCTATGGCAATAACAAGCAAGATATTAGCTTGTGCATAATCAAAAGCCATTCCTCTGTAGTCTCTTCCACACAGAGACAGATTAAGAAGCATTAGCTTCTTTTAAACCAAGAATTGTGAAATTATAACAGCATACTGTATGTGATTTGAACGGGGGAATTTAAAAAAAAAAGGAGGTGGGGAGAAGCAGGATCTCTCCCCTCAAGAAAGAAACCCACTGGAACAACCATAATAATCCAATTATATACGAAGATATATATATATTGGGGCATCTGTGTGAGAATGTAAAAAAAATGTTTTTTTTCCACCGGGGCAAAATTAGAACGAGCCTATTATTATTTTGTAAATGTAATGATGATTAGGAAATCGAGCTATAAAGGAAGGAAGGAAGGAAGGAAGGAAGGAAGGAAGGAAGGAAGGAAGGAGATGGATAGATGGAAACAAGGAAAGAAGGAAGAGCTGGATGGATGGATAGAAACAAGGAAAGGAGGGAAGGGGAGAGAGAAGAAGGAGGGAGGGAGGGAGGGAGGGAGAAAGAAGGAAGGAAGGAAGGAGATGGATAGATGGAAACAAGGAAAGAAGGAAGAGCTGGATGGATGGATAGAAACAAGGAAAGGAGGGAAGGGGAGAGAGAAGAAGGAGGAAGGGAGGGAGGGAGGGAGGGAGGGAGGGAGGAAGAAAGGAAGGAAGGAAGGAAGGAAGGAAGGAAGGAAGGAAGGAAGGAAGGAAGGAATAGGAGTTTAATGGATCTGGCCATGCAGAACATTAACCTGACATGAGAATGTTTTATGCTCTGCCTTTTTGGGGGGTGAACAGAAAGGTGCAGAAGAAGCTTAAAAGGGCTAAGCCACGTTATAAGGAGTCACTTATTTGATCATGGTTGGGAAGGAGGGGACACAGAAGGGAGGGTGATTTCTACAGAATTAGGCCAAGGAGAAATCCTGGATAGTTTTGCTTTTTAGAAACTCCAAGGTGTTGCTAATGACTTCTATAACTATTGGAACACAGACTAAATAGGATTTTAGGTGGGCAAATACAGGTAGTCCTCGACATATGGCCACAATTGGGCCCAAGATTTCTGTTGTCAAGTGAGACAGCTGTTAAAGGAGTTTTGTCCCATTTTACGACCTTTCTTGCCACCGTTGATAAGTGAGTCCCTGCGGTTGTTAAGTTAGTAACTTGCACTTGCATATGGGAGAATGGATTGAAGAGTCAGAATTCAGCTCAAATGCAGGCAGTCCTCCACTTACAACAGTTCGTTTAGTGTGTCCATTCAAAATTACAACTCATAACTGTGAAAAATGGTCGTAAGTCTTTTTTTCGTTTAGTGACCACTCAAAATCACAACAGCACTGAAACAAAAAAAAGACTTACGACCATTTTTCACAGTTATGACCAGTGTAGCATCCCCCTGGTCACGTGATTTAATAACCGAGCGATTAACACTTAACAAACGGGGCAAGGAAAAATCGTAAAATGGGGCAAAAACTCACTTAACAAAATTTCTCACTATTGTGGTCGTAAGTCGAGGACTACCTGTACCCTGGCCACGCAACAACCCAACAACAACAACAACAAAAAAAGGAAGGAACAGAAAGAACTGATTTTTTTTTTCCTCTAAAGAGGCATTGGGGGGGCTCTCCAAAACCTGATCTCCACTTCAGACATAAAATAGACATTGTGCTTGATTTGCTCCAGGAAAGACCGCTAAAGGATTTGATTCCATATTATCTGAAACTAGCCGGTTATCCGAAGCCTCATCTTCGCAGGGGAATGGAATTCACAAAAGCAGAGCTTTAGCACACAATAAATTATCTGTACAAATTGGTCTTCATTCAGCAGGCAAATTTAAAAACCCAAATTGCGGGCAGACTACTGATCTGTTTCGTTCTTGGCGCAGGAAAGCGTATCAGGGCTCAGGAATCGTTATTCATTTAACGCCCCCCCACCCCCCCAAATACCCTGATAGTTACCCCAAACTAGCGTTAGTATAAGTAATTGGCGTAAATGTGTATGAGCAATAAGTGTAAGTGTCTATTAGCATACGTGTGTCAAAATAAATACTTGGATGTTGTTGTTTTTTCCTGAAAATTTTTATTGAATAAATATCAAAATGTTGGACCCGGTGCGACTTTCCTGGCATTTGTCTTTGCCATATATACTATAAAATAAAACCACATAAAACAGATAACCTGCTACTTATCATACAGTGCCAAGTTTGTGTTATTAACATTGTCGGGTGAAGTTCCATTCAAAATCCAAGAAAGAAAGCCTTAGACTCCATGGTTATTGAGAAAAGGACTTTTACTGAAAATTGAAGCGGTAGCATCAAGAAGAAATGCAAGAACTGAGGCAATAGGTGCGAAAATCACATATAGAAAGTTAGCCCTTGTTCCCACCCGCCATAATTCAAACTGGCCATCCAATCTGAGGTGTGTATAAGGTCATATGGGTGAATCTTCAGGTGGTGTTTCAGACATCTGGTATACCAAGACGGTTGACCTTGGACTAGACAGATAAGAGGCAACATCTGCGCAGCAAGCAAGTACGCATAATCAAGAAAACATCCCAACTTTTACATTTCACCAACTTAAACCTCCCCATGAAGCCCAAATTATTCTTTCCTCCCCACATTTCTATGGCAGCCGGAAAGACAAGCAGAAGAAGGATTCTTGGAGGCTGACAATTCATTTATCTTTATATTTACAACATAGACGTTTATGCTCTTTTTATTGCAAATTACCAAAACAAACACTTGTGATGTCGATGATTTGTTCTGAAACGATAATATAGGTCAGTGGTGGCTAACCCATTTTTGGCTCCCGAGCTGATAATTGCAAATGCGCTCGCCTGGGCGCGCTCGTGTGCCAGCACCCAGGAGGCAATGTGCGCTGGCCCCACCACGCCCCCTGCGCATGTGTGTGTGACCCCCCCGATGTGCTGCGTGTCTGTGCATGTGTGTGCAATTCCCCTCGCACACACTGCATCTTTGCATATGCGCACGCGACTCCCTCCTCACGCGCTGCGCATCTGCACATGGGATTCCCCCCTCACGCGCCATGTGTCTTTGTGCATGGGCGTGCGACTCCCTCCTCGCACGCTGCACATCTGCACATGCGCTCATGTCTCCTGCGCACCCACTCCACCCCCTGTGCATGCACGCCAGATACCCGACAACCAGCTATCGGGCGGTGGCACATGCATGCATGCACAGCGGGGCTCTTCCAGGCGACCTCTCACATGCCAGGGGAAATGGCTCTGCATGACATTTCCGTCACACGTGGCATAGGTTCGCCAACACAGATATAGGTAGTCCTTGACATACGGCCACGATTGAGCCCAACATTAATGTTACTAAGCAAGACAACGGCTAAAGGGAGTTTTTGCCCTTACAAACAAAATCGTGCCACCATTGTTAAGTGAATCTTGGCTTCTCCATTGACTTCCCGTTTGACTTTTTTTTACACTTATGACCATTGCAACATCCCCATAGGTCTGTTGTCAAAATTTGGACACTTGGCAACAGGTTCATATTTAGGACGGTTTGCACTGTCCAAAGGTCTTCTTTTGAGACTTTTTGACAAGCAAGCTCAATGGGAAAGCCACTTAACTGTGCAATTAACTTAACAACTGCAGTGATTCACTTTTAACAATTATGGCAAGAAAGATTGTAAAATGAGGCAAAACTCGCTTAACAATTATCTTGCTTAGCAACAGAAATTTTGGACCCAGCTGTGGTCATAAGTCAAGGACTACCTGTATGGCAAGAATAAATATGTTCCAAAGTCCATTTAAAGCAGAGGATTAGGAAAGGGAGTGTAGAACTGTTCTGGGATGAAATTATGTTCTTGAGAAGGTGATATGTTATCTAGCATAATGTTTTTTTGTCAACCGTGGTCACTTTAAGATCCGTGAACTTCAACTCCCAAAATTCCCCAGCCAGCAAAGCTTAATATTGTTTTCTGCTCTGGTCAGTGTGAACCTTAATTGTGTAAATGTCCCTAGCCACAAGTTCCAATGAATTTACCAAAACTGACTTCTATTCAAGAAAAAAAATAGAAAGGACGATAGTCTTTATTAGGAAGAAAAAAGAAGCAAAGAAAAAAAAAAAAGGAAGAAATCCCCCACAAAGTCAGAAATATACATCTACATAATAACCGCAAAATCTGATTGAAGTATGACATAAAATTTCCAAACTGCATTCAAAGAAGTTCTCATGTGAACATCTGTACAACAAGGCAGCATTTTAAAAAGGAAATGCCAGGTCATGTCAATGTGAAACTCAGAAATGTGATAAGGTATCAGAGAGCTTTCCTTAGAAAATAAAGTTTTAAATGAGGTGGCTTCCTTTGGAATTACCAGAGGAAGACATATTGCTGCTATTAGAAGTGTTTAAACTTCAAAAGCATGTTCTGGTTCACAGCACTTAAAAACTGGTTTTTCTCCAAAATAAAAGTTTGCGTGTGTCTGTTTGTAAATGGGGTCAGCCTAATATAGGGAGTCCCTGACTTACATCCATTTGTTTAGACTTATGACTTATGTCTCGCTTAGCAACCCAAATGTTGGGCTCAACTGTGGTCATAAGTTAAGGACTATTTGCACTTGCAGCCTTCCGAGCTGGCTTCCAGCAAGCAAAAGTCAACGGCGGAAGCCAGATTAACTTAAGCAACTGCATGATTCACTAAACAACTGCACTGATTTGCTTGCGGCCAAAAACGGTCATAAAATGGGAAACAATTCATTTTAACATAAACGCTCTTGCTTGGCAATTGAGGTTTTAGGCTCCACTACAGTAGTAAGTCTTCAATTTGAATAAATATCTATGTATTGAGAATTTCAATAGTTTTATTAGATGAGATGGATGGCACACACATCAAACAAACAAACAAACAGTAAATTTATAACCCATCTTCCTTATTAATTCCCAAAGGGGCCAACTGGACTTTTAGTGAAGGAAGAAGTTAGAAAAATTATCCATAAAGCACACATTTTTTTGGAGGGGAGGGGGACGAGGGAGAGGGAACAGCGGGCCAATATGAATGGCTTACTCTAAAGTCAACTGCTAAAATATAGCCAGAAGTTCTTTGCATTATTGGATTGTTAAATAGTATATCTAGCTGAGGGCTCCTTTGTGCTCTCTGAGCTGGGTTATTCTTTTTGTAGAGGTTTCATTGCCCAGCTAGGTAACATCATCAGTGTTGGCACTGTTACAGCCACACTGATGATGATACTTAGTTGGGTCATGAAACGTCTGCAAGAAAACAACCAAGCTCAGAGAGCATCAAAGACCCCACAGTTCTCCTCCTTCCCCGTCTCTTCCTCCTTCTCTCTCCTCCTTCTTCCCTTTTATTCCTTCTTCTTTCTTCCTCTCCTCCTCCTCCTCCTCCTCCATTCCTTAAGCCATCTTCCCTTCTACCACTGATGTTGTTTTGTTACCCAGCTTGTGAAAACAGTTTGCAAGAAAACAACCAAGCTCAGAGAGCAAAAGGACCCCACAGTTCTTCTCCTTCTCTCTCCCCCTCATTCCCTTCCTTCTCCCCTTTATCCCTTTTCCTTCTTTCTTCCTCTTCTCCTTATCCTCCCCATCTCCTCCGTTCCTTAAATCTTATTCCCTTCTACCACTGATGATGTCACCTAGCTTGTGAAAAACATCGGCAAGAAAACCACCAAGCTCAGAGAGCACCAAGGAGCCCGCAGTTCTTCTCTTTCTCTCTCTCTCTCTCTCTCTCTTCCTCCCCCTCCTCTTTTATTATTCCTCCTCCTCCTCCTCTTCTTCCATTCCTTAAACCATCTAGCTCAGAGAGCAGAAGGACCCCAGTTCTTCTCCTTCTCTCTCTTCCTCCTTCTCATCCTTCTTCCCCTTTATTCCCTTTCCTTCTTTCTTCCTCTTCTCCTTATCTTCCCCATCTCCTCCGTTCCTTAAATCTTATTCCCTTCTACCACTGATGATGTCACCTAGCTCGTGAAAAACATCGGCAAGAAAACCACCAAGCTCAGAGAGCACCAAGGAGCCCACAGTTCTTTTCCTTCTCTCCCTCTCTTCCTCCTCCTCCTTCTTCTCCTTCTCCTCCTCCTCCTCTTCCATTCCTTAAATCATCTAGCTCAGAGAGCAGGACCCCAGTTCTTCTCTTTCTCTCTCTTCCTCCTTCTCTTCCTTCTCCCCTTTATTCCTTTTCCTTCTTTCTTCCTCTTCCTCTTCTCCTTATCCTCCCCATCTCCTCCGTTCCTTAAATCTTATTCCCGTCTACCACTGATGATGTCACCTAGCTCGTGAAAAACGTCTGCAAGAAAACCACCCAGCTCAGAGAGCACCAAGGAGCCCACAGTTCTTCTTCTCTCTCTTTCTTCCTCCTTCCCATTTATACCTTCACTCCTTCTTTCTTCCTCTCCTCCCCCTCCTCCGCCATTCTTTAAACCATATTCCCCTCTTCCACTGAAAGATGTCACCTAGCTCATGCAACCGTCTGCAAGAAAACCACCCAGCTCAGAGAGCACCAAGGAGCCCACAGTTCAACCCCTGAGCTACAAATCTTCTGTCGGATTATTCAGCCTTAGAAATGACTGGGAGCAGAGCTTTTAATGCCGCTTCCTTGGTCTCCCCACCGAGAGCAAAGCAGCTGCGGCCACTACAATGCGCCAACTGTTATTTCCAACACACAGCCCAACTTCAAGCCGGTGTATTTTGCATGAGGAAGACAACGAACACATAAACCATATGTGGGGAGCCAGCTGCCTCTCAGGGGCAGATGATTAAAGCAAAAAAAAATTTGAATTAAAGAACAGCGCAGGCGGGGCTAATACTTCTCTGTATCAGTTTCAAGAACTGTGTTAATTCTGGCTCATCTGGGATTCTAACTAAAGCATCAATATGGATGCTTCAGCTAAACCTCTCTAACCGGAGGATGAAAAAAAGTCCAGGGAGAAAAATGGTGCCGGAAGACCGATACACACTCCGTTTCATGGCTGATTGTGCCCTCGTGAATATGTTTTTCCCTAACAGGAAGTCAATGTGTCAAGTCCCAATTTGGGGACTCCTGATGGGATTCCTATCAAGAATGCACTTTTGGCTGAAACTAGATCACTTCTGTATCCATCGGAGCGCTTAGAAAGAAGGGCGTTGTGTAATTGCCGGATCGGAAGAATTTCTCCAGTTTCCATGCCTACACAGAATCTGGATGACTTAGGCACTGAATCTCCTTTGCTATGCAAATGTTGTTCCCCCTACTGGGTTTACTTCAGATTTAAAACAAAAAAAAACAAAACGAAAACAAGAGGTCAGATTTTTAAAAACATTATGCCGTTTACAAAATTGTACCCCAGTGTTTTTTAGAACTGCAATTGTCACCAGGGGAAAGGAAAAAGGAAGGAAAAGGAAGGAAAGGGAGAAAGAAAGGAAGGAAAGAAAGGAAAGGGGAAAAGAAGGGAGAAAGGAAACAGAGAGACAAGAGAAAGGAAAGGGGATTTTGAAATCAAGTTTCAAAACGACCAGTTGTACTCAGGGCTGTAAAAATCAGATTCTACAAGAAATAGTTCCTAGGGATTTAATTCAAAGTTAAAGTACTCTTCATAAAAAAAAAACTTTATAGCAATATTTCAGAAAGTGTTATTTTGAGGAAGCCAGAATCTGATTTAACCCCCCACCCACAAAGGGCTAAAGTTAGTTCTCAACTTATGACCACAACTGGACCGGAATGTCCATCATTAAGTGATTCAGACATAAACCAAGATGTTATGTGACATCACTCAGCAATTGTAACCCTTATACTCCGCTTTTGTGGTCATTAATTGAGGATCGCAGGTTATGTGGAAGGATTCCCGGGTAAGGAGTGCAGGGATGCCGCAGGGGAGGCTCTTGGGGGTCCGACACAGGCTGTATGCGAGGTGAGGGTGCTGCTGCTTCCAACATGGCCTTCTGCCACTGATGATGTTGCCTAGTCGGGTCATGAAATGTCTTGAAGAAAACCACCAAGCTCAGAGTGCACCAAGGACCTCACAGGGGATGTTGGAAGTGGTACCCAAGTATCTTGGGGTGAGATGGACAGCAAATGCGTTCAAGGAACAAACAAATAAAAACATGCTCAGGAAGCAACAAAGCAGCTTAAGGAAAACTTAAGCAAACAGTCCTGGAAAAGGAGGATCAATGTGGTGAAAAGAAAAAAAGAAAAGAAAGAAAAGAAAAAGAAACTCAATGCCCAAACAGGAAATGGTGCAAAGATCAAGTTATCAAACCCTGCACATTTAATTTTTTTATTTTATGGAGCCTACTGTTCTATCCCTACATCCAGGTAGATCCATCTATCTACCTTTTCTTGTTAAGAATCGATATACTATGTATATTATGCACACCTTAGACTAGGGATGTCCAATCTTGACACCTTTAAGACTTGTGGAGTTGAAGTTGAATTTTGGGAGTTGAAGTCCACAAGCTTTGCTGGCTGGGGAATTCTGGGAGTTGAAGTTCACAGGTTTTTAGATTCCTTTCCGTTTTCCCCAGACCACATTGAACCACTGAGTGGCATGCTCTGGATTATGCTCCCCAAGGTTGGCAGAACCAGGACAAAGCTAAATTTGATTTAAGCGGAATGCTAATTAAGCCCCGTTAACCCGATTACTCTTCCAGCCATTGAATGGGTTTCCTCTTTTGTCACGTTAAAAATAGTAAATCTGGGGTGACTCTGGGGCCTTAATGGAAGGTTTTTGAAGAGGGTCTGGGATATTGGCCTGCAACGTATATCCTTTTCTCATTCTTTTTTTAGGTTCAGGGCATCTGCCACACATATGGTTCTGCTGTGCACAGTTCATATAGTAGTACAAGTCTGGGTTCAAGGGGATTTTTAAAAAAAGAATCACAGGTAGTCCTCGACTTCACAACCATTTGTTGAGTGATTGTTCGAAGTTACGATGGCACTGAAAAAAGCGACTGACACCACATTGAACACCCTCTACACCACAGGGCCAGGTTATCTGTGGGACTGCTTTTCTGAAGGACATCAAACCCATCCGACCAGGTCAGATGGGCCGGGCATGATCCTAGTAGTCCCTCCCCCTAAATTTTGCCATCTGATGGAAGAAAAAAAGAAAGAAAGAAAAAAGAAAGAAAAGAAAAAGAGGGAAAGAGAAAGAAAAAGAGAGGAAGAAAAGAGAGAAGGAAGGAAGAAAGAAAAGAGGGAGGAAGGAAAAGAAACAGGGAGGAAGGAAGGCAGGAAAAAAGGGAGGAAAGAAAGAAGGAAAGAAAGGAAGGGAGAAAGAAAGGAAGGAAGGAGAGGAAAAGAAAGGGAGGAAAGAAGGAAGGAGATAAAGAAAGAAAAGCAGGGAGAAAGGGAGGGAGGGAGGGAGAGGGAGGGAGGGAAGGAAGGAGAGAGAGAGAACCCCCAACTCTTGGCTTTTTCTCCAAGTGTTGGAAGAAGGCTAGATAATTGCACACTAGAACTGATTTTTGTGGTTTTTAAATGGTTTAATTAGTTGAGTTTTACAGCTTTATCATGATTTTATATGTCTTTTTGGGTCCTGATTGGGAACCGTCCAGACTTGGTTGAAAGAAGGGTGGCTAAATAAATGTTTTAAAGGAATAAACAAACAAACCGCCAGCTACAGAAGACCTTTGCCGTGTGCTCTATGGCATAAACTGTGGTCAGGTGTCAAGTTGTATCCTTGAGGCTGTCATCGGCTATAGAATTAGCCCTTATAGAGCAGTCAGGTGGTCCCACTTTTAAGCTTCTGTCAAGCCTAACAAAACCCAGGCGCTAAACATATTTCATGCTTTAGACTATCAAATGTTCTTCGCTATCAGCCAAAATGGAACTCTGTTCATTTTCATTACAGCTTCTTATGAAAATGTTAGCTCTATTCATAGGCTACATTCACAATGTTTAACCTGAACCTGCTGTATAAAAAGTCAATCATGTGTGCATAAATTCAATATATTCTTCCCATTTACAGCAACACAATGGCTCACCTTAACTGAACGGCAATGTTTGTATATTGATTCAAACTATTTCTTTTCTCCATCCATCCAATTCATTTGGCATATTTGACTTCAAGTCATGGATATTTGATTTAAACAACAATTTTATCGCTCCGGAGCCATTATCCTCGGCACGAAATGAATGCCTGTACACCCTGTGGAGGAGAAGCAGGCTCCGTTTCTGACTTGTGTAGTGGGAAAAAAAAGATTTATTTTTTTTAAAGAAAAAAGGCTACCCTGCTGACAAATGGGAAATGCACTATTTCTACAGTTATCATTCTCAAGATAAGAAAACAAGCACTTTAGCGGCATTTGCGGATTTTGAAATAAAGTCTGGGAAATAGAAGTTAACCGGATCAAACACCGTATTGTAAGCAAGAATACACAGGGTGTTCAGGGACACAATATGTTGAATGAGATACAATATTAAAAAGAAGGAAGGAAGGAAGGAAGGAAGGAAGGAAGGGATTGTGAGTTCTAGTTCTGCCTTAGGTATGAAAGCCACCTGGATGACTTTGGGCCAGTCATTCTCTCTCAGCCCAATGCACCTCACAGAATTGGGTACCTTGAGTTACTCACAAACAGTAAGATAAAAATCTAATAAATAAAAAAATAAGTGATATTATTCGAGACCAGAAAAGGGGGGAATTGAGTCAAATAGTTTTAAGACCCTCCAGCCCAATAAGTGCACTGCAAAATGTACGTCTTTTCATAGAAAGGCTACAGGCCATAATCTACCATGTGATCCAGTATCTCCCTCTCCCTCTCTTTCTCTCTCTTTCTTTCATCTAACTTTTTATCTATTTTCTTTCTTTCCTTTTCCCCCCTTCAGCTATCTATTTTCTATCTTTCCTTTTTCCCCCTTCAGCTATCTATTTTCTATCTTTCCTTTTTCCCCCTTCAGCTATCTATTTTCTATCTTTCGTGCATCTATTATCTCTCTATCTTTCTATCGATGCTTTCCTTCTTTCTTTCATTTATTTTCTACGTATAATATCCACCCGTCCATCATCTCATTATAAACTATAAACTATGGTACGTCTGTCCATCTGTCCGTCCACCCTTATAATCTCTGTTTAAAGTTCGTCAGTCAGCCTGTCTGTCCGTCCACCAGCCAGTCTGTCTGTCTGTCTATTTATCTCTATCTCTATCTCTATCATCTCTGTCTGTCTATTTTAGAGACTGCGCCCCTCCCTCTCACTCACAGAGGGACTCTGGCCAGCATACAAACAAAAGATGGGTTGGCATCTTTGATTTCTTGTCCAGGGATGAGAAAATGTCCTCTGGCTAAAGTCCCCTGGTCTCTTCATTCTTAAATACCGACACTTTAAACCAGGGGTCCCCAACCACCGGTCCCTGGACCGGTACCGGTTCGTGGATCATTTTTGACCGGGCCGCAAAGCTTGGGCGCCGCCATCTTGTTTCGACGGTAAACCAGGGGTCCCCAACCACCGGTCCCTGGACCGGTACCGGTTCGTGGATCATTTTTGACCGGGCCGCAAAGCTTGGGCGCCGCCATCTTGTTTCGACGGTAAACCAGGGGTCCCCAACCACCGGTCCCTGGACCGGTACCGGTTCGTGGATCATTTTTGACCGGGCCGCAAAGCTTGGGCACCGCCATCTTGTTTCGACGGCGCACCCGGGTTTTTGGTTGCTTCTGGGTTTTCGGTTGGAAGGCGGCGTTTGGGTGCTCGCGCCTTAGTTTCGTTGAGGGCGGGGCAGCTTCGAATGAAGAGCTGTCCCAATGGCGGTGGAGTCTCGTGTTACTCAGGTACCGGTCCGTGGAAGAATAAATAATCGTGAAACCAGTCCCTGGTTCAAAAAAGGTTGGGGGCCACTGCTTTAAACTATCACACCTCACCAGATTTTGCTCCCTATCACAGCTCCTAGAAATGCAAACCAGAGTTTGTGTTTCTGGGTAATCGGCACCCCACCCTGATTGACATCAGCTGGCCATTCAGACCACCTGCCTAAAAACCGGATCTCCGGAAGCCTGCTATCCTGAAGAGTAACAAGTCCTGAGCTTATGGGGGTATTTGAGAGGCTCGGTTAGTGCTAAATGAATCCTAAATATCATGTCCTGTTTAATCACGTCAAATACACTTTGGAGTGTTGTTTTTAATCAGAAAATGCTGGCAAGTTCCCAAGTTACAAAGTTCCCCCTTTCTAAAAAAGAAAAAAGAAAGAAAGAAAAAGAACAAGTACAAAAATGGCACAGTATAGTAAAAATTTCTGTATGTCTTTTGAATCTCAAAAACAATCGCACTGCATATATTAATTGTTTCGTGAGTTTTGCCTTTCAAATGCAATTTATCCTTTGTGTCACATCAGTCATTTCCTCAAAGGGGGCTTTGTTTATTTCCTAACGTATCGTCAAACATCAAAAGCTCTAAATTGATATCAAGAGCATTTATTTCAGTCTCTCCGGTAAAGAAATCAAGACTTCCTCTGTGCCGTGAAGATGTTTCACAAACACAGAAAAACCCCTAATTCCTCCCCTCCAAATCCTTGTTTTTTGAGTTGGTTTTAATTTCTGTCATTTTAAGGCATTTTTATATTTTGTTTTGCTTTGATGTAGGTAGCTCAGAGTCACCTGAATCGCTAGATGGGCGACAAATAAATTCAATAATAAACAAACAAACACCAAAATCCAATATAGTTCAATCATAAAAAGCAAGGCAGATGGACTACTGAATTTAAACCAGCTACCCCTTGATGATTAACCCTAAAATTGTTAAATGGCAATTTAATTCCTTTTATATCCTACCATCATAGTTATCACCACTTGTCTGAAATGGTATAAAGTTTCCTGCCTAAGCAGGGAGTTAGACTAGAAGACCTCCAAGGTCCCTTCCAACTCTGCTATTCCATTCCATTCCATTCAATTCTCTCTTTTCTTCTTCTCCTCTACATTCTATTCTATTCTATTCTATTCTATTCTATTCTATTCTATTCTATTCTATTCTATTCTATTCTATCCTATCCTATTCTCTCTCTTTTTCTCTTCTCTCTTCTCCTATTCTCTTCTATCCTATTCTCTCTTCTCTTCTCTTCTCCTCTACTATTCTATTCCTATTTCTATTCTATTCTTCACTTCTCTTCTTTTCCATCTACTGTTTATCTTGGGATTTGCAAGCCAACAAAACAGGAGGGCATCCAGTTTATCTAAAGATAAAGTATTTTTTGAAATCAAATTCTAATTTAGTATTGCTTAATAGAATCCGATCACTGTCTAGTAGGGAAATTACTTACTAGAATTAGTTACTTGCAAGAAAGCTGTCTCAAATTCGGTGACATTTCTGAATCTATAAAGGATTGCACGTTCACATCCTAATATCTATCCAAAAGGAATCCTTTAGAGGTAGTCCTTAACATACAACACTTCATTTAGTGACCGTTCAAAGTTACAACGTAACTGAAAAAAGGTGACTTGTGGCCATTTTTCACCCTTATGACCATTGCAGCCTCCCCATGGTCGGGTGATCAAAATTCAGACTCTTGGCAACTGATTCGTATTTATGACAGGTGGCAGCGTCCCGGAGTCACGTGATCCCCTTGCGACCTTCGAACCAGCAAAGTCCACGGGGAAGCTAGATTTGCTTAACGACCGGGTTACTACCTTAATGACTGCCGCGCTTCACTTAACAATCGTGGCAAGAAAGGTCGTAAAATGGGGCAAAGCTCACTTAACAACTGCCTCGCTTACTAACAGAAATTTTGGGGGTCAATTCTGGTCGTAACTTGAGGACCTGTTGTGGGCTTGGTGAGAGGACAAACAAAATGCAAACTGTGTATTAAGCGTCAGATATAAACAATACATTTCCCCGCCCAATTTCATCATTTAAAAAGCATCGTGAATGTTAGCAAACTCGGCCACCATTGTCACTGTAGAGAGCTGATGATCTTAATGGTGTACAGGGGCATCACACTTCACGGTTGAGTTAATTGTGCGTTATTTTACTAATCACCTTTACAAAAGACAGAAAGCAGGACCAACAAACCCTTAGGAGACATATAAGAAAGCCAAGGTCTCCTACAATGTCCGGCTGGAAAACAGCTTCTAGAATTATCCAGGGATTTGCAACTTCCTTCAAACACAGAAGAATTAATATCTTCCAGATTTTTTGGGGGGTGAGGGGGGGGTGGGGGTCTGTCTTTGAAACCATCTCAAGAAACTTATTTATGTTAAAGCCGAGTTCAGCTGTAAGGTCAACTAACTTTTAGGGCTTGGAGGAAAAAAAATCAGCAACAGTCTGATCTCCTCTAAAAGGAGAGATTGTGGGGAGAAGAAAAACCATTATCTTGATACATGCAGAAAAAAAAAAAAAACTAATTTGTTCATTTGCTACCCAGGGTACTACTTTTTTTTTTTTTTAAAGCCCCTTCAGATTAAAATACAGCTAGTCCTCAAGTTAAGAACGCCCCAATTTAAGGACGATCCACAGGTAAGAACAGAGCTCACTGTACCAAAATTTGAATTAAACAGACAACGGTTCAAGTTCATGGCACAATCCTACTTGCACAGTACTGGCGGAGGAGAATATTTGTAGCTCAGGGTTGAATTGTGGGGTCATGGATGCTTCTCCGAACTTGGTTGTCTTTTTGCAGACGTTTCGTTACCCAACTAAGGTAACATCATCAGTGCTAGGAAGGAGTGGAGTTTACAAAGTAGAGGAGAAGGAGAATGGGAGGGAGGAGGAGGAGGAGAATGGATAGATGGATGGAGGGAGGAGGAGGGATGGATTGAGGAGGAGGAGGAGAAGAGATGGAGGGGAGGGAGGGAGGGGGAGGGAGAGGAGGAGGAGGAGGAGAACTGTGGGTTCCTTGATGTTCTCTGAGCTTGTTTTCTTGCAGACGTTTCAGTACCAAACTAGGTAACGTCATCAGTGTTAGAAAAGAGTGGGGCTGGAGGAGGAGGAGGAGGAGGAGGAGGAGGAGGAGGAGGAGGAGGAGGAGGAGGGAGGAGGAGGAGGAGGAGGAGGAGGAAAGGACGACAACTGTGGGGTCTTTGATGCTCTCTGAGCTTGGTTGTTTTCTTGCAAACGTTTCATTACTCAACTAGGTAACATCATCAGTGCTAGGAGGGAGTGGAGTTTACAAAGTAGAAAAGAAAAAGGATAGGAAGGGAGGGAGGGGAGAGGGAAGAGAAGGGCTGTGGGATCCTTGATACTCTCTGAGTTTGGTTGTTTTTTTTGCAGACGTTTTGTTACCCAACTGGATAACATCATCAGTGCTAGGAAGGAGTGGAGTTTACAAAGTAGAGGAGAAAGAGAATGGGAGGACTCATACTTATGAAGGCTGCAGTGTCCCGAGATCCCACGATTCCCCTTTCTGACGAGCAAAGCCAATGGGGAAGCCAGATTCCCTTAACAAACCGTGTGGCTAACTTGACACCTGCGATACTTCACGCTTAATAATGGTGGCAGAAAAAGTCATGGAGCAAAACTCACTTAACAAGGTCTCACTCAGCGACAGAAATCTAGGGCTCGATTGTGGCCGTCAGCTGAGGACTACCTGTACTACGTGTACTACAGTAGAAAGAAAGAAAGAAAGAAAGAGAGAGAGAGAGAGAGAGAGAGAGAGAGAGAGAGAGAGAGAGAGAGAGAGAGAAAGAAAGAAAGAAAGAAAGAAAGAAAGAAAGAAAGAGGGAGAGAGAGACTGAAGGGCAGACGAGTTGCGTGCTTGACCTCAGCCCAGAAATTGGGCTTCCGCCTCTGCCTTTCTGTCTTGAAAATCCCATGAATTTTTTTTTTTAAAGCTGTACTATCTCACCCAATTAGCTGTGATTTTTATCTGTCTTTAAAACTGTAGATGCACATCAAGCAAGCAAGATAAAGTCTTTTAGACTGTACATATTCAGACTCCATTCCTTAAAAGATGCCGCCAATGAACCATCCCAAGAGAGATATATTTGCCAGTTCATTATGTCCCACGAAGGAATCAATACAGAAAGAAGACTTTTATTTTTTTTGGTGGTGGGGGGTGTTTCAGGTAGCTGAGGCTACACCTTTACACCCCGAGTTTGATAAACGAGGCAATAACCGTAAAGGATGCTAGGTGGGCGAGTGAGCTCAGGTGTTCATCT
The DNA here is from genome assembly GCF_049901715.1 of Pseudonaja textilis. Lineage (NCBI taxonomy): Eukaryota > Metazoa > Chordata > Lepidosauria > Squamata > Elapidae > Pseudonaja > Pseudonaja textilis. The sequence continues at coordinate 69,974,501 of NC_141994.1, forward strand.
AATTGTGCCAAGCGTCTGAAACCTGAGTGAAAAACACACGCTCTCTCTTAGAAGGCGTTTAAAAGACCGGCGTAATCTAGGAGAAGAGCAGGCGGTACATTTTGAAGCGGCGACAAGAAGCAGCCGCTGAGTTGAAGCTGTGAAGAAGACGGCTAAAAAACATGACATAACAACAATCATAATAATAAGGAGCCTCCGTGGCGCAGTGGTTAGAGTGCAGTACTGCAGGCCACTTCTGCTGAATGCCCAGCTGCCTGCAATTTGGCAGTTCGAATCCCACCAGGCTCAAGGTGGACTCAGCCTTCCATCCTTCCGAGGTGGGTAAAAGAAGGACCCAGATTGTTGGGGGCAAGAGGCTGACTCTGTAAACCGCTTAGAGAGGGCTGCAAAACACTATCAAGCGGTATATAAGTCTTAAATGCTATTGCTATAATACTGTGATTAGAATCAAACTCATATGAAGTACTGCTTTATAGAGCCTTGGTAAGGCCACACCTGGAATACCGCATCCAGTTTTGGTCACCGGATTGCAAAAAAAAAAAAAAAAAGAGGTTGAGACTTTGGGGAAAAGTGCAAAGAAGAGCAGCTAAGATGATTAAATGCTAAAACACACGAAGAACGGTTGGTGGATTTGGGTTTGGCTAGTCTAGAAAAAAGAAAGACACGGTAGCAGTAGTCCAGTATTTGAGAGGCTGCCACAAAGAGGAGAGGATCAACTAATTTTCTAAAGCACCAGAGGGCAGGACAAGAAACAATGGATAATCAAGGAGAGAAGCAACGTGGAATTAAGGAGAAACTTCCTTAATAGTTAGAGCAATTAAGTAGTAGAACAGCTTGTCTTCAGAAATGGTGGGCGCTCCATCACTGGAGGCTTTTAAGAAGAGACTGGACAGTCACTTGTCTGAAATAGGCCTCTTGCTTGAGCAGGGGGCTGGACTAGAAGACCTCCGAAGTCCCTTCCAGCTCTATTCTGAGGCTGAAAATGCTGATTAAATGATTTTCCCAAGGTTTCCCTCGTATGCACTTGCTAAAGGGGGGAAAAGGGTAACCTATCATGGAGAAAGACTGGATCTAGCCTTCTTATCCACCTTTCAAGTCCTTCCTAAGGCAGATGTAGATATTTGATGGTATTATCATTGCAGGATGTAAGCTGTTCCGAGTAAAGTTGCCTTCTGCAATTGACTTGACGGTGATTTTGTCAATGCCGATGGTGTTCCAAATCTTCACTTAACACACCCAGGAGTGGTTTTCATTGAGCCCAACGTAGAGGGTTAGAACTGCCTTATTACAGATTCTCCGTTTGAAAAACATCACAAAATTCATCAAACTTTTTATTTATCGTCACACAATAGGACTCGCGCTTCTGATTTTCCATCGCTCGCTTTTACTACTTAAAAGGGTGGAAATGAAGTAGAGAGCACCACCCCTACAGCGAGCATGTTTCCAGCGCGTTAAATCTCAAAAGGGTTCAAACCTCGGCTTTTGAGTTTTAAAACCCTGGAAATGGGCTTGCTCTATTCTGGATCGATCCTTAGTAGCATAAAGAGTTGGGTGCTGCATTCTGAAAGGTACATGTCTCAGCAAATATTCTTGCGAAAGGAAGGCTTGGCACCAAAAATCCTACCCTCTTCTCTGTCACTTCTAACTCAAAGGATACAGAAGACTGTTTACAAAGGAGGCCAACATTTTAAAAAAACCACTGTCCTGTGAAACTATGCATACAGTGAGAGAAGTAAAGAAACATCTGCAAAAAATTGAAAGACTTTCCACGTATAAAACGTGGAAGGACTCCCGCCTCTCTTCCCCTTCCTTCCCCTCTCTGTCTCCTACCCTCCCTCTTTCTCCCTTACCCCTTCCTTTCTTTTTTCTTTCTTTCTCTCCTCCCTCCTTCTTTCTTTTTCTTCCTCCCTCCTTCCCTCCCTTCCTCTTCCTATTTCTTTTTTTCTCTCCTCCCTCCCTCTTTTCTTTCTTTCTTTCTCTTTCTCCTCCTCCTCTTTCTTTCTCTTTCTTTCTTTCTCTTTCTTTCTCTTTCTTTCTTCTCCTCCTCTTTCTTTCTTTCTTTCTTTCTTTCTCTTTCTCCTCCTCCTCTTTCTTTCTTTCTTTCTTTCTTTCTTTCTTTCTTTCTTTCTTCTCCTCCTCCTCCTCCTCCTCCTCCTCCTCCTCCTCCTCCTCCTCCTCCTCCTCCTCTCTCTCTCTTTCTCTCTCTTTTCTTTCTTTCCTTCCTCCTTTCCTTTCCTTCCTCCCCTCCCCTTCCATGGGAAGCAGAAAGAAAGAAGAAAACGATGCATTCACATTAAGTCCTATCACATTGGCCTGGAGGGCCAACTGTGTCGTTTCTAGATTTCCCTCTAAGTGGGAACTTGGCACTGGTTTCACCAACTTCCATCTGATTGCCATCTGCTCACGTGTAACATTACAGCCTGTACAATTTGCATTTTGTGAAGTGGCATACAGTGGTCACACAAGCCTAGAAAAACAACCACACTTTTAAGGAACGCTGAAAGACAGAAGTCTTTTAGGAAATACAAATACAAACAAAAGTGTATTTTAACACGTTTGCTAAAAGAATTTCCTAGTTTAAGAAACGAAGTGAGGCCACCTCAAAATTACAGCCAATTTAATAGAAGAGAAACTAATTACCATTTTTTATTAAGAGGAGTCATGGGATTTTCTAATTAACACATTGAATACCCTTTCCCCCTAAGCCGAAATTACAGGTAGTCCTCGACTTATGACCACACGTGAGCCCCAAAACTTCTGTTGTTAAGCGAGAAAGTTGTTAAGGGAGACTTGCCACATTTTATCATTAAAAAATCTTCAAAAAATGCCCTAAAAAATTTTTGCGCTGTGGATGGGGACTTACATACATATAGTTATACATATAATTAGACAGCAGTTTAAAAACAGACTGCAAGAAGCCAGAGTAAATGAGAGTTTTTTTCTTGCAAATTAACCAGCCAATCTGATTTTTGTGTGTGTGAGGGAAAGAAAGAGCGAGACAGAGAGAGAGAGAGAGCTAATTGCAGGCAAAGTGAATCCTTTTAAAGTTCTCATCCATCTTCGGAGTCAAAGTAGCTGTGGCAATCTGGAATCCAGCAAGTTGTACCGTTAACAGGATAGCTTTGCTGTTCTTAAAATAAACATTTTTCCTCCCTTTTTTTCTGTGGGAAGGAAGTTCTCTGTGCCTTTAGCGCCCGACTCCCCTTTGCGTGTTGGCATAACTCAAGTTAAGATATACAACAGAAATGAATCCGTAGAACCATTTGTTTGACTGCTGCTGTCTACTGTCACCGTTTAATCAGCATTATAGACCTCTTCAAAGATGCTGGGTTGTTGTTGTTTTTTTTCCAAAAAACGGGAATACGGAAGAAAAGAGGATGAGAAACACGAAATAATATTTAGTTGCTTAGTCCTGTTTCTAGCCTGCTCCTTCTCAGCAGCAGAATGGCAATGCAGATAGCCCTCTACTTACAAGAGCTCATTTAGTGGCCATTCAAAGTTACAAAGGCACAGGAAAAATTGGACTTAACCACCCTTGCAGCTTCCCCATGGTCATGTGATCAAAATTCGGACGCTTGTCAACTGACTCATATTTACGAAGGTGGTGGCATCCCGGAGTCATACGACCCCCTTCTTATGACCTTCTTGCAAGCAAAGTCGATGAAGGAGCCAGATTCACTAAACAACTATGGCAAGAAAGATTGCAAAATGGGGCAAAGTCTAGTCTAGTGAAAAGAAGGCCTGGGGTGAAATGATTGTAGCGTTCCAATATTTGAGGGGCTGCTCCAAAGAAGAGCGGGGGGACGTCAACCTATTCTCCCAAACACTTCAGGACAGGAAAAGAAGCGATGGATGGAAACTCGTTAAAGGTTTGGGGCTTCCAGAGGAGGCTGAAATAGTTGGGGCTGCAGGGCTGAGAGAGCGTAACAGCCTGCGAGCCGTCTCCTCCACTCTCCTGTTCACGCGGCCAGCGTGTTGGGTGGAATCCGCCATCTTAACGGTCCCCGGTGCTCAAGCTTTGCTTAGGAATTATTGCCCTGTGAATCTAAGAACATGGAGAAAACTCCCCCCAGACCATGGATCCTGGAGAAGATCCGTCTGTTAATCGCGATCTTTACCTACAGCTGGCCTTTGGCCCCATTTAAAGCACTGCCGCGGTAATTGCAGGCTTCTGAGGTGGCCACTTGAAGCCGCCAAAAGCCCTCCCAAGCCAAACATGGGGAACGGCGTGGATGTTTAGTCTAACACACCTCCCTGAAACACCTCACAATCGGTGCAGAACGGCCCTCAGCCGATCCGTTGTCGGAGGGTCGGGATCTTTCGTTCTGTTTTGACAGCCGCCTAAATAGTAGACCAATCCAGCTGCCTGGGAAATAGCATACAGCATTGGGGGTTTTGTTTTTTTGAGTAATTTAGGCCTATTTTTCTGTAGAGTTGAGATTTTGTAGGAGCAAAAAAATACACGTTGTCCAGCTGGCTGACTGAGTCAATTTCTGGGGCACCCTTAGCAACAGGGGAGGGTCCTCAAAGATCTGACAGACTCAGTCCAATCAGCAAGCAGCGATTGATAAATCTAGAACCGAGGAGAAATTTCCTAAAAATAAGAACAACTAACCAGTGGAATGACCTGCCGCCAGAAGTTGTAAATGCTCCATCAAGGGAGGTTTTTAAGAAGAGACTGGACAGCCATTTGTCTGAAATGGTATAAGGTCTTCTGCTTGAGAAGAAGGTTGGACTAGCCTTCAAGGTCCCTTCTGGCTCTGTTATTCGGCGCTTCAAGTATGCCGGCTCAATCCTGCAATTTTCCCCTCTTCCACTTTCGCTTTACAGACTGAAAATCAGTCCCGGCCTGATGTGGAAGCTAATCTTGTTAGGGCAGCATTAACTTCTACCTGCCCGTTCAACAATAGCGAGGGATAACTTTCTATGGAAAATGACTCTATTTCCATGTTCTTAAGACACTCAAGGAGTTGCGCAGCATGATGCATTACACTGAGGAAGATGGAACGGTGGAGAATTGAAGCGGTGAGACGGGTTCTCCTTCACCCACCTTCTAACATTTCCGCATCTTATTTCTCCTTTTTTTTTTTTTTTTTTTTTCGGTTAATGTTTCTCATCTGCGTTCTTAAACGGAGGGGAAGCAAAAGAAGGCTTGAGCAAAGTTTAGGCCAGAACATCAAAGAAGAGCCATAAAATAAACAACTTGCAAGGAGAGCTCCAATACATTTCAAGCTGTGAAAATAATTAGTTCGGATGACAACTTCTAACAGAGAACAGGGGGGGAAGAGTAAACGGCCAAAGGGGATGGATGGAAAAATGGTGCTCCAGTTAAATCAGGACCAATAAAAATAAAAATAAAAATAAAACAAAAAATAAATAAATAAAAATGAAAATGAAATGAAATTGGGAGGCTGCTATACTTTCCACCGGAATATTATGCATCGCTGTAAGGGTGGGCTGATAGTGAAAAGCCCAGGTAAGATAAAAAACTATTTTATTGGATCAAACGTTCTGACATCCGGTGTTTCTCTAAGCAGCTAACTTCCTATCTAATAAAGACGTTAAGAAAATTAAGAATTCCTTTGATAACCCAAACCATGTCAGTATCGGCTTCCTGTTACTCAGTTTCATCCCATTACCATATATATGGTGGTGGAAAAGCCAGAATATTTTGGAAAACTGCCAGATGACACTGTCGATGGTATCCAGAGAACATCCACCGAGAGATCACCGAGGCGAGGTGGTTGCACAATGTAACCTGCCCCATGACATGTAAAGACTTAAAAGGAGAGAATCGGCACACTTGAATGATACTCAGAAGCCTACTGGGAACCAGTCAGTGGTGGGCTGCCACCAGTTGAACAACCAGTTCTGTGAGCGCGTGCTTCACGCTCAGCTGAGCTGCAAAAGAAGGAAATGTAAGACAAGATAGGGCAGGGCCGGGTGGGCGAGGCCAACTGATCGTCATTCACACCCGGTTCAGTAGAACCGGTGCGAACCAGCAGCTGCCCAACACTGGAACCAGTGCGGCCATGTACTGGGGGGGGTGTTACATGGCTGTACCACGCTGTGCTCCGTTCTGGAGCATCTGAAGCTTCCAGCTTGTCAGAAGGTCGCAAAAAAATGAACTCCTGAACACTGCAACCATCATAAATAGGAGTCAGTTGCCAAGCATAGGAAGGTAAATTCATGTGGGATGCTGCAGTGGTAGTCAGGGTGAAAAGTGGTCATAAGGCACCATTTTCGGTGCCGAGGGGTCACGAAGGAACTGTCGCAAGTTGAGGACGACCTGTATCTAATGGGAGTCTGTGGTGAAGAAAAGATTGAGAACCAGTGACGTAGAACATCATCAGAGTTCGGAGCGGCCTGTGGTGCCTCTGCTGGGCGAAACAGGTCACATTTTTGTGGCCTCTATTCGGCCGCCACAGCCTCCTGCGGCACTCTGCCAGCGAAAAAGGGCCGTGTGGGGTGCTTTGGAGAATAGCTTGACTCCCTCTTCTTTGGGGCAGCCCCTGAGATATTGGAACACTGCTATCATGTCTCCCCTAGTCCTTCTTTTCATTAGATTAGACATACCCAGTTCCAGCATCCATTCTCTGTATGTTTTAGCCTCCAGTCCCCTAATCCTTAGATTCTCTTCTCTGCTCTCTTTTCTAGAGTCTCAACATCTTTTTTACATCGTGGCGACCAAAACTGGATGCGGTATTTCAAGGGTGGCCTTACCAAGGCATCCTAAAGTAGTACTAGCACTTCACACTATCTTCATTCTATCCCTGTGTTAATGCGAGAAACATCTGGAGGAAAACAAGACTTGCACTGATGATGTTACCTAGTTGGGTCACGAGACGCCTGCAAGAAAAACAACCCAGCCTCAGAGAGCACCAAGGACCCCTCGTTTCAACCCTGAGCTACAAATGTTCTCCTTTTTATCAATTTGCACCTCTTGCACGGCAGCTGGATCCCTTTTGCACCCTTGGGATAGTCTTGGTAGGAATAAAACAAGAAACCCACCCCCCCACACCCCAAATTACGTAACCTAGGTCAAGTGGAATTCGGGGACCTTTAAAGAAATAAAGAACGAGGGGAAGAGACGCGGAAACACGCAGACAGACAAAAACGAGGAGAAAATGAAGAAAAGGGCGGGGGGAACCAATACCACGGGCATCGCAAAACAGGAGATTCACTTACTGAAGTGACTTCAGAAGAGAAGCGATCCTCACCTTCGCTCACGAGCTCCTTTAATCAACCTTGATGCAATTTCACCAAAGCAAATTCTATTTAATTTCATTGTGCCTGACCAAGCGGTGCCATTCCAATTTATTGGACAGTTTTGAGACTCCCCCCCTCCCCCCAAAAAACCAGGGCTTTCACCGCCGCACTCGTTCCCTCGGATTTATCAGTGCATTTATCGCCTCCTTTTTATAAGCGCCGGCTCTGTGAGGCAGAACCACCTGGTGCTCAATCCTTTTTATTTGTATTCCACAGACCAACCTTTGCATTCTCAATCGTTGTTCGCGGGAGAATTCTCGCTCGCCTTGGAACATAATCATTCCAGCCGATGAAAATTCATCGCGGTTTAGGAATGGTGTGACCACAAGACTTGATTTGATTTTTAACACAAAGGGTTACTTGACCAGCTGTACAGTTAAAAATGAATACAAAGCGGTCCTCGACTTACAACAGTTCAGGAAGTGACCGTTCGAAGTTACAGTGACACTGAAAAAAGTGACTTAGCAATAGCAATAGCTGTTAGGCTTATATACCGCTTCACAGTGCTTTTACAGCCCTCTCTAAGCGGTTTACAGAGTCAGCCTATCGCCCCCAACAATCTGGGTCCTCATTTTACCCACCTCGGAAGGATGGAAGTCAATCTTGAGCAGGTTAGGGTCGAGCTACTGGCCGTGGGCAGAGTTTGCCTGGCAATTCTGCATTCTAACCACTGCGCCATCACAACCCTTCCTTCCTTCCTTCCTTCCTTCCTTCCTTCGCACTTACCAATAGCCTTTAGACTTATATACTGCTTCACAGTGCTTCACAGCCCTCTCTAAGCGGTTTACAGAGTCAGCCTATCACCCCCAACAATCTGGGTCCTCATTTTACCCACCTTGGAAGGATGGAAGTCAATCTTGAGCAGGTTAGGGTCGAGCTACTGGCCGTGGGCAGAGTTTGCCTGGCAATTCTGCATTCTAACCACTGCGCCATCACAACCCTTCCTTCCTTCCTTCCTTCCTTCCTTCCTTCCTTCCTTCCTTCCTTCCTTCCTTCCTTCCTTCGCACTTACCAATAGCCTTTAGACTTATATACTGCTTCACAGTGCTTCACAGCCCTCTCTAAGCAGTTTACAGAGTCAGCCTCTTGCCCCCAACAATCTGGGTCCTCATTTTACTCACCTCGGAAGGATGGAAAGCTGAGTCAACCTTCAGCCTGGTGGGATTTGAACTGCCAAATTGCAGGCAGCCGTCAGGCAGCGGAAATATACTGCACTCTAACCACTGTGGCTTGGACTTATGATCGTTTTCCCCACGTACCATTGTTGTAGCATCCCCAAGGTCACGTGATCACAATTCAGCTGCCTGGTGCTTGCAGGGTCCCAGGAGTAGGGGTGGTCATGTGATCATCGTTTGAGACCTTCTGACAAGCAAAGCCAATGGGGGAAGCCAGATTCTCTTACCAACCGTGTTACTAACTTAACTTCGGTGATTCCACTTAAGAATTGTGGCAAGAAACATCGTAAATGAGGATGAGAGTCACTTCGCAAACATCTCACTTTACAACATATAACAAACGTCTCACTTTACAACATAAATTTTGGGCTCAATGGTAGTCGTCAGTCAAGGAATACCTGAACTTTCTTTTGAGAGCAGGCCACGGAAATTCATTTTTAATGTGTACCAGTGTGCTCACAGTACAAAAATGACAATAAAGGTTATCTCATCTAATTGGTAACCCTGAACTTCAAAGATGGCCTCAGCCAGGTTATCTTACCTTATTTCACCTTACTTTATCTTAATCACCTTTCCTTCCCTTCCCACTTTCTCTCTCTCCCTTCCTCTTACCCTCTCTCCGTCTTTTGCCTTCTTTCTCCTCTCCTCTCCTTTCCCTCCTTTCTTAGCACACTATTAGGGAATCCCTTCAGCTGGTGCACGTAATAAAAACAGGCCAAAACCATTCACAAATCGAGGGGTCCTTGTTGCTCTCTTGAGCTTGCTTGCAGCCATTTCATCACCCAAACATTAACGTCATCAGTCCTACCACTTCTGAAGCTCCCTGGTTTGAGTCATGAAATGCCTGCAAGAAAACAACCAAGCTTAGAGAGCAACAAGGAAACACACACACACACGCACACACACACACACACACCATTTCAATCCTGAGCTGCAAATATTCTCCTTTCTTGGCACCCCAGGAACTGCGTATCTCCCATATTACAAACGGGAAGGTAAACACAGAACCTCACCAGCCGCCTCTTATTTTACTCTGCCAAAGAACAGAATCCAAAGTATTTTTGTTCCCATGAGGTTAGTGCTTCGGTAGCTGATTAAACCAAGCTAATTGGTAGTTCTTATCCACCTCGCCAAACCTCCCCCCCTTCTACTCTTCGACAGAACGGTTCCAGAAGTAAACGAATCTGAGTAAAATATAACTTAACTCCCTAAAAGATCCTGGGAAAAAATGTTGATGACCGACGACGCTTACGAGCCATCAAAAATCTGAAAGGCAGTATGGCCTCCACTTTGGCCTGTTTCAAAGAGAAAGTCGTTTTCAATGGCTGGGTGGTCACACACAACATTAAGTAGCAAGCACTAAAAAGTTAATTGAATGTTTGCCAGCAGACCTGCGGCCCGTTTTCATATTGGATAATTAATTTCTTTGTTTTTATAAGAATTTTAAAGAGTGACCGACATGTGCCCCAAGGGTAATTAGCTTCATTCAAGAGGAACCTGCTGACTTCTGGTGGGGAAGGGTCTCCCCAGCACGAAAATGAATTCTTGGGCCTGATCATTTTAAACTCACCCCCCCCTTTCTCGTAAATTATCATGTTTTAACGGCAATTTGCTTTATAACGATCGGTGGGAAACAAACTCTCAAGTCTGCATACAATCTGTTTCTGCATAGTCCTCTCAATATTAGCCAGAAAGCCAGAATTGGTTGTAGTAATAACTAACAGAAAAGTGATTTGTCATTTATCATGGTAACGTCAAGCTAGAAATTTTGTTTTTTAAACTCTTTACCGATGTTGGAAAGTAAACTTGATTTTGTTTCATTAAGAAAAAGCACGAGGTTATTTGCACGGTGTGTCGGACAGAGCGAGGTTTACGTTTCAATGTTTACGAAACTTACATCGTGCAATCTTTATCAGTTATTTTGTAAAACCTCCGATTTTTCTTCCAGGGACACTGGCTGAGCCTTTTGGAGATCAATTGCCCGTACGGAGAGCATTGTTTTCCAAATTCAAATCGTTGCGTTAGTGGTGGATTGAACGCTCATTTTGTAACGTTATGGCGGTTTATACAGAAGCCGCCTAAACGGTAAACAAAGACCAAAACGTAAACAACTCTCCCTTTTCCAGCCCAGCAGCCTTATGTCCTCAGGAAAACAGAGAAGTTAGATATACAGGAAAGCTATAACCATCTCACTTGTAAATCAGCACAGCAACTTCTTGCATTTTAATAATTTGCAATAATGCTTATCACCGTGGAAGCAGAAATGCAGCCTGCTTCAATGCAAGCCAATGTCCCAAGGTCACTGTTTTATAGTCCCAGCTCCTGTTCGACAATGCAACGTGCAATTAGGTTTATTTATTTAAAACAAAACAAAAAAACCCCCAAACATAAACGATTACACTCCTAAAGCCTTTTAAGGCATCTGACACTTACTTAAAATACGTGTAGTTGGCGTAGGGGGTCACGTTGGTGCAAGAGATGCCATTTACACTGGCAATTTTCCACGAACAACAAAAAGAGCCCAGCTAGTTGATGCAATGTTTTAAAATCTCATGTAAACTATTTAGATGAATTCTTTTTGACTGTGAATCCCAAGGGGGGATTGAGGTGGGGAGCGGAGGAAGTGATTTGTTTTACCCTCCGAGCTAAGAAAAGCTCTCTTGGGAGACAATTCAATTGAAATTTCACATTCAGAGTGGCCAGGCAGTGATAAACAGACGCTTAAATTTAGCTGCTTTATGCTATAATCAAAACATCTTAAAGGGGAGGAGGAAGAGAAGTTTTGTGTTTTTCAATCCACATCACAAAAGGGTGTGTTTCTTGGGGGGGAAGAAGGAGGGGGCCGCTTGGAATTTCAGAAGGATTTTTTTTCCCCATAGCTCTGTAATCAATCAACCAACAGTTAAGACTTCTGGAAACACAGAAGAAAACCCTAACAAACTTGGAAACGCCACCATTTCATTAGCATGGCTTCATCTGATAAGGAGGCAATATTCGGCGACAGGCAACTTCAAAACAGCACGTTTTCGAATTTCAAACTCTGGTCCAAGAGCATCAAACCAGCTTTACTTCTGTTTGGGAAAAAGCTGGAAGGCTCTCCATGCCTACGAGACTTTTCGCGTCCCCAAAGATGCTGACGGGGGAAATCCGTTTGATTGATGATTTCTTTAATAAATTTATTAGCCAACCCACAGTATAAACTTGCCCAGACATTTAATTTCAGATCCAGCCTAAACAAACGTCAGCTAAAAGGCAATTAATTACCTTTAGTGTTCACATAGTTGAAACTGAAACAAAATCAAAGGAAGCCAATTGGTAGCATCTAAACGGTTTTGGACCATATCCTAATTTGTGCATAGTTTTAGGTGCAACTCTGTTCTGAAGTTTTGCCTCGGGGGCATCACGTCTGTGGAGATTCTCAGTCACCCAGGTCGCGGTTCCCATCTCACCCAAGAAGCTTCTTCAGCTCTGACGTGGATGGTGGGGAATAGAAGAGAACTGGTCATTTGCGTTCTTTTAGAGAGCCGTTGAGGCCTCTTGGAGGTTTATCTGTGTCCTCAGGGTCACCTGAGTAGTGCAAATGAATGTGGATGAAGCCTTTGAGGGATCAAAGAGGCCATCTAGGTCAACACTGAACAGCCGTCTCTCAACAGAGGGGGAGGGATAGGACATCATTGGAAACTAACCAAAGAGAGAAGCAATCTGGAATTGAGGAGAAAGTTCGTAACAGTGAGGACAATTAACCAGTGGAACAGAAGTTGTGAATGCTCCATCACTGGAGGTCTTTAAGAAGAAACTGCTTGAGCAGGGGGTTGGACTAGAAGACCTCCAAGGTTCTCTTCTCTTCTCTTCTCTTCCTTTCTCTCCAGTCTACAACACAGTCCTTTCAGCAGTTCCAAGAAGGCCCCACATCTTCTTGAAAGCCGGCTGGATGACTTTGGGCCAGTCACTCTTGCTCAGCCCAACCCACCTCACAGGGTTGTTATTCAGGGGGAAAACTGGAGGAAGAAGGTGTGTTGGTTGGCTCTAATAAGAATCTCAGCCAGGGGTGAGAAGCTCACATAATCCAAAGCAATGGTGGTAAAATATTACCTCATCAAAATCCCCATGCTTTGAATTATTTGGTTTAGGAAGCAATTGTGACAGATGATCAAGCCAGAATACTGTACTAGTGATTTTAGGACTGGACTGAGATAATTCTGGGACTAGTCACGGTTCCATGATTAAACTTCATGGCTGAATAGATCTTCAAAGATTATTCCTTGAATGAAGATTAGTGCCAGTTTGGTCTAACACTTAAGGAACCAGGCTAGAAAGCAGGAGACCATGAGTTCTAGGCCTGGTTTAGGCACGAAAGCCGGCTGAGTGGCTTTAAGCCAATCACCAGGAGACTGTGAATTATAGTCCCGCATTAGCCATGAAAACCAACTGGGTGACTTTGGGCCAAGCACCAGGAGAATGTGAGTTCTAGTCCATGAAAGTCAGCTTGGGAGACTTTGGGCCAGTCTTTCTCTCTCTCTCTTTCTCTCTCTCTCTCTCATCCAAACCTACCTCACAGGATTGTTGTTGCAGGGAAAACAGAAGGAGGAAGATGTGTTGGATGTGTTTTGAATTACTTGAAAAAAATAAGATTGAGGGGATAGAAATAAATAAATGAATATTCTGAGGGTTGACAACAATTTTGTACAAGTATCTTCAAAAGGTGATCCAGTGCTCTAACCAATTCCTTCCCTTATCGTGCATTCAGTGAAACCTGCATCTGTGAACCACTTTGGTTTCGCTTTGAATTCTTTCTTTCAAAATCACATTTCCTCTTTACACATGGCCGAAGCTTCTCTCTCTCTCTCTCGTTCTCTCTCTCCCTCTCTTTCTTCGAGTTACACCCTTGTATTGTCATTCCTGGCCCAGATTCGGAGACCCCCACCCGGTTTTGTCAGAAAACGGATCTCAAGTCAAAAGCAATCAGAAGATCACGGTGGCCCAGCAGTTCAAAGTTTCATAGGTAGTCAGGACACAGTGAGCAGCTCCACAAGAGCGATTTCCCAGCGTCCTGTGACAGACACACAGTGACAGACCCACTGCTAAAATTCAAGTTGCTTTGACCCCGAGGTTACTGCCACACCGCAGGCTACTGCTGTGGTCTGCTTTTTTGAAACCCAATGCGGCCAAGATTTTTTTTTTTAAAAAAAAAAGAGGAAAGTGACTCTCCGAGCAAGCTCAAGCCTGAATTAATGTTATTTTCGGAACTCCGTCTGAAGAACTAACACGAAGAACAGAGCAATTTTCAAAACGTCAGTAATTCCACACTGGGTTTTTTTTTAAAAGGAAACACAAAACACATTTTACTTCTTTTACTTTGTTTTGGCAGAGGGTTTTGAATTTTTATTATTTAAATATTCGTTAGGATGGATTGTTCTAGCGAAGAAGCTGTAGAGCACGTGAATCAAATAAACACACCCGTGATACAGAGCATTAATTCTTCCTGTTTGCGCTTCATTCATTTCCTAAAAAGAGCGCATGGAAGCTATCATGGGGTTTCCTCGTGAAGCCAAGGCACGGCATATATTTTTGAGTGGCATGTTGGGCCTTAGTCATTATGAAAGGCAAGGTGCTAGCAGAGCAATCCACCCAACACAGGCCCTTACAGAAGAAGCGTGGGAGAAATACTCAATTTAAAAAAAGTTTTATGACCATGCAAGGATATTTTAAACAAATCCACACATAGGCACCCAAACCCACATCTTCGTATCACTTTTTCCTGGATTTGAGCTCAGCAACCTATCGTAGTAATCTGTGTCTCAAAAGGACAATGAGCAAATTGCTTTCTTAGAATTGTAAGGAGTATTATTTGTTTTTCAAGCTTTTCGGATTTATTCTCTTCTTTCAATGAATCACTTGTCACTTTTAGACCTTTCTTTGTCCCCAAATAATTTGCATGCACGCAGATGAATGTCTAGTAGGAGACTCATTGATTCCTTAATGAATCTACCAGACATTTATCTGTCTAGTAGTATTTCAACTAACCTGTTTGCTTGTTTATTTAGTGAATGTATAGTATATATTGGGGGGGGGGGGGGGTCTCTTGCAAAGTGACTCTGGGCGGTGTACAAATAAAGCAATTATTAAAATAAATTAACCATTTTGATTTTAACTTAAAATAAAGCAATGCATTAAAATAAAACAATAAAGGGATCTTCAAACTTGACAGCTTTAAGACTTGTGGACTTCAACTCCCAGAATTCCTCCTCCAGTCATGTTAGCTCAGAAATTCTGGGAGCTGAAGTCCACAAGTCTTAAACTTGCCAAGTTTGAAGACCCCTGCGATAAATAGATTTTTTAAAAAAACAATTAAAAAGCAATCATTAGTAAAAAAAAAAATACATGGACCATCCAGTACAAAAAAGAATAGATTAAACACAATATTAAAAGTCATTTTATGGTATCTCCCTGGTCCCCTAAGAACCCCCCCCCCCAAAAAAAAGTCAGTTCCATCAAAACACTAAAACTAGTCGCTGTGACCCTGTAAATTTCAATATTAACACCAAAAACATTTGCTTCCCTTCTTTAAAAAAACCAGCTCCTAAGCAGCCAACGTCACTCTGAAGGAATGTGAGCCAACAGTGTGCAGCAGCGGCCAAAACAGCTAATACAGTACTTGGTTGTATTAAACAGAGAGAGGCATAGAACCAAATTCAGGTGAAGTCTTAGTACTGCTTTAGAAAACCTTAGTAAGGCCACACCTGGAATACCGCAACCAGTTTTGGTCGCCGCATCACAAAAAAATAATGTTGAGACTTTGGGAAAAAATGGAAAGAATAACTGAGATGATTAAAGGCCTGGAGACCAAAACATATGAAGAATAGTTGCAGGAATTGGTTATGGCCAGTCTAGAGAAAAGAAGGACCAGGGGAGGACATGCTAGCGGTCTTCCAGTATTTGAGGGGCTCCTACAAAGATGAGGGGGGTCATCTTATTTTCTGAAGCACCAGAGGGCAGGGCAAGAAACAAAGGATGGAAACTAATCAAGGAGAGAAGCAATCAGGAATTAAGGAGCGATTTCCTACGATTAACCAGTAGAACAGCTTGCCTACAGAAGTTGTGGGTCACTGGAGGTTTTGAAGAAGAGATTGGACAGCCCCCTATCTGAAATGGCGTAGGGTTTCCTGCAGGGGGTTGGACTAGAAGACCTCCAAGGTCCCTTCGAGCTCTATTCCGATGGACTGAGTTTCAAAATTACACACACACACAATATTTTTGGAAGCTAATTTGCAAGCAGGCGTCTTATTCAGGTCCCAACTTTAATGCAGGAATATTGTTATGGTTGCTGCTGTACCTGGAGCTTAGAGAGAGGAGAGAGAGAGAGAGAGGGAGTGTGTGTGTGTGTGTGAGAGAGAGAGAGAGAGAGAAAGAGAGAGAGAGGAGAGTGTGTGTGTGTGTGTGTGTGTGTGTGTGAGAGAGAGAGAGAGAGAGAGAGAGAGAGAATCCACTCGAGATCATTAATCTCAGCGATGCTCGTTTTTCCTCCCACCCCAATCCAAAAGGCTTTTCAGACGCCTGCCAATGTATTTTGTAATACTAAGCTTCTATTAGCTGTGTTTTACCAAAGCATTAACCCAGGCATATTTCTTATTTATAGAAGAGTCACTGCTTCCGCTGTGAGGCTTTAGTTTTATTGTTTAATTGTGAAGGGCTGGTAATTACTCAGAATTGTTCTAGTTAGTTCAACAAGGCCGTTTCTGACTCACGAGGCTCTGCCAAAGGGAAAATTATAGGCAATAACTTTATCGCTTTCAACCTGCCCAAATCTGACCAAGTTGGTATCGTAGGATTTAAAAAGAAAACATAAAGTGTGGGTGAGTGGGTGGGAATCAACAATGAAAGCCACCGGTCTACTCTACCTTCTGCTTCCTTGGCACAAGGAGGCAGGTTTCTGGCGAGGAAACCCGGGGAAATGAAAAGAAGGTGAGGGATGATATAGGAATAATGGAACATCTTTCAAAATTGATTGACAGCAGCAAGGTAGGAGGGTGTGTTAACTGTGGACAGTCTCCAAAAAAACCCCAGAATCCCATATTTCAGGTCTTTGTTATGGGACTTGGAGCACCAGCCATGAGTTCTCCAAGAGTTAATTTTCTGTGTAGGGGAGGAAGGTTTATTGTGGATAAATCATGACTGAAATTGAGGCAAGGCCTCCTCTGGGTTAGGGCTTATGAATGGGGAGGGGGATTAAACCAACAAGGGTCTCTGAATGATTGAACAGCGGCAATAAAAGGTTCTCTCCTTCTAAGTTAGAAGATCTTTTTTCTATGAAGTTCCTCCCAAAGATAAGCAGCCATTTAAAATCTATCTTTTTGAGACAACTACAAGTGTAGCGTCAGAATAGCAGAGTTGGAAGGGACCTTGGAGGTCTTCTAGTCCAACCCCCTGCTCAAACAGGAGACCCTATAGCAGGGGTCTTCAAACTTGACAGCTTTAAGACTTGTGGACTTCAACTCCCAGAATTCCTCCTCCAGTCATGTTAGCTCAGGAATTCTGGGAGTCGAAGTCCACAAGTCTTAAACTTGCCAAGTTTGAAGACCCTTGCCCTATGCTATTCTGGACAAATGACTGTCCTCCAATCTCTTCTTATCAACCTCCAGGGTTTATAGAGCAGCCGCAACTTCTGAAGGCAAGCCACCCAAAGGCAAGATAGACAAATATCCTATGTTGTGCTCTAAGCACCCAGCCCTTAAGCATTCTCCATTGCTCCCAATACTGATGGGACGTTGGTTTTCCATTTGATTTGATCATCCTGTGTGTGGCTCCCCCTTTCTCTGATCTTCTCAGTGGTTTTCCTTCCAGAAATTGGCAGAGCTGTTTGGCTTGGGAGACCAGGGGCTTCTTCTCCAGCTGTAAATCCAGCCCCCAGATCTAATCCAACCCGCTGCTCAAGCAGAATATAATATTATTTCAGCCAACTGGTTGTCCAATCCCGTCTCAAAAACTCCCAGTGTTGGAGCGTTCACAACTTCTGGAGGCGAACGCTGGTTAATTGTTCTCATAGTCAGAAATGTTCTCCTTAGTTCTAGGTTGCCTCTCTCCTTCAGTAGTTTCCATCTGTTGCTTCTTGTCTGGCCCTCAGGTATTTTGGAGAATAGCTTGACTCCCTCTTCTTTGGGGCAGCCCCTGAGATATTGGAACATTGCTATCCTGTCTCCCCTAGTCCTTCTTTCCATTAGAGTAGACATACCCAGTTCCCGCAACCGTTCTTCATATGTTTTAGCTTCCAGTCCCCTAATCATCTTGGTTGCTCTTCTCTGCACTCTTTCTAGAGTGTTGACATCTAGGTCGTGGCAACCAAAACTGGATGCAAAATCTAACTGGGTTCAAAAAGAATTAGGTA
Source organism: Pseudonaja textilis (assembly GCF_049901715.1). Classification (NCBI taxonomy): domain Eukaryota; kingdom Metazoa; phylum Chordata; class Lepidosauria; order Squamata; family Elapidae; genus Pseudonaja; species Pseudonaja textilis. The sequence continues at coordinate 69,992,327 of NC_141994.1, forward strand.
TCCTGCAGAATGCACGGGTGCAAATTTTCTTCAAGCGCTTCAAGCAATTTCCAGCAGAAAAAAACTCTTGTTGATCTGGATTCTCAGAGAAATCTGACAAGACAGAGGCGGTCTATTTCCCTAAGAAGAAGCTGAACGATCAGAAAACAAAAAAGTTTATTTTAACCTTCAAACCTCTTGACATGTCATTTTTAATTGCTTCACACTGTAACGGCGGCGATGCCGGTTCTTTGGGGACCTGTGTTCTCCGTCCTCCTGTTTAGTGGCAGTGCTGTTGGGCCGCTGTGTCTTTAGCGCACAACCACATGGTGTGAGGACTATGGCCACAACAAAGAAAAGATCCTGCAACTCCACTTGTAATTTATTTATTTTCCCCCCCTATTAGCATCAATCATGAGCCCTCTTTCTGCAAAAGGGCATAATTAAGGATGGGAGAGAAAGAGTGGGCTTGGTGGAAAAAGAAAACATTTAGGAAAAGGAGGGGATTACTTTCTCAAAACACAAGCCAACCAGGGAAGCAAAGAGTTTTTAACTCACAGGAGTTTTTGCTCCTTCGGCGTTCATATCACGGCAGTGACCAAGCTTCAAAGTGATAAAATGCACATTTTGAATTGTTTCATTCTTAAAAGCCCAAAGTACTTTTTTGTTGGCAGACTGAGTAAATAAATTTTAAAAAAAACCCTGAAAGAAGTGATGGAAAAAGAAGAAGTTGTCACCTTTTCTGAAATCGTATCCCCTCTTTCTCCCCCCACCCCAAAAAAAACTTCTTAAACAGATAAAGGGCTTTCCCCCTTCTCTGTTCCCTATAGCCCCCTGCCCACCCCAGTCACAGACACCAGATACTTTGGGGTAAAATAAGAAAACTCATTACATTTTGAAAAGGACTTTTGTTCAGATTTTTAAAAGCGTTCGGGGTTTTACTCCCAACCCCCCTGAATATTGAACGGAGGCACCGCGTTACAAAAGATAACTTTGGCCAAACAGTCGGGTGGTGTTCGGTTCTCCTTGGTCCTGATCATTAAGTTTCAACTTGGGGTCCCCAAAGTCTTCATTAACAACTCCTGAACCTTGCAGAAATGCTAGTCTGGGAATTTGGAGAAGGAGGAGGCAAGAATGTCTGCTGTAAGGAGACGCTCACCAATCTCTGGTAGCCCACCAAGAGCTTTCTGTTGGTGCCAATTGATTACAGGAACTGGGCTAGCCTTACCTACGTGGCTTCCCCTCCCAGTGTTTTAGGATCACACTTACACACACACACACACACACACACACACACGTGTGTGTGGGGGGGGAGAGAGAAGCCTACTGACTGATTATAATCATACAAATAAATAAGATTATTTATCTGATTATCTATATCCCACCTTTATTATTATATTACTATTACTACTATTACTATTGCTATTATTATATACTATATTTACTAAACACGAAACTCAGTCAACTGAACCTTTAAAGATGTATCACAAATATTATTAACTGGCACTGATGGTTGATACGGGCTGCTGCCAGCATCCTAGATATTGACCAAGTATTTTCTTAAAATATATTATTTATTATTTATTTAATAATATTACTATTTGCTATTATTATTATTGTTGTTGTTGTTATTATTACAAATAACTCAAGGCGGTGAACATATCCAACACACCTTCCTCCTCCTCTTTTCCTCACAGCAACAACCCTGTGAGGTAGGTTGGGCTGAAAGAGAGGGACAGGCCCAATGTCACCCAATTGGCTTTCATGGCTAAGGCAGGACTAGAACTCACTGTCTCCTGATGATTAGCCCCAAATCTCCCAGCCAATTTCCATGGCTATAAGGTGAAACTAGAAATCACTGTCTCCTGATTTCTAGCCTGGTGCCCTCACCACTAGGCTAAACTGATTATAAGCCCATCTCACATTGGAGAAACATAAGCAAACTAAAGTAAACTCTGCTTTCTCAAATCGTACCTTGAGGATCAAAATGCAGATAATTCTGCCTATCCAGAAGAAAGCCATAAAAGGCACCCTCATTTTGTATAGGTAAACCCAGCTTAAGAAATGGAGAGGCCATTATATTCAAACAACGAAACAAACAAACAAACAAAACAGATTATTGTCCAACTCACTTCACTGTTGGTTACAAAGGGGTGAATGAGGCCCAAACCTCGCTTGGGTCATTTATTAATAGAAAAAGCAAGCTTTTTTTCTGAGTCAAATGTCTCAGAAATTCAGTATATACAAGCACCCACTTACAACAGCCACAAAGTCATATGAATCTCCGGCACTACAGACTGACAACTTCTACTTTAAAAAAAAAAAAAAGCGAGGTACTAAAATAAATAAATAAATAAAATCCTGGAAAGAAAAATAGCATAAAACAAACAGAAGAGCAACATCAGCTATTGTGAGTTACATTGTTAGTTCTCATCACGGAAACAATAACTTTGAGGAATAATCCCGTTAATGAAACACCAAAATTGGATTCCGTCTCCCTAATTAAATTAAATATGTCAGGTATCAAACTTCAGTAGGAAACAATGAGCTGAAGCTACACAGTTGCCTCCCAACGTGGTTGTGTTAAACACGACGGATTTTTAATTTCTCAGAATTAAAACAAAACAAAAACAAAACATCAGGTAGATGCAAACTCACTAAGCCATAAAAACAGAGCAGGAGGGGGAAAAAAAAGGGGAGAATTTATTTCACAGAGAAGAGCCAGCTAGATTTAAATAATGGGTGCCGCTATGTCTGAATCCTTCCATATGTTTAAAAGGGATTATTCTAGAACAATTTCATTTTTCTTACCTAGCATGGTAGAAGGTGAAAGGGACACGATACAACAGTGCTTATTAATAAAATAGGCCTGTTTTTTTTAGCCAACTAGGTTGGCAAAATATATATATATATATATATATATATATATTAAGCGTCGAACAAGAATGTGACATGTTCTAGTTGGAAAGTATAACTTGAATGGCCATCAGTCCTTGCTTACTTCTTAAGAGTTAGAAGCAAGAAGTTTCTGTTGCAGAAAGCTGGTTTTTGTCCTTCCTTTTGCAAGCTAGTTTTCTGGTCCTCTGAAAAAAAAGGTTTTTTTTTTTTTTTTTTTGCAGGAGGCTCAAGGAAAAGGCCATAAAAGAAATTTTCTCTTTTTTAAAAAACTAATTTTATCTGCTAAAAGATCTTCGCTCAAAAGACATCCCCCCAAAAGCAAATTCAAGACTCCCGATTGGACTGACCCACAGACAGAGGCGGAAGCTATGGAACGATTGACAGAGTTATGAAGTTATAATAGGGAAATACAGACTTAATTAAAATTTTGCAGATGAAACCTCTGCGTAGATTTATATGGAGGCAAGCCAGAGTATCAGAAGAATAAACAGCTTAGTTTTTATACTCTGCTGAATACCACAAAAGCTGGGAGCCTCAGTAACAACCTTCCTGAGCATCTAATCTGATTTTTCTAAGTTAATACCAATTAAAAAAAAAAAGAATACAGGGGCTGGAAAAGGATTTTTTGGGGGAATAAACAATTAAAGAATGAAATTACCCACTACTAAAATATACAGAATTGTATTGTGAGAATGCAGCATTAAAATGTAATAAAATATATTTTATTTAATACATATTTAATATAATGTAGTGTAACGTAATAATATAATGTATTGTAATGAAATACAATATATAATACCATATCATGTTATATATAAACTTAATTATAATTTAATTTACTGTAATTACTTATAACTCCAAATTAATTCATACATTGTATGTAATAAAATAACTACAATATCAATAGCAGTCTTTTCATCAGTACATCAGATTCTTAACATTTTTCTAAAAACTCATTAGGTGTAATAAATATGTCCATGGAATTTTAATAATAATAATATTGATCACAAAAAGACTTGATTAATCCAGAGATAAAAGTTAACTTGACCTTGTCAAATATAATCTGGACAAAAGGAGAAAAATAAATAACACACGACTTCACAACATCCTTATGACGGCTTCTTGTGTGGGGAAAAGAAAGATATGTAGAGATAATGTAATATTGTACTATAAAGCAGCATATATGGATATATGTTTGGGAGATCCTAGGAATTCTATCTTAGACTCTCTGTAATTTTTGACTGAGAAGAGTGCATTCTAAGCATGACAAGAACTATTTTAAAATCAAGATTTTTTTGGTAGATATTAACAATAGTTGTAGATACCCCAAAATAACAAATTTACATTAATTTAACTATTAACAGAAAAGAGCAGAAATCTCTCTCTCCTGAAAGACATGTCAAATTTATTCAAGAGTGCAGAAACTTGCATTGATGTTTATAATATTATTGCAAAAGGCTGGATCAGAGACCAACCAAATTCTCCATGTGTTAGATGTTCAGTGCGTATTTTCGGCTTGCCAAAATAATTGTTGAAGTCCGTATGCATTTTGTATAGCACAATAGAAGATGGGACAGCAAAAACTGACTTGCAAAAAATTCAAAAGTGATTGCTATATTTACCAAATCACAAGCCCAGGATTATTTTGAAAGTCGACTCTGATTTAATATAATTTAATTTAATTTAATTTAATTTAAGTGCTACTTCTACATAGAAGTATAGCAATCAGGGACGAAATTAATCATTTAAAAGCCAATTACATGCAAAACTGTTTCTCCCTTATTTACATGTAGTATCTAAACACTTTCTTCGGGCTTCAGATATGAATAGTTTGTCAGAGAAGTTGTGGTTCGGAGTCTGCATAGTTGTACTGCAGTGTCAAAACTTTTTTTGAGCAGAGTTGCAGTTTTAGAATAATGAAACTTTTAAAAAAAGAGGGAAATACAAAACAAAACTTCTCTCTAAAATTGAATCCCAGTAGCGAAGTAAAAATTGATCTATATCAAAATTATACACTTTAGGGGACCGCTAAACGACCTAAATATTTATTATTACAACCAGAAAAACAAACATTCTATGGTGATAACATTTGATTTCAGAGTTAAGTGTTCCATTTCTTCTCATGGCTGTAAGGAAAACCCCAAAGTAAACTAGATGATAGCTATAACAACTATTTTGATTATGCTGCTCATTAAGCAACTGTTAATTACACTTGGGTGTAGCATAATTTTGATTTCAGCGAGCTGAATGCCATCGTAATATTGTATAACTGCTTTGCAAAAATGCAGATGAAGCAAACGAGGAGGGGGAAAGCGTTACCAGGTTAAAACACAAAACGCAGGCTTTCTGGTTTCTCACTTAAATTAAATATATCACTCTCTCTATATATATTATTTTACCAATAAACTGCATGTTCTTCATTTAGGCAAATCTCTTCCCCAAATCTCTTCATAGGAAAAACATTCAGCAGGTATTGTCCTTTTTTGTGTCGGAATACCAAGACCAGTTTAATAGCACTGTTTTAAAAAAAGGGATTGCCAGAGGTTTTTTTTTTTTTTACATGTCATTCAGGACAGCTAAACAAAATTTGAAGTTTTATATAGAAGAGAATGGGGGGGGTGGTTGAAATGAGGGAGCCCTTGGTGTTCTCTGAGGTTGGTTGTTTGCTTGCAGACATTCTCATTACCCAACTAGGTAAGCTCATGATGTTACCTAATTGGGTAATGAAATGTCTGCAAACAAACAGCCAAGCTCGGAGAGCACCAAGGGCTCTGCCAAAGTTTTATATTCCCACCTTAGAAAGCGCTGCATTGATAGAAAGCATGCCACGAGGAAAGAAAGGGGGGTAAAAAACCCCAACCCTCTGTCTTTAGATGAGCGACAGTACTATTACCCATTGAAGGAAGACAAGCAGGCTGAAAAACAACACTATCCAAAGCCATGGCACAAAGAAGACGGCTCGGTTGCAAATTATTCAGGGAACTGAATTTAATTACAGAGAGAACATTAAACGCTTTCCAAAATTATATATATATTTATATATATATAAAAGGTAGAGTGTTCTAAAGGAATTGGTGTTGCAGCACTGCCCCCTGCTGGTACAAGAAGGCCCCTTTCCATCAGACAAAGCAAGACAAGAGACGCCATAATTCGCCATAATTCTCCTTGTCTCATTTAAAGGTTAGAGGCAGCCCCCCTTGAGCCCTCTTCAGCCAACAGGGGCAGATCCAGCCAACAGGGGCAGAGCCAATCCTCCCCCCTAGCCATCAAACTACCTGGGGAGGTTGCAAGTTCACAATGAGGACTTGCGAGATGGACCTGTTGAGGATGGTCCAACCTTCACTCAGCACTCAGTAGCCTTGATCAAAGTCAGCAATTCCTTACCCTGCCCTTAAAATCAGCACGGAGGAAATTGGCTCTCCTCCTGCCATCAGGATCTCCTGAATTAAGATCTACTGATCGGCTGGGCTGGAAGCAAAAGAAGAAGGGTGGGATTCAGCGGAAAGCTGAGGCCTACCTGTAGTTAGAAAGATAAACCGGCAATCACAATTTTTCACGTCTTGTTTAATCATCACCGGTCACCCTCTGTGAATCGCATCCTGAACTCTGCAATCGGGCTGGAAGGGACCTTGGAGGTCTTCCAGTCCAACCCCCTTGCTCAAGCAGAAGACCTTAGACCATTTCAGACAGGTGACTGTCCAGTCTCTTCTTAAAAACCTCCAGTGATGGAGCTCCTACAACTTCTGGAGTGAAGCCCATTCCACTGGTTAATTGTCCCCACTGTTAGGAAGTTTCTATTCAATTCCAGGTTGTTTCTCTTTGGTTCGTTTTCCATCCATTATTTCTTGCCCTTCCCTCTATGAACTACGTTCACAGTTCAGAATGTTCCAAAATTACAAATTATTCCCATTCTTATTGTTTTAACTCTGCAAAAAAAAAAAAAAAAATGCTGCACATACACTGGTAGTTATTTTGTTTTTCTTTTTATAGGAAGAGTGGTTTTTACTATATCAAAATGCATTTTAAGTGTCTGATTAACTGTTATCCAGTTCTATGGCTCTATCCTTTCTCCTAAATCATTCTTAAATGTTTTTCAACCCCGAGTTACAAATGTTCTTCTTTATTGGTGCCATTCTTAAAATCTGATCCACGACTTAAAATCTTGCTTTCAGAAGCTCTGAATCCCTTCATTAAAAAAAATAAAAATAAAATAAATCTCTACTTATTGCCGTTATTCTTCCAAAGGGTTTCCCAGATAGTCGCCCATTCAAATAAAGTAAAAGGAAACACATCTGTTTCCTCTTCAGGAAATTTTTCGGGGCCAACCTTAGCAGGGAAGATGCTGTGCCCCCCCACCCCTCTCCAGACAGAGGGGGTTCGTATGTAACTCTAATTCCTGTGCAGGCAACCTCTGGCCTTCCAACTCGCATTACCGACATCCTCCCCCTTCCCTCCCTAGCCATGTTGACTAGGGTGCTACAACTTACACTTTGGCAATGGACCGATTTATTGCAATGTGCAAAATCCAGCAACATCAAGAAAGCAGAGGAAGACAGCACATGGACATTAAGAAAAGTCTAAAGATCGATATATATTTTTTCCAAGGATATTACTATATTGTTCATTTTCCTCAACCTTGAAATAGCTGTGCGTTTCAGCCGACTCAGGGACGTGGTGGCCAATTTACATGTTGGGAAATTTCTCTTACACCCATTTGGGTAAGTACAGTAACTTCAAAATGACATCCTTCCCGCATCCCCCAGGGTTAAAATTTTGCAAGTTTGATTTCAGGAAAGCCATCGAGCATTTGCCTTGATAACCCCAGGAAAATTTTACAGAAAGAGCAGCAGCAGTTTTAATATTAATATAAAACAAGGAATATTCACGTTCCCCTATGAAAATATGTAGATTAAAAAAATAGAAGAGAATAGAATTCTTTATTGGCCAAGTGTGACTGGACACACAAGGAATTTGTCTTTGGTGCCTCTGCTCTCAGCGTACACAAAGAAAAAAATAAAATACATTCATCAAGAATCGTAAGTTACAACACTTGGTGATAGTCATAGGTTACTAATAAGCAACCAAATCGTACGAGGAAACAAATAAAACAATATAAATTGTAAAGATACAAGCAACACGGTTACAGTCATAAGTGGGAAGAGACAGGTACTAGGAAGGATGAGTAGAGTAATAGTAATACAGTCTTACTAAGTCATTTGACAGTGTTGGGGGAGTTAGTCGTTTAGTAGAGGGACGGCATGGAGGGAAAAATTCCAATACTGAAATTCCACCAAACGATACCATTTTTTTATTTTTATTTTTTTGAACAAATCACTTTGAGAATATGTCAGTCTCGGAGTTGATGTTTCAAATGAAGGATTGCTGGAACTCGGACACTGTCTTTGCGTCTAGTTGTTCTAGTGTGTAGTACCCTATAATATCATTTTGAGGGTAGGAGTTGAAACGATTTATGACAGGGTGTGAGGGGTCTGTAGATATTTCCACAGAAGAGCTGATTCCAATATACTAAGAGAAAACGCTTTGTTTTACTGCTAGGAATTTTTTTTTAAAAAATGAAACTCTGGTGCACGTCCACAGTCCAAAGTGTCTAATTCACTTGTATTCAGAAAAACTAACACACACACACTGCCAATGGTATTTCAAATTCTGTCATGAGAACAGATAAAATTCTATGGACAGCAGAGATCAAGCAAATTTGCTGGACTTAATTTTTTTAAAATTAGATTTTATCTACCTATACACCTCATTTCGAAATCTAACAATCATGAAATGCAAGAAGATACAACGGAAGCCACCCCAAAAAGTTTTTGAAGCTCGACCTCCGGGCCACTAAAAACTTTATTAACAATTTCCTGGTTTCCTACACGTTGCTGATTTTATTCTTTTAAATTTCTCACAGGTTTATCTCACATTTCTCAAGGAAATGTCTTATGGGTCACTGCTCCTTTCAAAAATCTATGAGACAGATAAAGGTTGAGAGCTAAGTGAACCACTCTCACGAAATTATTTCTATAAACTGCCCATAGTCACCGTGAATTCGGTGGGGGAATATTAATTAATTGATTGATTGATTGATTAAATTGTACAGGCAAACACGTGTACCCACCCTCTCTGGTCTATCAGGCAATATCAGACACAACTTTTCAAACCTGTACCCTCAAAAATCTAGAGTCGTCTTTAGAAAAAGTAAAAATTGAAATTAAAAAGTATTTCGCCTTCTCAGACTTCAGCAACCTTCCACAGGAAATCACGCACAGACTTCGCTGCCAACAATAAGCAAAGTGGTAAAAAATCATTTGCTTACTCAGGCTGCTGATTATGCACTAAAATGAAAAACATGTTTGAACCGCATCCAAACCCAAGCTAAATTCAATGGAGGGAATTCTGATTTTATTAATGAAGTACAGTGTGCATTAAGGCTACACAATTCTAAGGAAAAATCGAGGAGAAAAATGGACAGAAATAGTAAAACCAAGGAACTCTAAACTGTATCGGTAAAAATTACGGTGGGATGATAAATATCCAAGTGACATTTTTCCAAGCAACTTTCTCAGCTCAGAGAAAGCCAACGGTTACACCTTAGTTCCAAATTCTACGACAGGAATGTTCGCTGTGTCGCACAATTAACTTTTGATGAGTTATCCAGTAACGCATTTAACTATGAACTTTCTGTAATGAACATGAAATTACGTTCTACTTGTCTAGGGAAAAATAGCTTTATACTAGTTTTGGAGTAATGACGATAAAATTATTAAGACCCAGGTCGGTTTCGAAGCAGAAGTTCACATTTGCACACCAGAAAATTAAAGAAGACAGTTGACAAGCCTTTCCTTAATCATCGTTCAACAAGGCACTGCAACTTCCTGAATGTGATAAAGTCGCCTCTTGATTGACAGCTGGACACAGCAAAATTTGTTTTGAATTCCTTCCAAAGAATTCTGCATTATACAGGTAGCCTTCGACTTACAAGCACGACTGAGACAGTTGTTCCCCTGCTAAATGAGACAGTTGTTAAGTGAATTTTGCCCATTTTACAGCCTCTCTTAACCACAGTCGTTTCAGTGAATCACTGCAATTGTTAAGTGAGTCACATGGTTGTTAAGTGAATCTGGCTTCCTCGTTGACTTTGCTTGTCAGAAGAGCTGATCTACTTTTTAAACAACCCAGGCAGGATTTTCTTTTTAACACTGCCTTGGCTAGTTGTTGCAAGGCTCAAAAGGACACAAAAGGGGAAGGAAGGAAGGAAGGAAGGAAGGAAGGAAGGAAGGAAGGAAGGAAGGAAGGAAGGAAGGAAGGAAGGAAGGAAGGAAGGAAGGAAAGAAGGAAGTAAACAAATAAATAGATAAATAGTTCTTCGGTACTATCTACATATTCTCATTAAGTATGCTATTATTTTTGCAACATAAATGGCTTTCAAGGGCACAGCTCCCCCAAAGCCCTTTCCTTGGTAAATATCTATCAGCTCTCTTTTCATTTATGCAGGCTGCAATAATTTAAGAGGCACTTTTGATGACACATGTTGACAAATTGTTTGATATCTCCAGTTCTCAACAAAGGTATCGGCTACATCAAGTAGAAATATTAGTCCCCGAGAGTCTGAAAAACTGAAACAGGATTTATTTGGTCAGACGCTAAACGGAGGAAAGCGACACGCCAACCGGTGTGATATTAAGGGTAAATCATTTCAGAGTCTATGTACAGAACTGGTAATTCCAGATTAGCTGAAGGATATAGCTACTCAGAAAACCATATGAGAGTCCACCTATCCCATTTTCCATCTTGAGACCCCCCCCACAAAAAAGAGCAAAAGCAAAAACCTTACTTTACAGAGATTTAAGAAATTTGCCGTGCAAATATTAAGTACGAGGCACGGGGCTGCAGGCCAATCAGATCAATATAGAAGTTATGTGAAGTCTACTCACTGTGGGAGAGATTGGAGAACTACTACCGGTAGCAGCGAGAGATAAAACCCCTTTCAGTAAGACACTAATGTTTAACTGCCTTTGAGGAAATTCCTCCAAGATTTTATTACACCTCCGAAAATTAATCAACAGTGTGGTAAATGTGTAGAAGAAGCCAACATTTGTACAGACTTACGACCTGCCTTAATCATTCTTGCTTCATTTAAGCAGGGAAACCAGAAGAGATGCCCAAAGAAGTGCTAACTTTTGTTCTGTTGTGGTCCTAATAATTATCACAGCAAATGAAGGATTTTACGTTCAGGTTTTAATCTTAAAGGTGCCGTAATGGCGTTTCGTTGTTTCTTAAAAATTTATAAAAGTCTGAGGTTGTTTTTTTTTCCTACTTGGAAACCACTTCTGGACTTTTTGCTCGAGATTGGGGGTGGGGTGGGGAATTGGAAGTTGGGTTTTAGGTGTGAGAATGATTTGGTAGTTACAGAAATGGCTTGAAATGTTGTGAAATGTAAAACAAAATGGTTAATGTTGCATTATTTTTGCAATCTACCGCATCGAAGGAAGTTTGGAAGTCATTAATTTTTCTTTTTGCACTTTTCTGTCTTTTTTAGTTTTCTAACTTTTGTTTCTTTTATATTTTTGTTGTAGTACAACTTCATAAAAAAAATATTTTTTTTTCTGAGAAAAGATGATAAACTAAATTTCCTCTGTTACAAGGTTTGGATCCACCCATGTCCTATGACACAGATTTCAACTCTTGGTTAATTTCTATGAACTCTACGGAAAAATAAATTAAAATGGTAATAAAATAATTTTAGTTCCCTACTGTAACTAGAAGGAAGAAGGAAATAGTCAAAAGATTTAAGGAGTAAAGGTTAGTAAGAAGATATCGCAGTAGATGTGAAGGGAAAAAAATTAAAAAAGCAGAAAAGTTTGATAGCTTATAATTATGAATAATGAGCCAAAGACATCTCTGTTGAAAAGTGAAAGGTCGGTTTACATTTTAATATTTGTAGATTTCCTCAGTTGTCCATTAAAAAGTCAGAAAGAAAGAGTACCTAATTTTGTATTTGTAATGAAAGTTGAATACTTTAATTAAACAGACAAAAAATTCTCTTCCTTCTAAAAAAAAAATAGTTCTACTTGTTAGTGGAAAAAAAATGTTAAGAAGTCAGCAAACATGATTTAATTCAGATTAGGAGAGAAAAAAAATGCGGTAATATTTTATTAACAGCTCATAAAAATATTCCATAAAGAACTGGAAAGTTTTTGTATGTTTTTAAATACGCTAAACCTAATTCAGAAAAGAACACTGTAATGGAAAAATTGCCAGGAAAAACAATTACTATTATCTTGCCCATGGGTATTTTTAAAGCATTTACTTATTGAAATGATATCCTTTCTATCCACTCAAAATATACATTAAAAAGAGACGTTGCAAGCGTGCTCTTTGTAGATGGAAGGATTAGAAATGGCATTTATCTTATCTCTTTTGCAGGTTCTGAAGAACAGCCACTGAAAAAGGTATTTTCACCAAATCCCTATCCAGGGATTGAAAGACCAGGAGAAAATCTTCAAGTCCAGGCCAACCAATATGAAGGTCAGTAAGGAAGGATATATATATAAAACCCCAAACCCCATGCAAGTTTCTGTAGGTCGTAACATTATTTTGAATTGTGCCTGGACTTAAAAAAAAAACACCATATATTCTTTATAAGTACTCTACTATAAAATTGTACCATACAATTTGTGGCTGGCCAAAGTTTTTCAAACATAGCTCAAGACTACAGTCCCTGACTTATAACCGTTCGGTTTAGCAACAGTCTGAAGTTATGAGGGCACTGAAAAAAAAAAGCCTTTTGGCCTGCCACATGATCAGAGTTTGGGAACCAGCGTGCATTTACGATGGCTGCAGCGTGCCAGGGTCATGGGATCGTCATTTGTGGCCTTCCCAGATACCAACTAGCAAAATCAATAGAGGAAGCGAGACTCATTTAATCACAAGTGCAATCTGCTTAACAACCATGGCCAAAAACAGTCCCATCATTGGGCACGACTCACTTATCAACTGCCTCGCTTAGTGAAGCCCCAGTCCCAGCTGTATTGTAAGTCAAAGGCCGCCTCTACTGTAATCCAAACAGAATTAATTAAGTTGTGGTCCATGTAGGCAGATATAACATGTTCAGGAACACCTAGTCTTGTGTAATGCAGTTACCTGAACTATAATAGGATATTTTTCAATCCTATTAATATGAAACTAGGTACCTCAAGACAGGACTTTCCAGATCAACTGGGTCAACTAACTCGGATCCAATTTTCCCGTTCTGGAGGCCAACCAGGACTTCCACAGAATCATATGACCTTATGCCCAAACCTCCCTGGATCTCAATATCTATGGGGTTGCCCCAAAGAAGAGGGGGTCCACCCATTCTCCAAAGCACCCGAAGGCAGGACAAGAAGCAATGGGTGGAAACTCATGAAGGAGAGAAGCAACTCAGAACTAAGGAGGAATTTCCTGACAGTTGAGAACAATTAATCAGTGGAACAACTGGTGAATGCTTCAACACTGGAAGTTTTTGAGAAAAGCTTGGACTTTGTCTGAAATGATATAGGACCGTGATGGTGAACCTATGCCATGCACGCCGAAAGTGGCACGCAGAGCCAACTCTCTGGGCACGCCAGCCATTGACCGTTGCTCTTCTGGGTTCCGGTGCATCAGCTGGTCTTCATGCACGCGGGAGCCCCAGAAAAACAGTTCCCTGGCACGCATGTGCGCTCTGGCCAGCTGGTCTTAGCGCGCGCATGAACGTTAGAAACCGGAAGACCAGGTGATCGCACGCATGCCCATGCATGCGCATGTGGGTGCATGCTCCCGTTCCGCCACTCGGTGCTGAAAAGATACGCCACCACTGATATAGAATCTCCTGCTCAAGTAAGGGGTTGGACTAGAAGACCTCCAAGGTCTCTTCCAACTCTTCTCTTCTCTTCTCATTATCAAGAAGCAAGTTGAGTCCTGCAGCCTCTTAAGGGACATTATCCTGATTGCTTCCTACATTTGCAGAAATTCTCACTCCTATTAGACAAGTGTTTTTCAACCTTAGCTCCTTTAAGCTACTCACTCCTGTGATTCTTGACGAATGTATCTTTTCCTTTATGTACACTGAAAGCATTTGCACCAAGACAAATTTCTTGTGTGTCCAATCACTCTTGGCCAATAAAGAATTCTATTCTGTTCTGTTCTGTTCTGTTCCGTTCCACTCCACTCTATTTTACTCCAAGAATTCTCCAACCAGCTGGGGGTTGAAGTCCACAAGTCTTAAAGTTGCCAAGTTTGGGGACCCTTGAGCTACATGAACTGCTAGCTGGGGAATTCTGGGAGTTGAAGTCCATACAGGTTAGAATAGTCAAGGCTGGAAGCACAATGTACTTGCATGACTGATTGATCCATCGTAATACAGGTAGTCCTTGACTTACAACAGTTCATTTAGTGACCTACAAAGTTACAAGGGCACTGAAAAAAGTGACTTATGACCGTTTTTCACAGGTTACCGCAGCCTCCCTCTGATGTTGATCAAAGTTCAGATGCTTGGAATCTGGTTCATACTTACGACCATTGCAACGTCCCGGGGTCATGTGATCCCTTTTGCGACCTTCTGACAGAGTCAGTGGGGGAAGCCAGATTCGCTTCACAACCAGCTTACTCACTTATGAACACACTTAACAACTGTGGCAAGAAATGTCGTAAAATGGGGCAAAGCTCACTTAACAAATTCTCACTTAACAACATAAATTTTGGGCTCAATTGTGGTCGTAAGTTGAGGACCACCTGTATATCATAGGAATCTTTGAGAAGTGCCCTTTCACAGAAAATTGTACATTTTCTAGTTTTGACCTAATGCATTGCTTTTTATAATCTTAGTTGGTGATTTAGCTTCGTATGTTTAGGTTAAAATTCAGTAAGGACTTTCGGTTTTGTTTTTACAATCGATAAGATATATTTTAGGATATTTTAAAAGCAACTGATGATATTCTGGACAATAGCAGTGTCAGTAATATTTTAGACATTTCTAAATATATTTTATATTTTGTGCTCTACCTGAATCTTGTTGTTTTATTTTTTTTATACTTTTGTATGTTTAATTTTTTAAAAAGCCAAAAATTAGCATCAGGATTTTGTTTTCTTCTGGATTTTGTTTAAACCAATATATAGGGCTTGCATTTTATTGATTGCTAGCCTAATTTGAGCTGAATTAAAAAAAGGAAGTGATACAAGTTTCAATAATGTAGTACTTAATATAGCATAGTCAAAAGTATGCATAAGGTGGTTGAGAGAAAAATTCCAAGCAATTATTGAATACACAGGGGAAAAAGATTAATTATCAATAAGTTTTGACAGTTCTGAAAACATGACTACAGACTTTCTGAAATTCTGAGTAAACTGATTTTCATTTTAAATCATGAATGGAACAGGGAGTTTGAGATACGTGCAGTACGCAGTGAAGTCAAAGGATGACAACAGTTTTCTGAGGCTGCCAATTTTTGACTCAAGGGATACACAAAGAACTGAAAAGCAAACCCCACTGGTAACACAAGCCAACAAGCCAAAAGACGCAATTTGGGATAATTCTGTTAGCTTAAACGTATCTTCAATCTACTTTCCAGATGGGTCCAATTCCTTATTTTTCCACATAATTTTATGAAATATTGCAAGCAGTATATGTAAAAGTTTACACAAACTACAAAAAAAGAGGAATAGAAATAAAACAGCTTCTATCCCAGGGCAGTAGCTCTTTTGAATTCTGCAGTATAGTGCAGTGTTGGTGTGGTGTCAGGGGTTTTCGGTTCAATGTGTGGAGGGTGTAGGATGTGTGTTTGTGTTTATTTTCATGGTCATGGTCATGATGTGCACTGAAGATGGTGTTTGATTTCTCTGTACGAGGTGCAATAACAATAAAGCAAACTAAAATAAAAAATATAGTGAAGAAAAAAAGAAAAGAATGGAGAAGAAATATTTTTTTAAAAAAACTCTTCCCTTTTTTCATCTCAATAAGTATAACTGATCACTTGCTCTTAAAATACACCAAACAATTCTCTTCATCCCATATCACGCCCTTTATCTATAAAGAAATCCTTAAATCCAAATCATTTAATTCTGGTCAGCAAAAAGTCCATTAAGGGTTACCAGATATAACATCATCTGTTTCAACCTTGATCAAATAAACCAATGTTATGTTCTTACCCAGTACTTTTAACGATCAATCTTTTCTTCGTGGCTAAGAGGGCCTTTGTGCGACTGTGAGTTGTGGTCTGCTTTCCTGGACCAACAAGCCACACTCACAACAGTGCAATGTGCCCTGTATGGGGCTGCCTGAATATGCGGGCAGTTCATACGGTTCTGTCCTTGTCTACATTTGCACATGTCACCTCTTATGCAGGAGCTGCTTTGGCTGCCAATTTTGCTTCCATGTCCAATTTGAAAGTGCTGGTTGTCACCTTTCAAGCCTTACGTGATTTGAGGTCAGGTTATTTGAAGGACTGTCTTTTCCCAGTTACTCCAGCTGACCTACCAAAGCAGGGAGGAAGGACTATCTAGTGGGTCCAAGAAGAAGGGCCTTCTCTGTGGTGGCTCCCTCCCTATGGAACGTGATCGCTGTAGAGATAAGATTGGCCCCCACCTTGGTACTCTTTCTAAAGGCCCTGAAGACATAGTTTTTGCCAGCAGGCCTGGGGACTGCAGTGGGATAGGGAGCCCAACGACAGAACATTGATTGCTGTCATTTGTAGGGAGGTGGGGTTACTGGCTTTTGTATTTGGGGTTTAAGTTCTGTAAGTTGCCTGGAGTCACTGTGAGCTGGGCAGTCATATCAATTTTCCCAAATAATAAATAAATGAATATTTAATCCCTTCAAATAATGTTCTATAAATTGGTTTTTCCTTCCTTCCTTCCTTCCTTCCTTCCTTCCTTCCTTCCTTCCTTCCTTCCTTCCTTCCTTCCTTCCTTCCCTCCCTCCCTCCCTCCCTGGTCTCTTTTGTAGATCTCCTATATGAAAATTAACCAAGG
Source organism: Pseudonaja textilis (assembly GCF_049901715.1). Classification (NCBI taxonomy): domain Eukaryota; kingdom Metazoa; phylum Chordata; class Lepidosauria; order Squamata; family Elapidae; genus Pseudonaja; species Pseudonaja textilis. The sequence goes on from NC_141994.1 coordinate 70,009,202, forward strand.
CAGTCCTCTGGTTGGCTGGCTGCATGTCCCCTTTAATTATTAAAACATCAGATGAGTTCATTTCTACACCTACAATTTCATCTTTCTCCAAATCATTCTTATAGCCAGTCATTTTAAAATCCATGTTCAAATCCCTTTCGGTCGCAAAAGTGTTCCTCTTCTGAAACAACATTCACAGAGTGTATCTATGATGGCAGACGTTCCCGATACTAACTTCCGAGTCCGTTATTCACATATATCCCTTCGGTACATTCGTGTGGAGGTATTTGGTTCCATTCTGCGTTAAAAAGTTAAATGAGTCTTCTCCTTTAATTGTAATTTTTTTACTTTCTTTTAGCTCCCTCTGGTGTGCAAGCTATGACTTATATATATATATTTTGGAATTCAAAGCACAAGCTGTTTTACCATGGGAAGGATTCGTTCAATTAATTTGAAAAAAATCCCATTTCAAGTCAATCTAGACCCTCAATCCATTTATAACTTCCCAAAAAAACATTCTAGTCACCCTTTTGGCATTTATTCCCCCCAAATTGCTAAGTCCTTGAAGTCGCATTTAACATTTTGTTTGTTAAGGACTGAAGGAAATTCACCCGTGGATGGCATTGAACTTGCTGTTCAGAAGGTCCTTCATATTTCAAAAGCAGTTTAAATTTCTTTTTAAAAAAGTAACTCAGAAAGTGATTTAAGAAAGGAAGCTTGGCAAAGCTTTGTTTTCCGTATAAGGTACAATATGGTTGTGGGCATAGATGGACTTGATCGATTCCCAGTTGCTCCACTCACCAGCCAACCACTTGGTTCTTGTGACCTAGTCATGAGGAGCAAGTGTTTGGGGGGCACGGGTAGTCCTCAACTTACAACAGCTCATTTAGTGACCGCTCAAACTTGCAACGGCACTGAAAAAAAATGACCCATGAACCTGTTTTTTCGATGCTTCCTTTGCAGCATCCCCACAGTCACCTGATCAAAATTCAGACGCTCGGCAACTTGGCTCGTGTTTATGACGGTTACAGTGTGTCCCGGAGTCATGGGATTCCCCTTTTGTGTCCTTCTGACGAGCAAAATCAACGGGGAAGCTGGGTTCACTTAACGACCGGGTTGCTGGCTTTAACAATTGCCAGGGATTCATTGAACAACTGTGGCATGAAAAGTCGTAAAACGGTGGGCAAAATTCATTTGTCTCGCTTAGCAGCAGAAATTTTGGACTCCGTTGTGATCATAAGTGGAGGACTACCTGTACATGAGGATAATCGCATGGTCTCGCCTTTCCGTTTAGAGATTTTACTGTCCTCTTGTTGACCGTTTCAGGCCTAATGCTGTTTCTGCTTTTTTCAGGGATGTCTAGCTTACCGTATTCTCATCAGAAGTTCCCAATAAGTTCGGTTCCAAGAATTTCCTAGCAGCATAACTGTTCTGATCACGATAAGTTGCTAATTTTAGGAGCTAAAATATAACCAATCTAGAAAGCTCCAGAGTGGGGAAAAGTGATCGAAATCATCCACCCACAAGAAATTCAAATAATGAAACATGTACGTAACTTCCTTCGAATCTGAAGCCTACATTTAGATCTAGTTTAGAACCAGTTAAGCCTCAAGGAGTCTAATAAGTCATAATTCACACTCAACGTAGTCATTCGATTACTGATTTATTTGCAAAAGATTACATTGTGAGCAGCTATGATTATAATGTTGAAAGTAGGCATAACATTTATTTGATATTTATTTATTTATTTGGCATATGGCATATTGTATGTAGACTATCAATTTATTTGAGAAGTATAGTATTTTTTTAAATTTAGAGTTCTTTTTTAATTCACCAAATGCAAGGCTACTGTTTATTATTATAGAGCTTCGGTGGTGCAGTGATTAGAGTGCAACACTACTGCAAGCTACTTCTGCTGCCTGCAATTTGGCAGTTCGAATCTCACCAGGTTCAAGGTTGACTCAGCCTTCCATCCTTCCGAGGTGGGTAAAATGGTGACCCGGATTGTTGGGGGCAAGAGGCTGACTCTGTAAAAACCACTTAGAGACGGCTGTAAAGCACTGTGAAGCAGTATATAAGTCTAAGGGCTATTGCTATTTAAATTGTAGTGGCTACATATGTTGATGTCAGAAGATGCACAAAGCATCCAATCATTTTAATTCTTTTTTTGTTTTTCCATAGTGGATTCATTACAAGCAATGTTGACTTTTGTATTAGTGATATACATATAAATATACATACACACATTATACACACACACACACACACATAATACATAGATAGATTCTCTCTCTCTGTGTGTGTGTGTATCTATATCTATATAGATATGTCTATATATATCTCTATCTCTATATCTAGAGAGAGAGAGACAGACAGATTATTTATATATGTATATGTGTATGTATGTATACGTACATACACACACACACACACCTTACTTCTGGAAAATGCTGCCATTTGGCAAATGATAGCTTCCCCCCCCCAATGTAAAATCCTTCTAAAAAAGTTGCACAATTGTCGGCATTATAGTTTTATGATCTCTTGACACTGAAATAAAAGCTTCCTTTAACCAGCGCTTTCAAGTTCTCCATTCAAAACCCCGCATTGGCTTGCTGTCCTTGCTTTCTATTTCATTTGCAATAGGATACCGAGCAGCTTAACTACAAGAGTTTTGGCCAGCAACCAGCTGCCTGCTGTGACGGACTCCAGGCGGTGGTAACCCTGTATTGGAGACCAAATCCTTTAACAGCGTCGCCCTCTCCTTTAAAGTTAATCTGAAATATTTTGGGCCGAAGAGGAAATGAAAGGTGAGTTTCGCTCCCTTCCTATGGCACTAAGACTTCCTGAGCTAAAACTTCGGGTTTTAAATCTACTATTTCCTAGTTGCAATTCCCAATTGAGTCTGTCAGAGAGAAGCACGGTATGGCAGATCTATGGGGGGAGAGGGGGGAATAAAATAAAACAATCTAGCCATCTGCTCAAGTATAAATGTGTGTATAAATGTGTGTATAAATGTGTGTACAAAATTCGTGTGACGAACACAATACAGAAGCCTGATGATGGCAGATGAGATTCTGCCGAAACGTTGCTACAACTTTAAAAGCACAACTACAATGACGTGGGAAAATACCCGAACAAAGCTGAATACCATACATACATACATACATACATACATACATACATAGTTAAATATTCTTGCGTGCTACTTTTCTCCTAAAATAAGCTGGAGCCCCAGTATTTTAAATTGCAAAGGTAGCTTGATAAAAGAAAAAGAAAAAACCTGCATACTGTACACTTTGATATTATATAACGGAGTTTCAATTATTTATTTTTTAAAAAATCTTGCCATACATGGTGGCCAGGAAACCTCCAGCCCATCTGAACCAAGTGGTCTATAACAGTGCAACCCTTGGTTTCTCCTTTCATTGACTCATTCTTACTTACTAAGGGTTTGCTCTGGAAAATCTTATTTATTTCTTCATTTGATTGATAAAGCTTTCCATCTCATACATGTGATTCTGGGAGGGATCACAAAATAGCACTTATATACTGCTTCACAATGCTTTACAGTCCTCTCTAAGTGGTTTACAGAATCGGCCTCTTGCCCCCAACAACAATCCAGGTCCTCATTTCACCGACCTCAGAAGGATGGAAGGTTGAGTCAACCTTGAGCCAGTCAGGACTGAACTGCTAGCAGTGAGCAGTGAGTTACTTTGCAATACTGCATTCTAACCACTGCGCCAACCTGGCTCTTAAAATTAAAACATAAATATATTAAGAAAACCAATAACCACACAAATATTAAAAACAATGAAAAAAAAAACCCTTACAAGTAATCCTTGATTTAGGACTGACTTTCAACGGTTGCTTAGCAACCATTCAAAATTATGATGGTTGCTCTCCCCCCCTGTGCAGTTATAACGGCACCGGGAAAAAGTGACTTATGACCATTTTTCACACTTATGACCATTGCAGGATCCTCATGGTCACGTGATCAAAAGACCCTTGGCAAGTGACTCAAATTTATGATTGCAGTGTCCTGGCATCCTCTAATCCCACTTTTATGACCTTCTGACAAGCAAAGTGAACGGGGAAGCCAGATTCACTTAACAGCCATGTTACTAACTTAGCAACTGCAGTGACTCACTTAACAGCTGGAGCAAGAAAGGTCGTAAATGGGGTAAAACTCACTCGACAAATGTATTCCTTAGCAATGGAATTTCTGGGCTCAGTTTGTTAAGTCGAGGATTACCTGTTTATATAAAGGAGGGGTGTTTTTTTTGGTGAGGGAGGCCCTTTTTCTTCATAAAATTGATTTTATCTAAATCAAATGCTACAAAATGTTTAGGTTGCCACAAAAGAAATAGCTGGCTTTTTTAGCTATTTAACCAGGAACAGGAGGTGGAACACTGCAAAATTCTTTTTCCTTCTTGGTTCCTTTCTCTCTGCCTGGAAATCGCATAAGCTGTGGGATCTCCAGTGTCATACATACAGGAATGGAATTCGGGAGGAGACCAGGTGAGGTGTCCCTCTGGGAAAAGAAATGGCTTAAGGAGTAACTCTCCAGCGACAACGCTAAGGCTGAATGCGCCAGAGACACAGTCTGCGATCTCCATTCGGGGAAAAGAGATTTGAGATTTTTTAAAAAAAATTTTTTTATGGAAATGGAGATGAAGATGAAACCAGAACTTTTCCTTTGGGGCCTAATGGAAAAAGACCTGGAGAAAAAAAATTGGAATTTCGTTACTATCTATCCGTGATGGCGAACCTGTGGCAGAGGTGGCCCACAGAGCCCTCTCTGTGGGCATGGAGCCATTGCCTCAGCTTGGCTCTGCTGCGCATGCATGCACGCCGCCTGCTCTTCGGGTCTCTACCGCACATGTGCGGGGAGCTGGGGAGCATGTGTGGGGGGTTTGGGCACCTGCACAGGGATGCATGCGCAGGCACAGGGGGTGTGGCGCCTGCGCACAGGGACGCATTTACATTGCATTTTGGGGATGCGCATGCGCGCTTTGGGCACTCGGTGCCTAAAATGTTAGCCATCACTCCTATGAACCTATGGCATGCATCCCCCGTGCAGGGGTGGGGTGCCCTGCACGGGAGATGCGCGTGCATTGCATTTGGGGGATGCGCATGCGCGCTTTGGGCACTCGGTGCCTAAAAAGTTAGCCATCACAGCTATATATGTTGATAGCAGCAAGACTATCTTGTATGCACAAAAATGGAAGGACACCTGGATTGCTACCATGGACGAATGGTTGCAGAAGCTGATGGGAGTTGGCTGAAATGGCAAAATGGACTGCTTTGATTAAAGAAACGAATCCATTTGTTTGTACACGGAGACCGCTTCTGAACTTCGTGCTTGAAGTGGAAAAGAATGAAACTTTGATTTGGGGTTTTACCGATTAGAGATTGATAGAGCTTTATAGAAACGGCTTGCTCGTATTATTATCAAAAATCAGAAAGTTGAGGTTTGGTGTTAATGCCTTATTTTACTGCAACAGAGAGAGCTGGAAGTCAATGTTTCTTTTTCTTTTTTTCTTATCCTTCCTCCCTTCTCTTCCCCCTCTTCCTGCCCACCGTTTTCCTATTCACTTGTGTTTTGTATCTTACTTTACTTTATAAATTAAACCAATCAATTTATTTTAGAAATAAAAATGTGAAACGGAGATTTCTCCCACCCCCCCCCCATTTTATAAGCTCATCAGCCCAGCCGCTACGGCATCTTTAAAAGGACCTGGAGTAGGAAAAGATACAGGAAAAGATAAAAATTCTGGATGTTCCCAAGATAGCGCTGGCTTAGCCCGAGTGGTAAACAAGTGTGAGGCAAGAAGTCTCCCAGTTGCACAAAAACACACGGTGACAAAGCTCCTACGGGCCATAAAACTTGAACGGCAAGAGGCAATGCAAATAAACGGTTTGGTTGCAAATATTTCTAGCTAAACTTGTTAGCGGTTCCAAAGAATTCAAGTGGATCGTTGCAACACGCACGCCCTGTTTGCTTCCTCTTGCATTCTCCCAATTCTTACTAATCGCACAAAGACAGTTCCCCCCCTCCCCCCCAATGCTATCACTCTGCTGAACAACTGATTCCCACAACACTGTCAAACTATCTAATAAGGCTGTATGGCTATTACCCTTCTTATCTTTCCCATTACTTATCTCCTTATCTTCTTATGACTATGACTTTGTTGCTTGTATCTTACGAATTATATGGTTTACTTAGTATCCTAGTATGATTTATGTTGATTGCTCTATTTAGTATTCTATGACTATCAATGAATGTTGTATCTTATGATTAAGGATTGTATTTTAGGATTATGATTGTGATTTATCACTTGTTGCTTGCAGGTACACTGAGAGCTTATGCACCGGAAACAAATTCCTTGTGTGTCCAATTGCATTTGGCCAATAAAGAATTTTAGTTTATTTTCTCTTTTCTCCTTCTCCTTCCTCCTCCTCCTCTCCTCCTTCTCCTTCTCTTTGTTCATCATCATCGTTGTCATCATTACCATCATCATCGCCACTATTATTATTATTATACAGAATATGCTTCAGCTCTGGTATCTTCAATCTCATTTGCTTTAGGGCAATTGTGGCATTTTGAGAAGATCTAGATCCAGAATGTCAGGACGTTGTAGATCCAGGACGTCCAACCTTGGCAACGTCAAGACTTGTGGACTTGCAACATCATGGCTGGCCTGGGGAATTCTGGGAGTTGAAGTCCAACAGGTCTTCAAGTTGCCAACGTTGGACACCCCAGTTCTACCATAGGCATTCTGCACAAAATGGCTGACAGCAGGCATCTTGCCTATCCCAAGGAAGTTTTTCCAGACCGTTACCTTGTGGCATCTCCAAATTTGTCCTGCCAGAAACTCTCTAACAGCCTGCGTTCCTTTTTCCCCCCCCTGAGCTCATGATTAATTATGAATAATGATTGTACCTATGATTTATGATGTATGACCTAACACTTGCTGCTTGTATGTACACTGAGAGCTTATGCACCAGAGATAAATTCCTTGTGTTGTCCAATCATACTAGGCCAATAAAAAATTCCACTCCATTCCATTTTTCTGTCTTGTCCTGTCTTACAGTATTGTATTGTATTGTATTCCATTTTTCTGTCCTACAGAATACAGTATTGTATTGTATTGTGTTGTGCTGTGTTCTATTCTATTCCTATTCTATTCTGCTTCATACTGCTCCATGCTATTCCATTCCATATTTTTTGCCCTGCCTTATAGTTATCTGTTCTGTTCTGTTCCTATTTTGTTCCTATTCTATCCTATTCCATTTGAATCTATTCGATTCCTATTCTATGCGCCACTCCATTCCATTCCACCCTATTCTATTTTATTTTCTATTCAATTCCATTTTGTATTCCACTCCACTCCACTCCACTCCCACCCTATCCTATCCTATCCTATCCTATCCTATCCTATCCTCCATTCTATCTTCCATTCCACTCCACCCCATTCCATGCTATTAATCAGCCTTCTGAACAGACCATTAGGTTGCAGCCACTTATAATTTTTACTCTTTTGAAGAAAGCATCTAAACAGTTTTGGGATTCAGATGTATTCTTAAAATCAGGGGAAAAAAATACACTGGATGGATTCTGTTACGTGTTACCTTTTTGAATTCAACTTGTAATCTTTAGAAAATAGAGACTCCGATGGCTCAGGAAGGGTTGCACACTTAAGGGCATAGGAAAAGCCCTACACTGGGGAGCCCAGTTGGCTACACAATAGGTCTTTATTTCAGAAATTTCCCAAGGAATTCTTTATTGAAAAGGAAGTTATCCAGGTATAGTCAAAGCAGGGAATGCCACAAAAGAGATCCCTCCAGACTCTTCTTTAAGTGGAAACACATGCGTTCTGAGATAGAAAGGATCCCGATGCTTCCAATGTAATTAGATCCTCCAGATGTATGCAGCCCAAGAAGCGAAACGATTATCAAACCACGCAGATTATTAGGAGGGGAAAGAAGAGCCAGAACCTCAACAGCTCAAGAAATAAACTTCTCAGGAAGTTATTAGGAAAATAATGGAATGTGCTGAAATGAGTAGATTGACATTTGAAATTAGAGAACAAGAAGATAAACCATTTTATAAAATTTGGGGTCTATTCTATCAATGGTTAGACAATAAAACATGGTAATGAAATATGTAGATCTTTAGAACATAATGAATATATAAAGCTGTATTTTTATTATTACATCATTTTATATTATAAAATGATTATAGGATAGATTTGAGATGGAAATATGAACTGTCATAAAACAAAATTAAGTAAAATATGGATTATCTGGTAAAACATGAATGAATAATAGTATAGTCAAATGATTAATAATGATACTGTATCTAGGAATATTTGATTGACAATATGAGAACATATACAATGTAATTGTAATTGAAGACTACAAAATGGAAGCACAAAACAATTTGTAAACCAACCGACACACTGTATACACATATATGGAAGATGGTTTGATGTTTTTGTTGTGTTTGTTTATGTTTGTCTTAAAAAAAAAAACAATAAAACTTAAAAAAAAAGAAAAGAAATAAACTTCTGAAATAAATGTCTTTAGAAAATGACTTTGATGTACCGGTAGGTAGTCCTCAACCTATGACCACTATTCAGCCCGAAATTTCTGTTGCTAAGTGAGATGGCTGTTAATTGCACTTTGCCCTATTTTACGACCTTTCTCACCACAGTTGTTAAGCAAATCGATGCAGCTGCTAAGTTAGTGACACGTTGTTAAGTGAATCCAGCTTCCCTTATTGACTTTGCTGGTCAGAAGGTCGCAAAAGGAGATCACGTGAGCTCTGGGGCATTGTGACCGTCATAAATATGAACCAGTGGCCAAGCATCTCAATTTTGGATCATGTGACCATGGGGATGCTACAACGGTCATAAGTGTGAAAAACGGTCAAAAGGCGTAGATGTGAAAAATAGTCATAAGTCACATTTTTCAGTAACATTGTAACTTTGGTCACTAAATGAACTATTGTAAGTCAAGGACTACCTACCTGTACCTTGAAGTACACAGAAGGGTTACCTTTGCTTTTTGATTATTATTATTATTATTATTATTATTATTATTATTATTATTATTATTTTGTTTGGTTGGTTTTCTATCATGACAATAAAACCAGAAATACAGGTAGTCCTCAACTTATGACCACAGCTAAGCCAAACATTTCTATTGTTAAATGAGACATTTGTTAAGTGAGTTTTGCCCCATATGACAACTTTTCTTGCCGCAGTTGTTAAGCGAGTCACCGCAGATGATAAAGTTAGTTAACCCGGTTGTGAAGTGAATCATGCCTCCCCTTTGTTCTGACCCAAATCCTTTTCCAATAAAACAAACATGAACCAAAGGGAACAGAAACCTTTTAATTATTCTTACGAATCCCCGGTTAAAAGGCTGCTGCAAACTAATTAACTTTGATAAGCACGAGCCTCGCCAAAACTGTGCGAGACTGCCAGATAACAAATATTTCATAAGAGTCTTCAAATACCAGTTAAGATACTGCAATGTCCACGAGGCTGAGTTTCAAAACGTCTTTGCTTTCCTACAAAGAATGTCCGATTCACAGCTGGCTTTTATCTTCTTGGAGGAGCAGCCATTACCTTGCAGCCTTACTCCCGAGTTGCCTGTGCTGCTGGCAACTGCTCTTTCCTGCGAGCAACCCTGCTCTCACGCACCCTTGGCACAGGCTCCTCGGGAACCTCCTCATCGCTGCTGCCAGCCCCCACCATCTCTGAAGACAGCAGTCCACTCCCGAATGGTCCTGGCCCCTCATCTGTGTCCTCGCTCTCCTCAGCCGTCCTCACCTGCGGCCAGCGAACCCCAATACCCTTTGATTTTGCTCGCCAAAAGGTCGCAAGAGGGGATCACGTGACCTTGGGGACACAGCAATGGTCGTAAGTGTGAACTGGTTGCCAAGCATTTGAATTTGGATCATGGGACTGTGGGGAACGCTGCAACGGTCTTAAGTGTGAAAAACGGTCAAAACTCCTTTTTTTTTTCAGTGATTTAACTTTGAATGGTCATTGAATGAACTGCTGTAAGTTGAGGACTTCTTAGAGCGGGCGACCTTTTTTTTAAAAAAAAATATTTATCTGATTTTTAAAAAAAACCCAAACCCGCTAACACCAAATCCTAAGTTTCAACATGAATTATGCACAAATATCTTGATTCTCTGTTCATATTAGAAATACTCATTCTGAACAATTACCACACTTGAAAAATGAATCACTGCTTCCTCCTTATGGAAATTCAGCATCAAATGGCCCGGTTGAGAGGTAAACATTTCTCTCTAATCAATATTCTTAGAGTAACTTTCCTAGTAAGTACAATTACAAAGACCTTAAGATAAGATTCAGCGAGATATTCAAAGCAACGCCTTATCTTCACAACTGGAAAGAAAAAAAAATGAAAGACTAACACTGAGCAGATTTCCACCATCCCCCCTCCTTCCTTTAACGTCTCTGCTCTCATCATTATATTCTTTTCGTTCTACCATTTATCTGCTTGGTATTTCTGCAAAAACTTCCGCCGTTCGTCTTCTCGAGCCTGACTATCTTTTTTTTTTTTTTTTCCTCTCATTCTGGTGCATTTTCCCTGTTTGCCTCAGTCTGCCAGACTCGCGCATTCTGTACGCCAGAGTTCACTTGCGCAAAAGCAATCGGTGCCTGGCACTAACAAAACGCAACGCCGGAAGGAACCGAACGCACAATTGTGCACTAAAGGTACGACGGGTGGCTTAGCATAATGGCTGGCTCCACTACGGCCGTAAGTCAAGGATTACTGTATTTTCCATCGGGCACAGACAAAGGTAGGAATTGGCCTATGTGTCCATCCACCTGGCCAGAAAGGCGAGAGGGTATTGAACATGGAAAGTCACTTGCCAGAATCAACTACACCAAGGGGGGGTCAAACTGGATTTCTTTGAGGGCCGGATCAGCATTGTCGTTCTTATGGGGTGTGTGGGTGTGTGACGGGACAGACACCTTCTGCAACACCCTGCCGGCCAAAATGGGGCATGGGGGGGGCCGTGTGAGCCCCCATGCATCCTGTTTTCAGCTTGAATGGCCTCCTGCAGCACCCTGCCGGCCAAAACGGGATGCAGGGGGGGCCTCACGTGGTCCTCTGCGTCCTGTTTTGGCTGCCAGAGGCACCACGGGCCGGTCCTTTGCCATTTCCAGACCGGCCGTGTGGGCCAGATTTAAGCCTTGAGATTGACACCCCTGAACTACACAATTCATACAGAGCTAGAGGTATTGCATTGTAAAGCTGCCTGAAAATAGCTTCTGGTGTTATGAGAAAAAAAGGAGAAAATCACAATAAACTTTAAGCATCTTATTACCTGAACTCTGCTGTCCTTGAAAAAGCTATGCAGTTAGGTCAAGTTAATCACCTCTAGGGGAAGCCGCCAGGAAACCAGAGACTAGGCTATGAGTTGCATAGGCTTGGAATAGCTCTAGCACTTAGCAATAGCAATTTAGACTTATATACCGCTTCACAGCGCTTTACAGCCCTCTTTACGCGGGTTAAAGCCTGTTGCCTTCCCCCCCAACAATCTGGGTTCTCATTTTACCGACGTGGGAAGGATGGAAAGCAGAGTCAACCTCGGGCTGGTGGGAATCAAACTCCTGGCAGTCGGCAGAATTAGACCGCAATACTGCATTCTAAACCGCTGCACCACCACAGCTCTTTGAGAGCTGAAGAAGCTTCTTGGATGAGAAGCGAAACGTCTTCAAAGAAAAACCAGAAAGTCCAATTGCCCCTGGAAAAAAAGCACTGTTGGGTTCAACCATGACCTGGAGGACTGAGAATCTCCACAGACACGGCTCTTGAAGAAGAATGAAGAAAGGCCAACCGTTACAATATATATTAAACAATTAAAATAAATTCAAGATAAAGAGTGTGAGCTTTAGTCCTGTCTTGGGCATGAAAGCTGCCTGGGTGACTCTGGATCAGTCATCAGGTGAGGGTGAGTTCTAGCCCCACCTTTGCTGTGAAAGCCAACTGGGTGACTCTGGGCCAGTCGCCAGGAGATGGCGAGTTCTAGTCCCACCTTAGGCATGGGAGTCAGCTGGAGGATTTTGCCGCCAGTCGTTCTTTCTGTGTCCAACCCACCTCACAGGGATTTTGAATCAATTTTCATTGATTCAACAGTTCATTTATTTAATTAAATAAATGTATATGCAGCCCTCCAAACCTGAACATGTCCAGAAGTGAGGCTCGGTTGTATCTTGTTCTTTGGCCTCGTGTTTCTTTATAGCAGAGCTCTCCAAACTTGGCAACTTTTAAGACTTGTGGACTTCAACTCCCAGAATTCCTCAGCTAGTCACGCTGGCTGGGTAATTCTGGGAGTTGGAAGTCCACAAGTCTTAAAGTTGCCAGGTTTGGAGACCTCTGCTATAAAGGATCTCCTTTCATCTATTGATTTTGCGATATTCACTTCCACCAGTCCGTGCCCCAAGCCTTCAGCATGATCGTATCAATAGGTGACTGGACAGGACAGATTTATTTCATTTGATTTTATAATCCCACACTCTAGATGACTCCATGGCAGGGAGATGAAGGAAAGCCAGCCGTGTACCGAATCGACAATGCTTTCAGTTAGCCTGTGATCATTGTACATGCCACAAATTATGATCTATCGGATGAGAAATATATCTATTAATTCCAATTTATCATCCAGCGTTCCTAACCATTATGTGCAAGCCAGGCCCATGACATGCATTTAAGTAAAAAGTGTAGCTATACCTTCCTATTTCTGCCACAGCTACGCGAAACAGCTGCTCTTAATCGAAACAGGACTCTGCAGAACAGGAATTCTTGTCTCATCAGAGAAAAGTGAAGTCCTGTTTCTTTCTACTAATGCAATCGATCACCTTTACGTGATTTGAAATAAACTATCCCTTTTTCATATATCATTATGTTTTTATCAATGAGAATAAAATTCAACATGGAAAAAAAAAACATACATCCAACAGTAACAACAAAAAAGAAAAGAAATGTATACAAAAATGGGGAAAAAAGACCAGTTTTCTTTTTTCCCTCCCTTTTGGGAAGTAAACTATCCTATATCTTAGGACACATGGATAATCTTGGATGTGATGTGATGCTGGCTTGCAGAAGCTAACTTAAGTTGAGTAGGTACCAGGAAAGGAAACTTATGAAATAAAAGAGTGACACCTGCTGGCCACAATGAATATTAAAAGGATGAAAGTTTGAACTGCAATAAATGATTTCTGAGAATACACAAACCAGGAGAGTAACATGCCCACCCCTCAAAATGTGTTAAAATACTTGCCTAGGTAGCCCTCAGCTATTGTCCCCACCCTAAAATATAGCCCTTTCTTTATTTTATGAAGTCATTATTACTAGTACTTGTAATTACTATTACAACAAAACCACTTTAAGCCAGATTATTTCTTTTTAGTATTCTGAAGCCAAAGGATTCTGTAGTACAGGTAGTCCTCGACTTATGACCACAGTTGAGCCCAACATCTATGTTGCTAAGCGAGACAGTTGTTAAGTAAGTTCTGCGCCATTTTACGACCTTTCTTGTCGCGGTTGTTAGGTGAAGCGCTGCAGTTAAGTTAGTAACACGGTTGTTAAAGCGACTCTGGCTTCCCCATTGATTTTGCTTATCACGACGTCGCAAAAAGTGATCACAGGACCCCGGGATACTGCAACGGTCGTAAGTAGATGCCAGTTGCCCAGAGTCTGAATTTTGATGATGTGACCATGGAGTTGCTGCAACTGTAGTAAGTTGGGAAAAGGGTCATAAGTCACTTTTCTTCAGTACTGTTGCAACCTGGGACAGTCACTAAATGAACTGTTGTAAGTTGAGGGCTACTTGTACCCAATAAGCAGATTTCCTCTAAACACCCCCCCCCAACTCCACTTTCTCCTGGAGAAGGAATAGGAGAAGGGAGGTCAGTGAGGAGATCGCGGGACAGTGAGGCACAATGTTCTTGATCGTCAGGTGAGGCAGGAGAGTCAGTGGTGGTTTCCCCGAGCAAAGGTGGAGGCTGCGCGAGAGAGGCAGAACTGGAGGAAGTGGAAGAACATTGGGCTTCCTAGCGGGTTGCAGGCATTCCTGAAACATTGGCCCACATGCTTTAGCAAGGGACGTCCCATGGGTCTTGGCCCAGCCTTCCTCCCGCCAAGCCTCACAAGCATCCAGCAGCTTCCAATGATGTAGGAGAAAAGCAGGAAGAGCTAGAGGGCAGAGTCAAGTGAGCCATCAGTTTAGAGTAGTTACATTGCCACAAATGGCCCAACCCCTCTGTCTGCTTTTCTGCTCTAAACCAGAGGTCCGTGAACTTGGCAACGTTTGAGACTTCCACTCTCAGAATTCCTCAGCCGGTCCACAAGTCTTAAAGTGTCCAGGTAAGCAGACCCCCGCCCCCCGCCCTTAACCGATGGCTTAAGGTGGCTAGATTAATGTCAGACGCAACGGATCAGAGCCATACGTGAAACTGCAGTTCAGAAGATGTATCACTCAAGCCTGCACACAAGAATTTAATCAACTAACGTTCAACATTACGTTGGTGCCAGGATCAACGAAATTCAAGGAGGGTTGGACTTGGGCCATTTGGAACAATGTAACGACTCTAAACTGATGACCTGCTTAACTCCCCACTCCAGCTACTTTTCTCCTACACCATGAGCTGCAGAGCGTATGTCAGAAGTGCCTCTGGAGAACTCTGGAGGGTAGGGGCTATCCTTGCCTTGGGGTGATGATGAGGCGAAGCTGTTCCAGAGGAGAGGCATTTCAGGAGCCCTCCCATCACGCTTTTTGATAAATGGGGACCTTCAGCAGGCATTCTCTGCGACCACAGACTGAGCAGGGAGAAACTGTATAGGGTAAGTGGTCTTAAAGATACCCACAATTTCTCGGTAACTTAAATTTGATAAATAAATACGGTAATAGATAACTAACTAAAGTATGGCAGCTCTGCTGGTACTGCATGTTAAGCCGGATATTATTCTATGTGCATGGCCATGCTTTACGAGATATTGAACAATCAGAGACCACCATGAAAAGTTTCCGATGCAACAGATATTGAATATTATTTTATCTAGTCGTCAAAGAAACGCATAAATCTTAATTATAATTTTCAAGCATATGTGGCTAGCAATGTTGAGAAAACGGTTTCCTCTCAACATGGCATCTCTTCCCCGAGTAGGTTTTTTTTATGTATTCACTTTGATAACTTTCTGACGCCTAACAAACAGCTTCTTATATTCTTTAGCCTGGATTCTAAAATTGCATTGAATATCACGGGAATAATTTTAATCCCAGAACACTTCTTCTACCTCTTGTGGTAATCCACAGTTCTTGTCGAGCTACACCTCGCAATCATCTGTTTCCAGATAGAAAAATAATCAAAATAGTTTGCTTCAAACCAAGAGATACAGTAGTGCGGAGGTCTCCAAACTTGGCAACTTTAAGACTTGTGGACTTCAACTCCCAGAATTCTCCAGCCAGCCAGCCAGAAAAATAATCAAAATAGTTTGCTTCAAACCAAGAGATACAGTAGTGCAGAGGTCTCCAAACTTGGCAACTTTAAGACTTGTGGACTTCAACTCCCAGAATTCTCCAGCCAGCTGTAGTGGATCAGCAAGGATTCAAAACCAGATCTAGCCCCTTCTTTGAATCATTTACACCAATGTGGCATAATACTGTAGGTATAATACAGGGGTCAGCAACCTTAAACACTCAAAGAGCCATTTCGACCTGTTTCCCACAGAAAAGAAAACACCAGGAGCCACAAAACCTTTCCCATGCTTGTCTATTTACTGAGCGGCCACAAAACTAGCATATGTAGTGGAATTAAATGTTCTGTTCTCTTCTGAAACTTTTCATTTCTTGGATTTAGCTATGATTGGCCTACCAAGGGTCGAAAAGCTCAATAAATCACATGCCAGGGGGTGTCACACATTGGCGGTTGTGATTTATATTTTGAGCGACAGAGCCACAGCAGAGGGATGAAAGAGCCACATGTGGCTCCAGAGCCGCGGGTTGCCGATCCCTGGTATAATACTTTGCTGAAAGGTAATGGCAGGAAGCCCAGTCCTGAACTGTGTGTAATTTCAACCCCTAATTCCTTTCTTGCAAATTGCTGGGAAAAACCTTCCACCATTCTTGATGCTCTCCAGACATTCATGACCAACGTCCATAATCCCAGGCCAGAAAACCGTGTCAAGAAGTCACAGATCATCATAGACCCCCAACAGGTCTTACATAAAACTTGACATCTTAGGTAGCAACAACAAAACCGCAAGTAGAGAAACGGTATCTCACCTTCTTGAGAAGAGACCAGAGGTGGCAGGTAATCGGGGATATACTCCTTCCTCTCTTCTGCGTCTTTGCTTCCGGGCTGAGGAAACTGCAGCACATTATTCTTACTCACAGGGAAGGAAGGGATCTGATGAGCAAAAGTCACGGGTTCGATATTGAGTATGTAATCTTCCAATTCGTGTAGGTTGACCCCCATGAGCTTAAAGGCTTCACCCACATCCTCCAAAATTGGGTCTGTCCGGCCATCTGGAACGCAAATGAACACGAATGACAATAAGAACCCCGCCTGCCAAACATTTTAAAAAGTTAACGTATCCAACCGGCCCTACAGAAGCGGCTCTGGGAAAAGCAGAACAAATAAGTTGGCCGTTCAAAACTTCATCTGAGATGACCGGAGAACGCAAACGTTTTTGTTTATTTTCCCCTTGCGCTTCCACGAGGCTGTGTTTACCTGAGGACCTATTATCAGGATTTGATTTTCCCTGCATGGCTCGCCTACTGAAATGACAACTAAATTGCAATTTGGCAAGTGCTCACCAGAGCAGAAAAGTAGGATAGAAAATAAATAGAATTTTCTCAGAAGGCGACTTGAAATAGTAATATCAGCAGAATTTCTACTCGGGCCTGTTTAAAAGTCACAACCTCAGGTGCCAAGAATCCCTAAAGCAAGTAAACATTCCTGGGTTCAAGCTGTCAGTAAATATATATACTAAACATATATAGTGTATGTATGTATGTATGTATGTATGTATATATATGTTTTCTTAAGTTTTCGCGGGTACTTACATGTATGGCATTCAGCTTTGTTCGGGTATTTTCCCACGTCATTGTAGTTGTGCTTTTAAAGTTGTAGCAACATTTTGGCAGAATCTCATCTGCCATCATATCATCCATCCATCCATCCATCCATCCATCCAAGCATCCACCCATACATGATGGAATGTTATCTGGATTCCCAGGATGGAGGGAGTGCATTCCACTACAACTTTATTCTGTTGACCTCCATACCTGAAACAATTACCGTGTTTTCCCCAAAATACGGCCTACCCTGAAAGTAAGTAGCTTGATTTTTACATGTGCACCCAATGTAAACCCTACCCCCCAAATAAGCCCTAATTAAGATACCGCCCATTTCAGAATGGACGGGTAAAAATTAAGCTAGGGTGGGGATGAGGGGGTGGAGCTGCCCTACTACTTACTTTTGCACAGTTGCAGGCAGGCCTCGCACACCCCGACACCTGCCTTCCCGGCCCATTTTTTTTCTGCGGCCGGCAAGGCATTCTGGAAGGCCTCTGCAGCCAATGACAGAGCTCTGGATCGATCCAGAGTTCTGTTACCGGCTGCAGAGGCCTTCAGGAAAGCCTTGCCGGCCGTAGAAGAAGTTCCTAAAGGCCTCTGACAGCAAAAAGGAGGCCGGGGGTGACGCTCACAAGTGAGGTGAGTCAGTGGATGATATCCACCCAAAATAAGACCTGGGTGTCTTTTTTGGTGGCAAAAAAAAAATAAAAAATAAGACAGGGTCTTATTTTGGGGGGAAATATGGGTAAATTCCCTTGTGATCTATCATTATAACCCTTCTAACTCCATATGGGTAACAGTAATAGCAATAGCACTTAGACTTATATACCAGTGGCCCCAAATCTTTTTTGTGCCACGGCCCGGTACCGGCATCACAAAATGATCTGCGGCCCGATACCGGCATCAGCATGCGTGACAAGGCAAGGCGAGCCGAGTGACCGGCCAGCCAGCCGTCCCCCGCTTCTCCCCACCACCTTCAACTCCTCCTTTGTACCTTTGTCGATGGGCTTCGCTTTGGGACGGCTTCGGGACAGTCGCTCGGCTCGCCTTGGGTTCTGAAAGAATCCTCGCACTTTAGTTCCGTTCGAAGCTGTCCCCGCACCTTGATGAAACCAAGGCGCGAGGATTCCTTCAGGACCCAAACGCCGCTTTCCAACCGGAAAAGCTCACCCGGAAGCACTTTCTCGTCAAACTAGACGGCGGCGCCCAGCAAACCGGCGGCTGGTAGGAAATGTTCCATGGACTGGGGACCCCTGTTATATACCACTTTATAGTGCTTTACATCCACCTCTAAGCGGTTTACCGAGTCCGCCTCTTGCCCCCAACAATTTTGGATCCTCATTTTACCGACCTTGGAAGGATGGAAGGCTGAGTCAACCTCGAGCCGGTGAGACTCCAACTGCCAAACTGCAGGCAGTTGGCAATCAGCAGAGGCAGCCTGCAGTACTGCATTCCAACCACTGCACCACTTATGATCCCACGATTTCTGTTGCTAAGTGATACATTTGTTAAGTGACTCTTGCCCCCTTTTACAACCTTTCTTGACAAAGTTTAGTCAATTCGTTGTACTTGTTAACATGGTAACACAATTGTTCAGTTAATCTGGAGTTCCCATTGACTTCACTAATAAGAGGGTCGCAAAAGGGGATCACATGACCCTGGGACACTGCAACCGTCATATATGTGAGTCAGTTGTCAAGCAGCCGAATGTAAATCACACCACCATGGGGATGCTGCAACGGTCTTAAGTGTGAAAAAGGATCGCAAAGTCCTTTTTTTTCAGTGCCACGGAAACTTCAAATAGTCACTAAATACATGGTTGTAAGATGAGGACTACCTATAAGCAGGGGTGGGCTGCAGAGGGTTTGCAGGGGGTTGGGAGAGCCCCTAAGTAAGATTCTATGCAGTTTGGAGAATCCCAAATCCTGGCTCTCCCTGCCCACCCCACACGACCCCTCCCAGGAGTCCTCATGCTGCGTGCGGAGGCTCGGGGAGGGCGAAAAACAAGGCAAGAAAAACCAAAAGGACACATACAGACTGGGTGAAACCAGGCTCAACAGCAGTAACTGGGAGGGGGATCTTGGAGTCTTAGTGGACAACCAGCTAAACAGGAGCCAGCAGTGTGCAGCAGCAGCCAAAAAAGCCAATGCAATCCTAAGTTGCATGAACAGAGGGATACAATCAAGATCAAGTGAAGTAGTAATACCACTCTATAGAGCCTTAGTAAGACTACACCTAGAGTACTGCATCCAGTTTTGGTCACCACACTATAAAAAAGATGTTGAGACTCTAGTAAAAGTACAGAGAAGAGCAACCAGGATGATGAGGGGACTGGAGGCTAAAACATACAACGAACGGTTGCAGGAACTGGGCTTGGCTAGTCTAGTAAAGAGAAGGACTAGGGGAGACATGATAGCGGTCTTCCAATATTTGAGGGGCTGCCACAGGGAGGAGGAAGGGGTCAAGCTATTTTCTAAAGCGCCTGTAGGCCAGACAAGAAACAATGGATGGAAGCTGAACAAGGAGAGATTCAACCTGGAAATAAGGAGAAACTTTCTGACAGTGAGAACAATCAACCGATGGAACAGAAGTTGCCCGCAGAGGTTATGGGAGCGTCATCACTTGAGACTTTCAAGAAGAGATTGGACTAACATTTGTCAAAAGTGGTGTAGGGAGCGGAGTTGGACTAGGTGACCTATAAGGTCCCTTCCAAGTCTGATTATCTGTTACCTGTTTTGGAAGGCTGGAAATGGGCCTGTTTCCGGCCTCCAGAGAGCCACTTTCACCCTTCTGGAGGCTCGAGGAAAGCCTCTGGAGCCTGGGGAAGGCAAAAACACGCCCGTCCCCCCCCGCCCCAATGGTTCAAGAGGCCAACTAGGCCATGCCCATCATGGCCACGCCCACCCAGCAACCGGGCAAAGAACCCTTTGCTAAAAAATTTTGAAGCCCATCCTGGCCTATATGTGACATTGAATGCATATGGACTTAAATCCGTAGATTAACGTATTAAAATGGTTTGTCAAATGCCTTTTTCAGAAATTTTTGATTTGCTTTACTTCCCAGTTTAGTGCTATAATCCTGGACTCCTCAGACAGCTCTTCATGCAAATCAACTCCACTGTTTCAGTCTGAGACCAAGATAAGATACAATAGTTATTTCCATAACAATACTAAGCTTAGGAGTGATAGAAATAACTTAAAAGACTAGGATTACCAATACAGCAGCGTACTATTAAAACACTACAATGTCTATAAAAAAATCTTAATCTTCATGCTATTGATTAAAAAGCAGGCTCTATGTAATTTATCTTTACATAAAGATATGTTTTTTGAAAAACAGATCTCCAGTTTGTCCATGCCTGGTGTCCTTGACTGTCTACAGAACCTAATTGTTGTCAGGCAGAATTTTGCTATATTTTAGATAAGAATTGTTCCTTATCCGAAAGAAGAAAATCAGTGGTAGTAGTCAAGTCCTACACTTAGGCAAGAAAAACCAAAAGTACACATATAGACTGGGTGAAACCAGGCTCAATAGCAGTAATTAAGAGAGGGATCTTGGAGTCTTAGTGGATAACCAGCTAAATATGAGCCACCAATGTGCAGCAGCAGCCAAAAAAAGCCAATGCAATCCTAAATTGTATTAACAGACGGATACAATTATGATCAAGTGAGGTACTAATACCACTCTAGAAAGCCTTAGTAAGACCACACCTAGAGTACTTCATTCAGTTTGGTCAACAGACTATAAAAAAGATGTTGAGACTCTAGATAAAGTACAGAGAAGAGCAACCAGGATGATTAGGGGTCTGGAGGCTAAAATATATGATGAAGGGTTGCAGGAACTGGGCTTGGCTAGTCTAGTGAAGAGAAGGACCAGGGGAGACATGATAGCTGTCTTCCAATATTTGAGGGGCTGCCACAGAGAGGAGGAAGGGGTCAAGTTATTTTCCAAAGCACCTGAAGGCCAGACAAGGAATAATGGATGGAAACTGAACAAGGAGAGATTCAACCTGGAAATAAGGAGAAACTTTCTGACAGTGAGAACAATCAACCAATGGAACAAAAGTTGCCTTCAGAAGTTGTGGGAGTGCCATCACTTAAGACCTTCAAAAAGAGAACTCAGAGAAACGTAGAAAATCGATAGCAGAAAAAGCCATCGTCCATCAAGTCTACCCTTTGACATTTTATATTTTAATGTAAATTTAATGTAATTTTTTCCATGTAACTCAGAAGGTAAGAGATGTATGTTCAACCTTGGCAACTTTAAGACTTGTGGACTTTCAACTCCCAGAATTCTCCAGCCAGCCATTGTGTAATTAATATGATTCCGTCACTTTCTGGAAAATTCGCCCAACTTTGAATACTCTTTCTCTCCCTCTCCCCACCCCTCTCTCTCTATATATGTTTTCTTAAGTTTTCACGGGTACTTACATGTATTACATGTACAGACGAACACAATACAGAAGCCTGATGATGGCAGATGAGGTTCTGCCGAAACGTTGCTACAACTTTAAAAGCACAACTATAATGATGTGGGAAAATACCTGAACAAAGCTGAATACCATACATGTAAGTACCCACGAAAACTTAAGAAAACGTGTGTGTGTATGTATGTTTGTGTATGTGTATGTGTGTGTGTGTGTGTGTATATACATATGTATATGTATATGTATGTGTGTATATATATATGTATATAGATATATGTATATATATATATATGTATGTATATATATATATATATAGGTAGGTAGGTAGATAGATAGATAGATAGATAGATAGACAGACAGATAGATAGAGCCATGTTTCTCAACCCTGTCAACTTTTAAGTTGTGTGGACTTCAACTCCCAGCATTCCCCAGCCAGCTGCCTCCGCTCCTTGGGCCGGGACGGCCTGCGCTTCGCTGCCTGGGGAATGCTGGGAGTTGAAGTCCAACCCATCTTAAAAGTTGGCAGGGTTGAGAAACATTGAGTTGGCTATCTCCCCCCCCGCTCTTTTTTTTCTGGCGGTTGGCTTGCCTCAGTCGCCACGGCAACGCCTCCTTACGCCTCGCGTCGTCTCCATGACAACCCCGCGAGCACCTTCCCCTCCCCCTTGCGCCTCAGGCCCGCACTCACAGAGCTCGCAGTAGCGCCGGCAGCCCCGGCCCAAGGAGTGGAGGTAACGCTGGAGCACGTCGGTGAGGAGGTCGCAGGCGGAAAGCTGCACCGAGTCCCATCCCAGCGCCTGGCACACCTGCGCCACCGACACGCGGAGCAGCCACCGCGAGTAGCTCTCCGACATCTTCGCCTCACTGATGCTCCGGGCCCGGCGAGGCCCAGAGCGCCGCCATGGCTCGAGAGGAAGAAACAACCCCCTCACGCCGCCGCCGTTACTGCCTTTGGAGCGGCCGCCATCTTGGAGTCGCCTGGCGGCCTCGCAGGCCACGGCAGCCGAGCGCGGAGCGCATCGATCGTACGCATGCGCCGTGGAGGTCGTGAGCCATCGATAGCTCGGGCATCGTTTTCCTTTGCCTCCCTGCGGCTGTTTTTTTTTTTTAAAGGTGGCTCGAACACGGGTTCCAAGTAGGTCGTGTGAATGTGGCGGCCGGATTTTTTTTTTTTTCTGGCGGCTCTTCTTTCTGAAATACCCGTATTCTGGAGAGCCAGACCTATCTGGGCGTCCTTTTAATTATATCCTATTTTTTAAATACCCTCTTATTTAATTTTGTTATGAGCCACCTAGAATTAGCCTGGAGTTGAGTGGTACCTAAATTGAATGAATTAAAAACTTAGGGCAGAGTAAAATCACGCTGTGGTTCATATGGGTGTATGTATGTATGGCAGAGAGAGAGAGAGAGAGAGAGCGAGAGCGAGCAGATAGGTAGATAGAAAGGAAGGAAGGAAAGAAAAGAAAGAAAGAAAGAAAGAAAGAAAGAAAGAAAGAAAGAAAGAAAGAAAGAAATGGTATGTATATAAATGGTTCTTATTTCTTATTTTTTGTATGCATGCTATAGATCAAGGGTCTTCAAATTTGGTAAGTTTAAGACTTGTGGACTTCAACTTCCAGAATTCCTGACCTAACATGACTGGAGGAAGAATTCTGGGAGTTGAAGTCCACAAGTCTTAAAGCAGTCAAGTTTGAAGACTCCTGGTATACATATCTACATATACAACATATATTTATATATGATATATAGATATATATGGTGTATGTATGTGTGTGTGTGTGTGATTAATCTTAGCGGGAAAACCGAACAACCAAAGATCCATATATATATATATATATATATGTGGATCTTTGGTTGTTCGGTTTCTCCAGCGTAAGATTCAAGTATCTAGGCAACGTTTCGATGAAGTCTCATTCATCATCATCAGGCCTCTGTCTTCGGCTCTTGCTTCTTGGAGTGATGTGAGATTGCAGCTGCTTCTTCCTTCCAACTGCCAGTGGGGGTGGGACTTGATTGGGTGGGGGCTTGGCTGTGTTCTGATTGGGTGGGGGTGTCTTCTCATTGGTAGGGGGCTTGGCTGTGTTTTGATTGGTTGGGGGGTTGGCCGTGTTCTGATTGGCTGGATTGGCTGAGCCGAAGACAGAGGCCTGATGATGATGAATGAGACTTCATCGAAATGTTGCCTAGATACTTTGAATCTTACGCGGGAGAAAACCCGAACAACCAAAGATCCACATACAAATACCCACGAGAACCTCAGAAAACATTATATATATATATATATATGTGTGTGTGTGTGTGTGTGTGTGTGTATAGATATATAAAATACACGTATGTATGTACGTATATGTATATATATGTATCTATCTAATCTGAACTTACTGGGCGAGGAGAGGAATTTGAAATCGTACTTTAATATGAAAGTCAGCCAGTGTGTGACTGCTGCAGTAATGAAACTCTTTGAAATCCTTACAAAACTTTGATTTGGGGTTTTGCTGATTAGATAGGTTTGTTGCCATAGAAATGGCTAGTGTGTATGCTTATATAAAAGCAAAATGTTGAGGTTTCACGTTGCACCAAAAGGAGTTGGAAGTCAATGCTTTTTTCCCTCCCCCCTCTATATTTTTTTCTCTTTCCCTTTTTCTTCCCCTATTTTAATCTTCATTTTCATTTTTCTTCATAGTTTTGTGTTTTGCGCTTCGATAAATAAAACTTTGAACCCAAAAACCTTACTGATGGCCTTACGTACAAGTACATACATAGAGAAACCATTCTGAATTCAGGTCAAAAACCGAAATATATATAGTCTTTGAAAAAGGTGCTTAAAAAAAAAAAAAGATAACCCAAACTATAAGGTGAATAGAACACCTCCTGGTTGAGGAAATACTAGGCTATCGGTGCCTTTTAGCTTCTTAAGAGACTTAGCCTGAGAGCTAGCATTGCCTTTTGATTCAGTCGCCATAGAATTACACAGCTAAGAAGCTGTCACCGTCCGATCGATGCTTCTTAGCTCCCAGGATTTTATCTGATTGGTCACTGTGCGGCACAGAGTATCGACTAAATGGCTCTTGGCCAGATCCAGCCTCAAGATTCTTTTCTACTTTAGACTTAAAGCCTCCTGCGTGACCTAACTGAGTGATTATATTTCTTCCCTTTCCTAGAATTCACCAGGGCATACATATATATAAAAATGATCAGATTTAGATCCCAGGATAGGCATCTACCAGGATAAGAGACAGACTGTCGTGGGGGAAAAAAAAATCTATCAATGTGGTTGCTAGGAGTCGAAAATGACTTGATGACACATAATCAATCTGTTGAAATTCCCAGGCTTATCGCAGCTTGGAAAATAAATCAATTACCTGGGAGGGAATCTTTTGTTTTTAGCAGCGGTGACCATTACTTCTTTTAATGAAAAGGAGGACTAGGGGGTGACTAGATGATTAAAGGCTTGGAGGCTAAAACATATGAAGAACAGTTCCAGGGTTTGGCTAGTCTACAGAAAAGAAGGACTAGGGCATACATATATATAAAAATATATATCCATGATAGCAGGATTTGTGGGACTGCCTCAAAGAAGAGGGAGTCAATCTATTCTCCAGAGCACCTTAAGGCAGGAGAAGAAGCAGCAAATGGAAACTAATCGTGGAGAGAAGCAACCAAAAACTAAGGAGAAAATCCCTTAACAGTGAGAACAATTAACCAGTGGGACAGCTTGCCACCAGAAATTGTGGGTGCTCCAACACTGGAGGTCTTTAACAAGAGATCGGACAACTATTTATCTGAAATGGCATAGGGTCTACTGCTTGAGTAGAAGGTTGGACTAGAACAGGGGGTCCCCAAACTTGGCAACTTTTAAGACTTGTGGGCTTCAACTCCCAGAATTCCCCAGCCAACATGGTTGGCTGGGGAATTCTGGGAGTTGAAGCCCACAAGTCTTAAAAGTTGCCAAGGTTGGAGACCCTTGGACTAGACGACCTCCAAGGTCTTCCAACTCTGTTAAATTCTGTATTCTGTAGTTCTCAATGGCCACTTCAATAGCTGAATGTTTCATTTTATGCGCTTGCACGAAAGTAAAACTGGGATTATGAAAAGGATGCCTTGGCAATGCATCTTCAGGACTTGGGGCAGGAGGCAAGACTTAGAATTGTTTCCATAAAAACAGCTTTCCTTTTTTTACTTTTAGAAATCCTTCACTAAGGTAACAAGCTACCCATTTTTATCCATTACTTTCTATATGTATTTAACTGTTCTTATTTTTTGTATTTGGTAAGCTGCCCAGAGATTAATTTTATCCCTTTCATGCTGGTTTATGAACATAATAAAAGATTTTAATTTGTTTTGCAAGTCTACTGGTTTGGCCAGCTCTAATGAATGTAAGTAAGCAACTAAAACCATAAACAATACTTTTGCCTCTCCCTTTCTAGGCGCTGTAAATCGTAATGAATTTGTGGCAGGAAGTCAGTTTTGCTGGCCAATTGCTTCCTACCCTCCAGAATAAACCATCCACTTTAGAAACACTGATCAGTAATATGCAGCATTATTTAAAACATGTAGTTTTAAAAATTCAATATACTGTTTCGGTTTTCTTACCCTAGCTTTTTTTAAGGAGGGGAATATTATGCATAGTATTTACTTAACACTGGAGTTGATTCAGGGGTGGGCTACTGAATACCTTAATACCTCTCTTCGGATCGTATAAATCTTTCGCCCTAAAGAAAAAAAATATATCAAATGAACTTGAGAGAGCTTAAATAGCAATAATGTGGACACTTCATGCCAGTCATCTCTTATATGATTTAGACACATAAAAAAAAACAGAAATTCGCTATCTTGGTCAGTTTGTTTTTGAAGGATCTATTACTGTGTCTTCAAGAAGCCATTTTAACTCGTGTTTTTTTTTTAAAATACGTGAAAAGGTAATTTTCTTGCAGACGTTTCATTACCCAACTAGGTAACATCATCAATGATTTTGAATCAGTGAGATATTTTTTTTGCAGCATCCCAGTTAAAAAGCTGGATGTTTGTCCCATTTTAAAGGATGCCTATATTGGAACAGGCCATTTAAATCTGTATAAGTTTCGAGTACAGATCATCCTCAATTTACAGGCATTCATTTCGTTACCGTTAAGAGTTACAACAACACTGGAAAAAGGGACTTAAGACCTGTTTTAACAAGTCTCTTCACGACGGAAATGTTGGGGGTCAATCGTGGCTGTAAGTTGAGTATCTAATTGTGCAAACACCAGCACTATGGACATCCTGCTATGAAGGTGTCACCGTTCACGTTCAGATTTGCTGACAATCATATAACTCAGGAAACTTTCATGTTGGACTTTATTGCGATACAAATTTCAAACAGACGGGATTCTCTGCCTAAGAATTCTTCACAGAACGACAGATTAATAATCTTCTCCCCTGAGAAAGAAACTGGCTTGCTGGGAGAATTTCTCTTTTATCTATAAACAGAAACAAAGAATTAAAAAGAGCTTGAACTCCATTCAAACTTAACTGAATGTTTCTCCAATTCTCTCCATTTGTGGATTGCTTCTATTTCTCTCCCCCCGCCCCTTTCTTGGCCTCAGCCTTTACAACTCTTGTAGAGGATTTTGTTAATTAAACAATTAAATTTAGCTGCCTAGTCCTGTCCTAACAATTGGTATGGTTTAATTTAACAAGACTGACCTTCCGAGTTCACACCAAGCTATCTTGCAGCTCACGGTGGAATTTTTAACTACTCATTTTTGAAGCATTTGAAACAAGATTCACAAACTGATCTCAAATAATACTTTAAAATTGCAGCTCATTTTAATACAGGCAGAAAACATTACAGATAATAAACACTGTCTTAGGAGAAATATCCCGTGAGGCTAGGCGAGATGTTTTTTTTCTAAGGTGGTCTGTTCAAACCAATGCCTGAATCAGGTGACAGATTGAAATGGAATTAAGGTGAACCTCTAATGCAACATTTCTCAAGCTATGCAACTTTAAGATACATGGACTTTAATTTCCCATGCTGGCTAGATAATTCTAGGAGCTGAAGTCCACATGCCTTAAAATTGCAAACTCTAAGAAACGGTGCTCTAATTCAAACAAGAAGAAAATCTCCAATTCACTCCTGCCTCATGTTTGTGCATTAGGTGGCTGCTTTAAATGGAATTAATGGAAGTTAGTACAGCCTTAAGTATAATTTTTGACAGCCAATTTGGTGTAGTGGTTAAGGCACTGGCTTAGAAACAAGGAGGGGTTTAGGCATGAAAAACAGTCTGAGTGACCTTGGGCCAATCATCAGGAAACTGAGAGTTCTAGTCCATCCTTAAACACGAAAGGCAACTGGGTGCCTTTGGGCCAATTTCTTTCTCTCAGCCCAACCCACCTCACAGGATTGATGTTGTAAGGAAAGGAGGAGAAAGATGTATTAAGTATGTTTGCTACCTTGAGTTACTTACAAAATAATAAACAGGATAAAAAGAGGATGGATGGATGGAGAGATAGATAGATAGATAGATAGATAGATAGATAGATAGATAGATAGATAGATAGATAGATAGATAGGGCAACAGCACACTGATATACAGTTTCAGTGCTTCACAGCCCTCTCTAAGTGGTTTACAGATTCAGCCTATGGCCCCCAATAATTTTACCAACCTCAGAAGGATGGAAGGCTGAGTCAACTTTGAGCTGGTTAGGATCAAACTCCTGGCAGTTGGCAGAACCACTCTAACCACTGTGTCACCACAACAGATAGACAGATGGACGATTACATGGATGGATGGATGGGTGAATATAGACATAGATGGATGGATGGATGGATGGATGGATGGATGGATGGATGGATAGATAGATAGATAGATAGATAGATAGATAGATAGATAGATAGATAGATAGATGTAGTTAGGTAGGTAGGTTAGGTAGGTAGGTTAGGTAGGTAGATAGGTAGATAGATAGAGGTAGATGGATGGATGGGTGGGCATGTACATATAAACAGGCAGGCAGACCGACAGAAAGATAGATTGGAGAGAGAGAGAAAGAGAGAGAGAGAGGCACTCAGATGATAGAAAGGAAGATGATACAGATTGTTAGGAAATAGAAGTCAGGAGAGAGTGAGACAGAGAGACAGAGAGACCTCAACAATGTGGAAGGCCTTATACTGGAAGGGCTTATAAATGACCTTATACAGGCCATTTAGCTGGTTCCTCAGCTACAGTTCTGTTATCAATGCAGTTTATCTGCAATGATTTACTTTCAATTTAACCTCCGATCTGGATGACAGTCATGCTGCTTTTGAAAAGAACTCATGTTTCAACTGATGACGTCAAGGCTACTGCTGGTCTATGCTTTTGGTATACTCTACCAGGATCCACCAACAGGAAGCATAGTTTCACAATATTTTAAATACATCAACATCCATGGTAAAAAAAAACAACAACAACCCTGGCTCATCAATGTCCATCTGGCAGATATATTAAAAGCAAAGAATTGATTTTTAAACAAAAAAACCTATGCTGGCAGCCGGGATTTGCACAGCAACAATCATCTTGCAAGCAAGCATCTCAACCCGAAGCAAAAAGCCAGTTCAACGTTTCCCACCCCTAGTAAAAGATATTTCCACGGTCTTTTTATTTTATTTTTTTTGCTTAGCATATAGCTGACGGCATCGTTTTTTACCTGTTGATTCTGGATGAAATTCACTTTCGGATTAGTCCTTAGTGCCTGATTGTGGAGTTGTTTAAAAAACAAACACACAAAACGTGCAGTGAAGCATCAAGCAATGCAGATTAAGGCAGATAAAATTGGTGCAAAGACACAAGGCGTTAATGGGCCGTGCCTGTTTTCAATTAAATTACAACCTCAAGCAGGCTAATAAGACATGCAGATTAAAAAGGCAATCGTTTCCCCTTCTATGCCGCATTAGATTCCTTTTCCCCTTCCCCGCTGAAGCATATTACGGCAGGCAAGTATTAAGTATCTGCTTCCACTTTCTATGAATGGCTGGGTAAAAACAAATTAGGCAGCATCTGAGCTTTGTGGGAAATGGCAGCGGTTGCTGCTACTGACACATGGCTATCAATAGGGATTAGCGACCACCGTTATAAGAAAATCTCCTTCTTCGGAGGCGGAATTTTGCTGAATGCAGAGTCTTAGGAAACAACAGCAAGTTGAAATTATGGCTTTTATGCCCGGAAAGTGGGTTTTATAAAAGGCCATCCTCAGCATCTAATTAACCTAATGCAGGTAATCCTTGACTTATGACCGTAATGGAGCCCAAACCCTCCCCCCAAAAGACACAGTTACTTCTAAACTGTTTACTCTTGCTCACCTACAGACCTGATAGAAATCTCACCCAATTGAAACAAATACAGGTGGTCCTCAATTTACAACCACAATTGAGCTCCCGTTGCTAAGCGTGTAAGAGTAGGTTCATGACCTGGAACAGAGCATGGTAACGGTCAGCCAATGAATAGGCATTGCAACTAAGTCAGCCAATGGGGACTGTTTGGAAACTGAAACTAGAAGTAGCTTAGGCGTGGCTCTGTATTAAACTCTGCAGCTCTATTAAGCTCTGAGTCTGTCTACTGAAAATGAAACCGCTTCTCTCCTCTGCTGTGTATAATGCTTGCCGGCTGAACTAAAGTGAAACTGATATCTGTTTCTGAGCTCCTGTGTTGCTACTGAAACTACTTGCAACATGTTTCTGACTGAGTTTGCTCCATGTTGGAGAAATCTACAACTGGTATTGCAAAATTTACTTTATGTGTTTATAAAGAAGTTAAATGAAGTCTCAGCCATCTGTGTTTATTTTTCTGGCGCTGAATTAACACTCTAAAACTCTTGAATAAAGCAAGACAGTGAGTTTCGCCCCCTTTTACCGCCTTGCTCACCGCAGTCGTTAAGTGAATCACTGCAGTTTTTTAAATTAGCCACACGGCTGTTAAGCGAATCGGGCTTCCCCGCTGACTTTGCTTGCCAGAAGGTGGCAAAAGGGGATCGCATGATCCTGGGACATTGCGACCGTCATTAATGTGAACACCAAGTTAATGTGAACACCAAGTGTCTCAGTTTTGATCAGGTGTCCCATGGGGATGCGGAAACAGTCATAAGTGTGAAAAACAGTCATAAGTCACTTTTTTTTTCAGGGCTGCTCTAATCTTTGAACAGTCACTAAACGAACGGTTGTAAGTCGAGGACCACCTGTGCCCTGCATTTTGGGACTAGCTAGAAGGGAACTTTCTTAACCCTCCTTCACCCGACTAAGCTACCTATGCTTTCCTGTCTCTCTGCCCTCTGGAGCGCAACCCCCTCCCTCCTGGGAATCCAGGCTACATTCCACCATAACAGCAGCATGCATGAGGTCATGACCCCTCTTTGCACTTCCTTTATGTCAAGGGCCTTCAAACTTGGCAAGTTGAAGACTTGTGGATTTCAACTCCCAGAATTCCTGAGCTGACATGAACGGGAGGAGGAATTCTGGGAGTTGAAGTCCACAAGTCTAAAAGCTTGGCGCCCTGTGAGCCTGGTACCTTTCTTGCAGACGTTTCATGACCTGACTAGGTCACATCATCAGTGTTAAGAGCCCTGAGGATGTTACCCAGTTTGGTCATGAAACATTTCCAAGAACACCCACCAAGCTCAGAGAGCATCAAGCAGCCCACAAAAAAATAAAAAAAATATGACCAGAACTTCAGAGAGACGTCTGGCAATACTTACAGAGCTGCAGCACCAGAGATGATCTCAATCAGTTCCTTGGTGATGACAGCTTGACGAGTGCGATTGAACCGCAGGGTCAGCTTGTCAATCATCTCGGCTTCAAAAGGGAGAAAAAGAAAACAAGAAGAGGAGGGGGAAAGATCATTATTTCATATATCAGGCATGAAAGCCAACTGGGTGACTTTGGCCCAATCACCAGGAGACGGTGAGTTCTAGTCCCGCCTTAGGCATGAAAGCCAACTGGATGACTTTGGCCCAATCACCAGGAGACGGTGAGTTCTAGTCCCGCCTTACACATAAAAGTCGGCTATCAGACTTTGAGTAAGTACAACTTCAGCAACAGAGTGGTCAATGCCTGGAAGGCACTCCCTGACTCTGTTGTTACATCCTCTAACCCTCCCACTCCTTTAACCTCAAACTATCCACGATTGACCTAACTCCATTCCTAAGAGGTCTGTAAGGGGGTGTGCCTAAGCGCACAACTGTGCCTACCGTCCCTGTCCTTCTGTCCCCAATTATTCGTGCCTATTGCATGCATTTATACTTATGTTTATTCTTATTCCTATTATAGGGTAAGCGCTTGACAAATCGAAATAAATAAAAATAAAAATAAATAAATAACCCCCCAGGTTTCCCCTTACAGGCATTTTTGCTGGCGTTATCCATAGCAGTCATCCGAGCACTCTGCTCACTCGCAGTAGACTCCTTCAGGGAGTAGAAGATGATGTTGGTCAATACGAACTCCTGGTAGTTTCTCAGGACGTCCGCATCAATGTCATCGTAGATGCTGATGCTTTCTGGAAAAACGACCACAGCAGTCGGTACAGCTTTGTTCCTTGTGGCCTCGAAAAGTATATCGTGTAGAAAGTATACCATGGGCAGAGGGATAGCATGCAGTGGCACAGAGATGGAGCTTCAAAGCACGTTGAAGTCCACAAGTCTTCAAGTTGCTAAGGTTGGAGATCCCTGTTTTAGATTTTATTTCATTTGTGGGCTGAGGATAAGGGGGGTGGGGGGTAAGAGGGAGGGACCAACACTGTTTATCATCACATTGCCTTCCTACTTCTGGTTTATAGTCTTTCCTTGAAGGCTTTTTTCTCCGAAAAACGGACTCACGCACCATTTGAAAGAGAGAGGAAGGGAGAGAAAGGATGGAGGTGGCTCCTCACGAGCCCTTTTCAACTCCTGGACTTACCAGCCCCAGAAACTGTCTCAAGAGAATAGATTGGCTTCTCGTCCGTCTTGTAGGAAATGACAGATCTGAAAGGGGCAAGAAAAGAAAATTATTTTGAACCACACCGCTTCGTCTGTTACAGGCTCAGGTAGATTTCGTGGCCCTCCAGCTGCCAGCAGAGCTGGTGGCAGACTCGGGACAGTGGGGAGGTTGGGGAGGAACATGGGCCAGTCCTGGAGTCTGGGGAAGGCTCTGATGAGTACTGTGTCGGAGGCAGAGATGGGTCAGGGCCGTCCGACAGTTATCAGCTGCCTTCAGAGTCGGAGATCAGTGGGGCAGAAGAACAGCTGGAGCCTGTTCCAGATGCACGTATGCGCAGAACTGTCAGAAGAGTAGAACAATTAAGGAACAGGGCCAAACTCAGAAGGAAAGGCACACATGGATGCTGAATGGCCCCACCCTAGGGAATAAATAGAAGCAAAAGGGGACTGGTGGTTGCAGGAGACAATTAGTTCATATTTCTTTTGAAAGATTTGCTTATCGGAGTTCGTGCCTCACAGAGACTCCTTGCCAGGTATTTAATTTGCAGCTTTGCGACTGGAAGCTCTCGGCCTGACAACTATCCAAGGACTGATAAGGTCTGTTCTTACAATTAACCCTTGGGAGAATTATTGCCAGGACTTTTCTGTGTGTGAATGCTATGAATTTACAGTAACTAAATAAGGAGGGTTTTTTTCGGGACAAAGAGCCTGTTTCTTGCTTCTGCTAAGCCTGGGTCAGAACAGTAGAATATGTTATGTGTTACATAAAAAAAAAGAATATGCCAGTGCTCCGCTATTCATTTTAAGACTGTCTTTTCCAGCAGAGACCTGTTTCTGAAAAAATAAAAATATAAGAACCTGTTGATTAGCAAGAACCAGAAATAGGTTCTTGCAGGAAATAATATCCTTCAGCTAGTTGTTTCTTTTGTTTGAATTCCATGGGAGTCCTTGGTGCTCTCTGAGCTGGGTTGTTTTCTTGCCGATGCTTCATGGCCCAAACTATGTAAAATCAGTGCTAATAAAGCACTGACAACGTTACCTAGTTCGGTAATGAAACGTCTGCAAGAAAAACCAACCCAGCTCAGAGAGGACCAAGGATTCCCTCAGTTCAACTCTGAGCTACCAATATTCAAATGCTAACTGGGTACCCATGCTTCGCTACAAAACTATATGGTCAGGCTTAAATTTTGGGGGAGGAAAATAAGGGGGAAAATTTTTCTGCCTCTGCCTACCAGCATCCATCGGTATTCATCTGGCTAGCCTCCTGTCAGTGTGTGAGAGTTGAGGGCTGTTTGGAAACTGAAACAGTACTTGCTATATGAGGAGACAGCATGGCTTAGCTCAAACGTTCTATACTAAAGCTGCTTGGTGCGGTGAAAACTAAAACTGAAACTCCTATTCTTCTGCTTGTGTTTTGCATTTGGAAGAGATTTCTTTCCAGGTGGGGAGGGGGAGAGTAGAACTCCTTAGCATCAGAGCGTGTTAATAATATACAAAATACTAATAGCTCTGGTGGTCATTTTGAAAAATCCTTTCTTAGTGAGCACCTAGAAGCCAAGAGGAACATACGTGCCAAATTTCAAGTTTGTAGGCTTTACGGTTCTAGAGATTTTGTGATGACATGTAAGTGGTATTTCGCATATCTATCTATCTATCTATCTATCTATCTATCTATCTATCTATCTATCTATCTATCATCTATCTATCCATCTATCTATCTATCTACCTATCTATACCAAGTTCTTCTCCCTGGAAATCTCCCTTTTGTAGCCTTCAGGACGGGTTAATTCTTGCCTGAACCGATTGTAGATGACGGAGCCTTCATCAAACTCGTATCCAGAATTCAGCAGCTCCTGAGCAATGACTGATGCGTCTCCGAAAGAGGGCGGTTTCCTTCCAACTTCTTTGAAGTTCAAGAGGAAGTTCTTTCCGTGCGTCCTAAAACGAAAAGCAATGCGGTTATGCTACGTGTTCCAAGTTGCATCACATCCTAAATCCAAGTTCTAAGAAACATCCGGAAATTTCAGCTGATCCCCAACGCGACCACCAGACTCTGGAGACAGGCGTTCCTTGACATAAGACTCTTAACAGAGCCTGCGCGTCATGGTCGAAGGGGACAGCGGGTTAGTCACATTG
This sequence comes from Pseudonaja textilis, assembly GCF_049901715.1. NCBI lineage: Eukaryota > Metazoa > Chordata > Lepidosauria > Squamata > Elapidae > Pseudonaja > Pseudonaja textilis. The sequence goes on from NC_141994.1 coordinate 70,043,794, forward strand.
CCAACCCAATCCTATGACCTTTTGGTATGGCCGTTAAGTGAGTCACACTCAAAGCAAATTGAGGTTGTTGCGTCATTAAATGATTAGCTACGCATGTGATTTTCTACACAGCACCAGTTTTCAGAAAAACTGTCACAAAGCACGGTCACAGCGCTACTGCTGTTCAGTGTGAAACATGGTCGTAAATCACTTTTTAAAATGCCATTGTAACCTCAAATGGTCAGTGAATGAAGGGTTGTAGCAATAGCAATAGCGCTTAGATTTATATACAGCTTCACAGTGCTTTACAGCCCTAAGTGGTTTACAGAGTCAGCTTATTGTCCCCATCTGGGTTCATTCAATCTGTCTGTCTATTCTATCATCTATAAATCACTCAATCTATCCTCATCTAATTTCATCTATCTAATCTCACCTATCTAATCTCATCTATCTATCTATCTATCTATCTATCTATCTATCTATCTATCTATCTATCTATCTATCTATCTATCTATCGTATATCCAACTCATCTATTTATCCTATTTCATCAATCTATCCATATCTATCTATCTTCTAGCTCAGGGGTGGGCAAACTATGGCCCGCGGGCCACATCCGGCCCGTTGGGACTTTTTAATCTGGCCCGCCGAAGATTGGTACAGAATTAACGTTTGATGCGAATGATCAAATGATTGCATTCATTTGATTTTGACTTGTAATGACAGGCATTTTGACACCAGGTGGCGCATTAGGCGCAATGACTTGATTTTGCGGAGATTTTGCAGTTTTTTTACATGTATCGTATCTTGTGCTGACCCGGCCTGACTTTTAAAAGTCAATGAGGCCCCCGAGCCAAAAAGTTTGCCCCCATTCTAGCTTGTCTATATATTCTTATATATCTGTATGTATCTATCATCCATCCATCTCTCTCTCTATCCTATCTCTCAATCATCTGCCTGCCTACCTACTCTATCATCTACCAATCTATCAATCTACCTACCTACCTGCCATCGCAATAGCAATCTGGCTTCGATCAATCTGTCTGTCCTATCATCTATCAATCAATCCTCATCTATCTAATCTTATCTATCTATATCTATCCTATCTCATCTATCCAATTTTTCTGTCATATTGCCTGCCTGCCTGCCTGCCTGCCTATCTATCTATCTATCTCATCTATTTATCTAGCCATCCTACCTCATCTTATCACTCTACCTACCTACCTACCATCGCAATAGCAATCTGGCTTCGTTCAATCTGTCTGTCCTATCATCTATCAATCAATCCTCACCTATCTAATCTTATCTATCTATATCTATCCTATCTCATCTATCCAATTTTTCTGTCATATTGTCTGCCTGCCTGCCTGCCTGCCTGCCTGCCCGCCTATCTATCTATCTATCTATCTATCTATCTATCTATCTATCTATCTATCTCATCTATTTATCTATCCATCCTACCTCATCTTATCACTCTACCTACCTACCTACCATCGCAATAGACTCATATATCACTCCATAGTGCTTTTATGGCCCCCTCTAACCAGTTTACTGAGGTAGCATGTTGAGGATCGAACTCCTGGCAATGGGCAGAATTAGCTTGCAATACCGCATCCTAACCACTGCCCACCAGGGCTGAGAAACCTGTACTCCAAATGGACAAGCCCAGGGGAGTAGGTTACCTCTGAAGGATGCCTCTCAGCTTGTCGCCAATCCCAACCACCATGACTTCTTTCCCTGAACCCGTGAGGTTGGAGAACTGGTGCTTGATCTCTTTAGCTACGGAGGTGTGAATGGCCCCACACAGGCCACGATCAGAAGACACTCCAACCAGGAGATGCTTTTTCTTGTCCTCAGGGGGTTTGATGTCTACTTTCTCGTAGAGAGCTACAAAAAGAAAGAAAGGGCTGTTAGCGATGAGCAACTATCGGAAGGCCCAGATATCAAAACTATGAAAGCCTCTTGGATGACTTTGGGCCAATCACTGGGAGACGGTGAGTTCTAGTCCCGCCTTCAACAGGAAAGCCAGAGAGGTGACTTTGAGTCAATCACTTTCCCTCAGCCCAACTCACCTCACATGACTGTTGTTGGGGAAAGAATAGGAAGAGGAAAGTGTGCTGGATATATTCACTGCCTTGAGTTATTTGCAAAAATAATAAAGACGGGATATAAATAAATAAGGGACAGTAAAAAGAAGGAAGGAAGGAAGGAAGGAAGGAAGGAAGGAAGGAAGGAAGGAAGGAAGGAAGGAAGGAAATAAAGAACAGTGCTTATGCCAAGAAAGGAGATTTACTGCCCATATTGTTTGTGTACACATGCAAACATTTGCTTGAAATATCCAGAACAACAATAGTTTTCCAAGTTATTGTAAAACCTTCTTTTAATGAACCACTAAGAGAGGAGAGTATTTTTTGCTCCCAAATGTTGTTTCATGCCAAATGGACTTTTTTAAAAAAATTAGTGTGCATTCAAAGTGACAATTATGTTATTAGTCTGTTCTATTCTATTTTGCAGCGAGTGGTTTCATTTGCAAAAGATGTCCTATTCATCCATTTATATAATTGACATCACATTACACAACAGCATCGTTCAAGGCACCAAGATTATAAAAATGACCCAACCATAAATTGACAGAAATATAGAACTGCCTCCTCTGGATTACACTTAACAACTGTCTTTGGGGCTCAATTATGTCGTAAGTCGAGGACTACTTGAAACAGGGTCGTTGGAAACAACTCATTCAAAAGTTCTAGGTCAGAAATGTGCCAGGAAACCTTTTCAGTCTTTAAGACGTTGTCAGCTACAAAGGAAACAGCCCCTTACCCAATGCTCCCACGCCGTAAACTCTGGCAGGCTTTAATTCTCTCTCCGCCCTGGAATATTTTGCAGCGGCAACCATTTTCATGGATTTCGTGATTTTCTGGATATTCTTGATAGACTTCAAGCGCCGGGTAACTGTATGGATTAGAGGATATGAACAGGTAGGATTTTAAGCAGACGAGGCAGAGTGCTAGATTCTTAAAAGGTGCAGTCATGATTTCAGAGCATCTCAGACAAATAAATATAACATGGAATGCTTACTGTCTTTCAGAGTCGCCATGTTCCTAACTTGGATCCTGAAAAACAAAAACAAAAAGAAACAACATATTGGCTTATTTCATACACTGAATGTGCTTCGTTTGGTTGCTCAAGTAACAAAAATACAGGACAGCTGCAATAGATCATTCATTTTCTAAAGGATGTTTACTTGGCTATATAATTTCTGAACGGGAACTCAAGCTCTCTTCTCAATAAGTGCACTAAAATTCAAGATAGAGATCTGATATTCCAAGCTACAAAATAAAATAAATAGGGTGGGGGGGAAACATGTTTGTGGCAATCCTTTCCTAAATATTCCATGAGCCTGTGCTGTCTTGCATCTCAAACTGAAGCGCACATGGGTCTTATAGCCTGCATTTTTTTCTTCTGGAAACCAGTTCGTATTCTCACATCATTCAAAGGGTGTTCATCCCAAAGGGCATCGCTAAAAGTCTATGGAGATTTTCAGTCCTTGTTTTTTTTTTCCCTCCCTCCTCATTCCAATCAGAGCTGAGGAAGCTTCTCGGATGAGAAGCAAAACATCTTCAAAAGGGGGGGGGAGGGGGAACCAAGGAAGTCCAGTTGCCTCCTGAAAAAAAGGACGTTTGGTACAACCACGACCTGGATGACTGAGAATTTCTAAGGACAGGGACTACCCACCCCACTGATCCAGTTCTACAGAGGAATGACTGAGTCTGTCATCTGCACCTCTATAACTGTCTGGTTTGGCTCTGCAACCCAACAGGACAGACACAGACTTCAGAGGATAATTAGGACTGCAGAAAAAACAATGGCTACCAACCTCCTTTCCAAGGAGGATCTGTATCCTGCACGAGTCAAAAAGAGGGCTGTGAAAGTATCTACAGACCCCTCACATCCCGGACATAAACTGTTTAAACTCCTACTCTCAAAACAACACTATAGAGCACTGCACACTAGAACAACTAGATATAAGGACATTTTTTTCCAGAATGCCATCACTCTGCTAAACAAATAATTCCCTCAACATTGTCCAACTATTTACTAAGTCTGCACTACTATTACTACTAACCTTCTCGTCACTCCTTATAACCCATCCTCTCCCACTTGTGACTGTATGACTGTAACTTTGTTGCATGTATCCTTACAATCTATATTGACCATTTCCTAGTATGATTCTATTGCTTACTGTACCCTATGACTATCAATAAGTGTTGTACCTGGTGATTCTTGACTCTTGACGAATGTCTCTTTTATGAACACTGAGAGCATTTGCACCAAGACAAATTCCTTGTGTGTCCAATCACACTTGGCCAATGAAGAATTCTATTGAATTCTATTCTACTCTACTCTATTCCATTCCATATTTTCTATTCTATTGTTTCTATTTTCTTTCTATCAATCAATCAATGAATCAATTAATCAATCAGAGCAAGGTCCACAGGAGGTAAGTTAGAATTAAATTTAGAGTTAGAATTAAGTTAAAATTAAAACCATGAAAAATCAATGGCTGAGGCAACCAGATCAGGTAAGATCAGATTCCCAGTGCATGCAAAAAAACAAAAATGCACTCCCCCACCCGCCCAAAAAACCTAACTTTTATAACTGAGCCTCTTATGTTGTGGGGTCACGGATTCCCTGGAGCTCCCATGCTGCTTGGACTCCAGCACCCATCAGCCACTACCCCCAAAGGCATGGGCCAGGGATGATGGGCTTCCAGCCACGTGAAAAGAAATCCCAGGGAAACTCAAAGTAGCTGTCAGTCTCTGGCCAGCTGGCTTCTCTCCCCCCGCGCTTAAGGGAGGCGAGAGCGCCTTTGAGCATGTGCAGAAAGCCTCCCGCTCCTCGACCCTCTACGGCCGCTCCCCATCCCCCGAAGTACCCCCGCGGCTGGGCCTGGGCACCGGCAAGAAGATCAACAGCAACGCCGCCGACCCCGGCTCCTTCCTGCAGTCTCGTCCGACCGTCCGCCGGCTGCAGCCGCTGCTGAAGGTCAGGGCGCCCGCACCACGCATGCGTCGCGCTTCCTCGCCTGAACCGGGCGCAGGAAGCGAAAAAGGAAGAGCTGTGTTGTCTTCCGGGTGGACCGTTCCCCTACTCTCGCAGTCCTCTCTATGGTTGCTCGGACACTGAGCTGGCCGGCTAGAGCGGGCAGCACCTAAGCGGCGCGCGGCGCTCCTCCAAAGGGGACTGTCCACAAAGCTGGCATGCTAGAGCGACCCCAATTGGATTGACAGATTAAAAATAGATACTTTAAGCGACTCTTAACTTGGTTGACGCACAGATATAGTAAAATAGATACTTTCCACGTTTAATTAAGAGTTCACCGGCCGGGACGGACTCTACAAAGCATAGAATTTTAATTTCCCTGTCCTAAAGGCCATTCTCCGGGAGAGCTAAAGCCCTCCTCAGCGAGGACGACTTCCTGTTACAATATTTCCGGTTCCTGTCATCCCTTCCGGTGCCTCTCAGAGTGCGGAAGTGAGGGTCGCGCTCGCCGGTTTCGTGCTTCGTCGCTCCTTCGCTGTCCTCGCCATGGGGAAGACGGACTTCTTGAGCCCCAAGGCCATCGCCAACCGCATCAAGTCGAAGGGGCTGCAGAAGCTGCGCTGGTATTGCCAGATGTGCCAGAAGCAGTGCAGGGACGAGGTAAAAAAGCGAGCCTCCAGGGGCAGGGGCAGTATGTCTGGGCGCGCTGAAAGAAACCCTCCACTCGGGGTGCCTTTTCCCTCCTCAGCCACGGATCTCTTTCGGATTTAGGTTGACCCTTCGCCTGTCTTTGGGTGATTTTCCTCCACCATGAAGTTAGAATCACAATAGAGCTGGAAGGGACCTTGGAGGTCATCTAGTCCGACCCTCTGCTCAAGCAGGAGACTCTACCATTTCAGACAAGTGACTGTCTGGTCTCTTCTTGAACGTCTCCAGGGATGAAGCACCCACAACTGCTGAATGCAAGTTGTTCCACGTGTTAATTGTCCTCGCTGTTAGGAAGTTTCTCCTTAATTCTGAATTGTTTCTCTCCTTGATTAGTTTCCATCCGTTGCTTCTGCCTTCTGGTGCTTTGGAAAACAAGTTGACCCCACCCTTCTTTGTGGCAGCCCCTCAAATACTGGAATGCTGTTATCATGTCCCCGCTATTCCTTCTTTTCTCTAGACTAGCCAAACCCAAATCCTGTAACTGTTCTTCGTATGTTTTAGCCTAGAGGCTTTTAATCGTCTTAGTTGCTCTTCTTTAGAGAACAACACAACACAAAGGGATCTTGGAGATCTTCTAGTCCAACCCCCTATGTCATTTCAGACAAGGGCCATCCAGTCTGTTCTTAAAACCCTCCAGTGATGAAACAGGTTTCATTTTCCAGGTTTTGTCACTGTGATTCTTCATCTGAGTCATGGACAATATAATATGAGAGTACAATACAATACAAATAATACAATACAACATGAAGAGATCCCAAAGATGCTTTTTTCAAGAGGCAACTGGACTTTCTGGGGTTTTTTGAAGGCGTTTTGGTTCTCATCCAAGAAGCTTCTTCAGCTCTGGCTGAAGCTCTGGTGGGGAACGGAAGGGTTTATATTCCTTGCAGACAGCTGGTCATTTGCATTCTTTTTAGGAAGTGGTTGAGGCCACTTGAGGTTTATCAGTGTCTTCAGGGACACCTGAGTGGTGCTAATCGTTCCTGTAGTCTCTGAAGAAGCTTCTTGGATGACAAGTGAAACGTCTTCAAGGAAAGTCCAGTTGTCTCTTGAAAAAGCACCTTTGGGACAACCATGACCTGGATGACTGAGAATCTCTACAGATATGGTATCCTGAGGCAAAACTTCAAAACAGAGTTGCATCTAAACTGTACACAAATTAGGATTGTAGGATATGCTCCATGAAGGGGTCTTGGAGGTCTTCTAGTCCAATCCCTACATCATTTCAGGCAAATGGCTGTGCCAATCTCTTCTTAAAACCCTCTAGTGATGAAGCAGGTTGCGTTTTTCAGGTTTCATCACTGGAGTCTTGGACAATATGTCTTTTTGCATTCTTAGTGAGATTGAGATCCTTTTCATTAAACCACTTGTATTAAACCACCATTTTTCAAACTTGCCCACTTTAAGATGAGTGGACTTCAATTCCCAGAATTCCCCAGAAGAAACCATGTTGGCTGGGAAATTCTGGGAGTTGAAATCCACCCATTCTAAAGTGTTCAAGTTAGAAAAAGACCAAAGATTCCCCATCAGTTTGAAACTGACGATAAATAGAATGGAATAGAATAACAAAGTTGGAATGGACCTTGGAGATCTAGTCAACCCACGAAAAGGGGACAAGATGCTTATGTCTGAATGGATTCATTTTCTGGGATTCTGCAATGCACAGGACAGTAAACCCAGGTTCACGGTGTGGCTTTGGTACCACATTCTGGGATACAAAACACTTAATTTAATTTGTTGGCTGGATACTGGTATTAGATCTTTAGCTGACAAAGCTAAATGTGTTACGTGAAGAAGAACGAAAGGCTAGATTGAATTTAAATAAGTTTGGCTTATTTAATTAATTAGGCTAGTTGACTTCAGCAAGCAACCAAAACTAATATCTGGCCATTGTAAAAGGTTGCTACTTTGGATGTATCTAGGATTGCTGCCATGTTTGGGGGTAAATTTCTGGTTCTTTTGGTAGTTCCTTGCCAGCTGCATTATTTTATCTCCATTATGGTTTTTTTAAAAAAAGTTTTAGCTACTCTTAATACCCCTTCGAAGTTTGCTAAGGAATTTTGACTTTATTCTGTTTCTTGTCTTGTTTTTTTCCCCCAGAATGGCTTTAAATGTCATTGCATGTCTGAATCCCACCAGCGACAACTGCTCCTGGCATCTGAAAACCCTCAGCAGTTCATGGATTACTTTTCAGAGTGAGTTTAGCCTATAACTTGACATTGCGTTTCACGATCTGCTTCTGCTGAAATTTGGGCAGGATCATGGCTGCAGTATATGAGTTTGTCAATATAAGACAGTTGAGAAGCGCCTCACACGCCTGTAGTTATTTATCCAGACAAATTGTAGAATTTTCTCAGTGTAGGCGTAGGAGATGGTGGTTTTAAATCAAGCTTAGTGAAGGCTCTCCTCAAAGCTACCGTATTTTCCCCAAAATAAGACCCTGTCTTATATTTTTTTGCCACCAAAAAAGGCACCAGGTCTTATTTTCAGGAGTTGTCATCCACTGACAAACCTCACTCGTGCGCGTTGCCCCCAGCCTCCTTTTCGCTGTCAGGGGCCTTCAGGAACTACTACTTCTGCAGCCGGCAAGGCTTTCCTGAAGGCCTCTGCAGCCGATAACAAGAGCTCTGGATCGATCCAGAGCTTTGTTATCAGCTCCAGAGGCCTTCAGCTGCAGAAGAAATGGGCTGGCAAGGCAGATGTCAGGGTGTGTGAGGCCTGGCTACAACTGTCCAAAGGTAAGTAGTAGGGCAGCTCCACCCCTCTATCCCCACACTAGCTTAATTTTTACTCATCCACTCTGGAGTGGGTGGGATCTTAATTAGGGCTTATTTGAGGGGTAGGGAATTGGGCACACATCTAAAAAATCCAGCTAGGACTTAATTTCAGGGTAGGTTGTATTTTTGGGGAAACAGGGTAAGACATTGTCCACGTGACATCAGGAAGGGCATCTGGCCAGTAAACGCTCATCTCCATCCAGTCACCCGGACTCTACCCTGAATTAAGGGATCATGGGGTTGTAAAAAGGAAGCTTTTACTTGTAACTGTCATGGTGTCTGAGAAAGGTCATGAGAGATGGTTAAGAAATGTTGACAGGGAGTTAAGACTATCATGGCATCACGGATGGAGAAAGAGGTTCGGAAGATACCCCCCCCTTGTTTCCCAGGGTATAAAGGAGCCGGGAGGAGGAGAGAATTGTATTATATTGTATTATATTTCAAACTCGCAAGATTCTGTAACGTAGCCTTATTATAAAGTAGAATTATCTGATCCGGTCATGCTTTCTGTCTGATTTATCTAGTAAGGCTGACGGTAACACTCTTTCTTTCATATTCCTCTAGGGAATTCCGGAATGATTTCCTAGAACTTCTCCGGAGAAGATTCGGTAAATTTTGTTGTTTGTTTGTTGATATTAGATTTTGGAGACTAGCAGTAGCTTTTAGGCTTGTATTACAGTGGTGAAATGCTACCGGTTGGCCGAACTGATAGTTAAAAAAGCCTCCGACGATCAGCCGAGAAGAGAAAGAAGAGAAAAACACCGCTGCACTTTTCTTTAGCCTCTCAGCTGATGTATGGAAAGCTGCCCGCACGCTGCTTTAGATGCGCACGCACGCGATCACCAAACCCTTAGGGGAACAGGTAGAATCCCACCACTGCTTATATACCACCACTCTATAGCTTTAGTGCGCTCTCTGGGCAGTTTACTATATTTGCATATTGCCCTGAACAACCTGGGTCCTCCTTTTACCGACCTCGGAAGGACGGAAGACCGAGTCAACCTTGAGCCCATCAGTATCAAACTCCTGGCAGTGGGCAGAATTAGCCTGCAATAACTGCACTTCAATCGCGGTGCCATCCATGCCCGATTCCCAAAACAAACTCAGTGGTTTAGGGGTGCCTTTTTTTTTTTTTTTCAAGAGGCAACTGGACTTTCTGGTTTTTCTTTGAAGACGTTTCGCTTCTCGTCCGAGAAGCTTCTTCAACTCTGAGAGAGTTGCCTCTTGAAAAAGCACTTTTGGGACAACCATGACCTGAAAGACTGAAAGGATCTCCATAAACATTGAGCGGCTTAGAATAAAAACAAAGGGGAAAAAACAACAACCCGAAATAGTAAAAATAATGTACATTCAAAAGTGGAAAAACTCCCAGATTGGGCATCCAACTAAATCCCAGGCCTGAAAGCCGAAATGTCAACTCATAAAATATTTCTATGGTCTTTTTAGCGGGGAGAAAGGGGTTTTGAAAGAGCAGTGCGGCAGCTTGGAAATCAAAAGTGCATTCCATAAATAGTTTTTCAAAGATAGTAACTAGGTGACTGAAATTTCTGCCATGCAAAATTCTAGCTGGAGAATATGATTGAAGACTCTTGGCTATGGATGTGTCCCATTGGAGAATATGAATTACGATACACCCAGGGGGTGGGGAAAACGAGGGTTAAGGGTGACAATGAATGATGTGTCTCAGAGTCGGCTACACCCAGGCAGTGTCAGACATGTTAACTCCCAATAAATCCTTTTGAAGTTTTGGAAGTTTGGCTCGAGACTCATGATTTAAATGGGGGTAACTTCTGGAATCCTAACAGCTAGCCAACTCTCATAATCCATCATCAGACACATTTTAAAAACTTCTTTTGACAATTGTAAGGTGCCAATCTTTGGGAAGATGCTATTCCACAATTGGAAAAGCTGTGATAAAACGATGCTTCTTTAGCTCACTTGGAAATGTTTTAGCTAACTCCCAGTGTCAACTCATAAAACATTTTGTATACACGTTTTATAGTTGACCACAGAAAGGCGGGGGGGGGTGGAGTTTCTGAGCAGGCGGCAGTGTGGAATCGAAAGTACATTCCATTCATATTTTCTTCAAAGGCTGATTAGATGACTGAAGCTTCTGCTGCGCAAAAATCTAATTGGAGAGCATGATTGATGACTCTTGTCTATGGACGTGTTTTGTTGGATGATACACCCAGAGGAGTCGGGGGAAAAACAGGATCAAGGGTGACAGCGAATTACGTATCTCAGAGTTGGCTACGCCCAGGTTAATGCCAGATGTAGAATGTTATAAATAAATCCTTTTTAGTTTTGTGAGTGTGGCTCGAGGCTCATGATTTAATTGGAGTAACTGCCAGAACCCTGACATCCAGCTTCTAATTAAGAATGGTGTCGTTTTTCTTCTTCTCCTAGGAACAAAGCGAGTCCATAACAATATTGTATACAATGAATATATCAGCCATCGGGAACACATCCATATGAATGCTACCCAGTGGGAAACTCTGACAGATTTTACAAAGTGGCTCGGGAGGGAAGGTAAGGCTGTCCTTGCATGGAGCCCCTCCTGGGAGGAATCGGAGTGCTGGAGGCAGTTGAGCCAGTCACAAAGAGTCAGTCACAAACAGAAGACCTTGCTGATAAAACGAGTTCAACCTTATCACTATCCCAATATTTTAACACTTGCTTTGTTTTAAAACGAGTTAAACCTTATCAATATCCCAATATTTTAACACTTGCTTTGTTTTAAATGCGTTGGGAGGCAGATGTAGGAGGGGTGGTCATTTGAATGCCGCACAGGTAATCCACAACTTACGATCACAATTGAACCTGGCATTTCGGTTGTTAAACGAGACATTTGTTTTGCCCCGTTTTTTTACGACCCTTCTTGCCACAGTTGCTAAGTGAATCACTGCAGTTGATAAGCTCGTAACCTGATTGTGACGTGATTCCGGCTTTCCCCATTGACGTTGCTTGTCGGAAGGTTGTAAGAGGTTATCACAGGGCCTTGGGGCACAGCGACGGTCATAAGTATGAACCAGTCACCAAGGATCTGAATTTTGACCACGGGTTATGCGGGAAACTTTGAAAAGCGGTCCTAAGTCCCTTTTTTCAGTGCTGTTGTAAGTTTGAACGACCACTAAATGAACTGTTGTAAGTTGAGGACTACCTGTATTTGAGAATAGATGGAAGAATAGTACATTATAAGGGCTCCAATAGACCGTGGTTCCTAATCTTTTCTATACTTCGCGCCCCTAGAATGTGCCTCTGAAATATTCTCACACCCCTTATAAAAGTAAATAATTACATGCATGTAATTACCCTGTAAAATACGGCCTACACCCCCTCTTCCTCCTAGGGCACGCAGGGAGGAACGGAGAAGGGAGCAACAGGGATTACGGGGGAGAAAAGGGCCCTGATTCCCTTCATTAGCTGCAGCGGGGAAACAGGATTTAAAAAGGGTGTTTGCGCACAGCACCGTGCTGGAAGCAAAGCGTGAATTATCTTTGTTTGTCATGTCTTATCTGGGTTTTGGCGTCCTCCCAACTGTGTGTGTTTCATTATCTTTTGAAGTCTGCAATTCCTTATCCTGCCCTGTCTCTTTAATTGCTGCAACATGGTTTGTGTTGGTTTTTATTTATAATCTATATGTACTTTGGGTTCGGACTGAATTTCTTCCCTTTAAAAACTGCTCTTGGGAGAGTTTTTTCTCCAGCCGATGATAACTGGACATTGGGGGCCAAGTTAGAGATATTAAACGGACTTTACCTACTTTTGTGTCTGTATTGCCTTTGTGCCTCTCCCCTTTGGGTCATCACAATAACTCCCTTATTCCTCCCAGAAATGACGGTATTAACCACGGCAAATATGCTTCCTTAAGGCCTTTGCAAAGTCGACGAAACGCCCAAGGGCTGGTACATCCAGTACATTGACCGAGACCCCGAGACCATCCGTAGGCAGCAGGAACAGGAAAAGAAGAAAAAACAGGATTTGGACGATGAAGAAAAAACGGCCCGATTCATCGAACAGCAAGTCAGGAGGGGCTTGGAGGGAAAAGATCAGGTGAGGCAACCATCTTATACCATCGTCTCAGGAACCAAAGAGAAAAGGAACAGCCATTTTGATATTCCTTCGTTCGACAATTTAATACAGGTTACAACTCGCAAGTCAGCCCAACATTTCTGTTGCTGAGCAAGACGGTTGTTAAATTTGCCCCAGTTTATGACCTTCCCGGCCACCGTTGTTCAGTGGTGATTCACCACTGTTGTTAACTGAAGCTGACTTGCTTATTGACTTTGCTCGTCCGAAGGTCGCAAAAGGGGATCGCGTGGCCCCGGGATACCGCAACCAGCATAAGTACATGCCAGTTGCCAAGCATCTGAATTTTCATCACATGACCATGGGGATGTTGCAATGGTCATAAGTGTCAAAAACTCCCTTTTTTCAGTGCTGTTGTAACTTTGAACAGTCATTAAACAAATGTGGTTGTAAGTTTAGGACTACCTGTACTATGTGGATGAGAGAGACGGGATCAGCAAAGTGGATCATCAAATACAATTAGTAGGTTAATATGTCCCTCAAATTCTACAATTTATTTGTGTGTGTGTCCCTGCTATAAGTCAGACACTAGACTGTCCCACGACCCCTAGATTTATTCCCAAGAATATTTGGTCTACCAAACTTAATTTCTTCTGGATTGCAACAAAGCCAGCTCTAACTTTGTGCTTTCCTGTTGGGTTCACAAATCCGTAGACGGTTTTTTTCTGTCGTTGCAGGAAGAGCCGATCTTCACAGAACTGAACAGAGAAAATGAGGAGGAAAAAGGTAAATCATTCCGTGTGGAAAATCTACTATAAGGTTCACAGTCTAAGACTTGTGGAGACTTAATAATTCAAGGAGACAGCGAGTTCTAGTTCCACCTTAGGCTTGAAAGCCAATTGGATGACTTTAGGCCGAAGTTATTGGAGTCTAGTCTTGCATTTATATACATTTTTAGTTATCCTCCATCATTGGTTAACTTTGGTTACTGCTTAACTTTTGTTACTGTTTAGTACAGTAATCCATACAATTAATTATCTCTAGTTAAAGTCTAACGTATGTTTACTTCCTCTCTCTAATCCTCCTTTAGATTAGTGACTTCGTTGCAAAAGAAATGAGCAATCTTTTTTTCCTTCCCTCTTTTAGTGACCTTCAATTTGAACAAAGGAGCAAGCACTTCAGCCGCTGCAGCACAACAACCCAAAGGCAGGCAAGTATTACGGTTGGTTGTAACGTCAGTCACTAAACGAACTGTTGTAAATGGAGGATTCCCTGTAAACCCTCAACAGGCGGGTGTGCGCTGCTTCTGGGAATTTCCTGTCCCTTCTCCCTCCCTTCCCCAAACACAGGGTAAGGAGAGAATTTGACTCCCACATGAATCCAGTCCAGCAAAGATTCCCTGCATTCGTGTTACCCTTTGAATCGGGAAGGAAACCTGAAGCCACTTTCCATACTACGGGATTAAGTCTCTGTGGAGAATCTCAGTCTTCCAGGTCGTGGTTGTCCCAAAGGTGTTTTTTTCAAGAAGCCCCTGGGCTTTCTGGTTTTTCTTTGAAGACGTTTCGCTTCTCATCCAAGAAGCTTCTTCCGCTCTGACTTGATGGTGGGGAATGGAAGGAATTATACTCCTTGCAGGCAGCTGGTCATTTGCATCCTTTTTAGAGAGTCCTTGAGGCCACTTGGAGCTTTATCTGTGCCCTCAGGGTCACCAGTGGTGCAAATGGGTGTGGAACCTTCTTGGAACTGTTGAAAGGGCTGTTTGTAGACTGGAGATAGATGATGTCCCTCTTCCTTTGTTGAAAGAGGGCAGTTTTGACATAGATGGTCTCTTCTGACATAAACGGACAGTTCCAAGAAGGTTCCACAACCCTTTGCACCGCTCCAGTGACCCTGAGGACACAAATAAACCTCCACGTTGCCTCAACGACCCTCTAAAAGGCTGCAAATGACCAGCTGTCTGCGAGGAGTATCAATCCTTCTATTCCCCACCATCCAGTCAGAGCGGAAGAAGCTTCTTGGATGAGAAGAGAAATGTCTTCAAAGAAAAGACAAGAAAGTCCAGTTGCCTCTTGAAAAAAAAAAGCACCTTAGGAGACTAAGGCAAATCACCTTATCAAATCTCGACAGGCTCCCCACAACTATTAATCCATCTCTGTTTTCTCCAGCGTGCTGAAGCCATCAGGAGCGCTGCTCCCTGTCAAGCGGAAAGAAATCCCTCCGACGTCAAAGCAAAATAAGGAGAAGAAGAAGAAGAGGTCTGCCCTTGATGAGATCATAGAGGTGTGGTGGAGATCCAGCTACTGATACATTCTGCTTGGCGATGATTGTGAGGCAGGAACAACGGGCAGGGGACGTGAGATAACCAGAGAACATCCGTGGGGTCCTTGGTGCTCCCTGAGTTTGGTTTTTTTTTTCTCGCCGATGTTTCATGACCCAACTAGGTAACGATATCAGGGCTAGGTAGGAGTGGGTTTTGTGGAGATGAGGAGGAGGACTGGCACTCTCTGAGTTTGGTTGTCGTCTTGTAGACGTTTCATCACCCAGCTAGGTAACATCATCAGTGCTAGATGGGAGTGGGGTTTATGGAGAGGAGGAGAAAGGAGGACTGTAGGCTCCTTGGTGCTTTCTGAACTTGGTTGTCTTCTCACAGACCTTTCTTGACCCAACTAGGTAACATCAACTGTAGCTAGCAAAAACCGTGTCGGAGCACTTGGGACTCCACAGTTCAATACTGATCTAAAACTATTCTATCAGCAGCAAATGTTTTTCCATGTTTTGCCAAGGTGCCCATGTGGGAGTCAGGGAGGACTAATAGTAATATTTGGGCACCTGGTTGTGGGGTGTCTTCTGCTCATAATAAAATGGCAAAGATCAAAATTAAGAAGATCCCAAAACCTAACTCCCAGTTTAGTGGTTTACTAGAACATTGCCAACTAACTAGTAATCATTCGCTCGCCTATGTTGGTTGGATCTCACCTTGAATCTTGTATCCAATTCTGGGCATCCTTTTGAAGGATGGTTCATACTTAAGATCAACGCTGTGTCCCCAGGTCATGGGATCCCGTTTTACAACATTCTGACAAGCAAGGTGAGAATTCCACGGTCTAGTTAATGCGAGGATCTCTATGTGTACATAATTTTGCACTTCTTTATTTTGTCATGCTCGTGTAATGTACAACAGAGGCGGTGATTCTTTGAGAGCTGCATGTGACGAAATTTCATTTTAATGCATGCCGATTAGTATACATTCAATAAAGTTATTTTTCTATGTTCTGTTCTGTCATTAAGAATATGCTCTCCATATTTCAGTTCCTTTTGATTTTTCTGGAAGGCACAAAATCCATTATGTAAAAGATTTTACTATGGTAGGATACCTTCCAGACATTATGTGATGACCCAAAGGGGCGTGGCACCAAAGCAACAAAATTACAAAAATAGGTAAAGTCCCTTTAATACCTCCAACTTGGCCCCCAGTGTCCAGTTATCATCGGCTGGAGGAAAAAAACCTCTCCCAAGAACGGTTTTCAAAGGGAAGAAATTCCATCTGAACTCAAAGTACATATAAATTATAAATAAAAACCAACACAAACCACGCTGCAGCAATGAACGAGACAGGGCAGGATAAGGGATTGAAGACGTCAAAAGATAACAAAATACACACCACCTGGGAGGATGCCAGAACTCAGATAAGACTTGACAAATCAAAATAATTCACGCTTTGCTTCCAGCAACTTTGCTATGCGTAGTTTTTTAAACAGTTTTCCCAGCTGCAGCCAATGAAGGGGATCAGGGCCCTTTTCTCCCCCGTAAACCACGCAACCCACGTTGCTCCCTTATCCATTTCTCCCTGCATGCCCTAGGATGAAGAGGGGGTGGGCCTGGGTCTTCCTCTGAATGCCCAGCCGGACTGTGCTCTTTCCCAGTTTCCTCCACAGCCACCAGAGCCACACTCCCACTCCCTGTCAGCTGTTCCACCTCTCCCTCAGAATCAGATTCCAACAGGGGCACAATACATTATTTTTAGTTGATCTCACCTGCAAGACCAAATTGAACTAATACTTGTATGTATTTATTTTTTTCTCATAATTCTCCTAGTTTGAAGAAGAGAAGAAAAAGTCTGCCCGAAAGGACTACTGGTTGCAACCTGTAAGTATCCAAATGGTTGTCCGGAATCTGTCATGATGTAGCTTGCCTTGATTGCATTTCATTTTATCCTATTGCAGAATGAATTAACTGCAGAAAGGAAGTGAGATCTACTTGCCTGTCATTAACCCCGATCTCTTTCCTAGGAAATTGTGGTCAAAATCATAACCAAGAAACTTGGCGAGAAATACTATAAAAGAAAAGCCGTCGTTAAGGTGAGCACGGAGCCTTTTGTCTGCCCTTCCAAAAACGTTGGTCACAGAGAGGGACGAGTGTTAGGGTGCTTGGAGCCAGGTGTAAAGGAAAACGCTCCATGGGAGGATAGGAAGAATAATTGCATAACAGCTTTGGAAGGGACCTTGTAGGTCATCTAGTCCAACCCACTGCTCAAGCAGGAGACCCTATATCATTTCAAAGTTTGGAGACCCCTGGTTGAACCGATTAACCATGGCTGGCCAACCGAAACATCCGGGCAACTCGAAAAGCCAAAACAACAAGATGATAAGACAGTCCTTGGCTTACGAGGAGTCCTTGCGCTTGTGACAGTTGCGGCATCCCAGGGTCATGTGATCAAAAATTGGGCCCTTGGCAGTCAGCATGTATTTACAAGTAGTCCTCGTTTTACAACAATTCCTTTAGTGATTGTCCAAGGTTACGATGGCGTTTAGGACCATTTTTTCACAGCGATGACCTGTGCAGCGTTTTGGGAGATCGTGCGATCAGAATTCAGATGCTTGGCAACCGACATGTACTTATGACAGTTGCAGTGTCCCCGGAGTCACGTGATTCCTCTTTTGCGGCCTTCTGACAAGCAGAAAGCGAATGCAATCCTAAGTTGCATTAACAGAGGGATACAATCGAGATCAAAGGAGGTACTAATACCACTCAATAAAGCCTTAGTAAGACCACACCTGGAGTACTGCATCCAGTTTTGGTCACCACACTATGAAAAAGATGTTGAGACTCTAGAAAAAGTACAGAGAAGAGCAACCAGGATGATTAGGGGACTGGAGGCTAAAACATACAATGAACAGTTGCAGGAACTGGGCCTGGCTAGTCTAGGGAAGAGAAGGACCAGGGGAGACAGGAGAGCAGCCTTCCAATATTTGAGGGGCTGCCACAGAGAGGAGGAAGAGGGGTCAAGCTATTTTCTAAAGCACCCAAAGGCCAGACAGGGAATAATGGATGGAAACTGACCAAGGAGAGATTCAACCTTGGAAATAAGGAGAAACTTTTCTGACAGTGAGAACCATCAACCCATGGAACAGAAGTTGCTCTCGGAAGTTGTGGGAGCGCCATCACTTGAGGCTTTCAAGAAGAGACTGGATTCCCATCTGTCAAAAACGGTATTAGGGTTTCCTGCTTTGACCAGGGGATGGACTAGATGACCTACAAGGTTCCTTCCAACTCTGATTATCTGTTAAAGTCAACAGGGAAGCCAGATTCGCTTAACGATCAGGTTGCCAGCTTATCAACTGCGGGGATTCGCTTAATAGCTGTGGCAAGAAACGTCGTAAAATGGGGCAAAACACACATAAGAAACGTCTCCGTTAACAACAGAAGTTTTGAGCTCCATTGTGGCCGTAAGGTGAGGACTACCTTTGCAACAGGTGCAGCATTGTGGGGACATGGGATCTCCATTTTGACCTTTCCAGTTGGCTTCCAACAAGCTAAGTAATTGGGAAAGCTTGACTCACATAATGACTGCATGATTCACTTAAACAATCATGATCATTTGCTTGGCAACACAGCAAAAGGTCATAAAATTGAATACTACTTACTTAACCACCCCACCGCTTCTCAGCAGAAATGCCACACATCCAATTGTGGTCATAAGCCGAGGACTACCTGCCTAGCTTAATACGATGATGATGACCTGGTTCTCCACAACATGCTAATCATGCATAATGTGGCTTGTTTGTTTTGGGCAGCCATCATGAAGTAGAAATAAACCATGATTTCCGGTTCCCTGTGTTTGTGCAATAGATCTAGTCTGTGACTTCTTTCTGACAATTTTAAGAATAATAGCAATGAATTCTTCTTTTAATCCACATGTAATTGATGCGGCAGGAGGTCATTGACAAATACACAGCAGTGGTGAAAGTGATCAATTCTGGAGATAAGCTCAAACTTGACCAGACGCATCTTGAAACGGTGATCCCAGCCCCAGGTGAGCCTTTTCTGGAAAAGGAATTCTTGATAAGGGTGGCCCCTGCTTTTCAATGTCTCTTCTCCTGTTTGCCTTTCAATTTCTCATTTGGAGATGGTGGTTAAATATAGCTTCTAAAAATATAGTTCGAATCCCACCAGGCTCAAGGTTGACTCAGCCTTCCGTCCATCCGAGGTGAGTAAAATGAGGACCCAGATTGCTAGAGGCCATTGGCTGATTCTGTATAAACCGCTTAGAGAGGGCTGTAAAGCACCGTGAAGCGGTATAGAACTCTAAATGCTATTGCAATGATAGATAGATAGAGGGAGGAAGCACTGTGGCGGCACGGTGGTTAGAGTGCAGTATTAATTCTGCTGACTGCCTGTAGTTTGATTTTGACCGGCTCAAGGTTGTCTCGGCCTTCCTTCCTTCTGAGATGGATAAAATGAGGAGCCAGATTGCTGGGGGCAAAAGTCTGATTCTGTAAACCTCTTGGAGAGGGCTGTAAAGCACCGTGAAGTAGTATATGTCTAAGTGCTGTTGCAATAATAGATAGATAGATAGATAGATAGATAGATAGATAGATAGATAGATAGACAGACTGATAGACAGACAGACATGATAGACAGACAGACAGATATGATAGACAGACAGACAGACAGACATAGATAGATAGATAGATAGATAGCCAGATAGATATGATAAATAGATATGATAGATAGATAGATAGATAGATAGATAGATAGATAGATAGATAGATAGGGATGGATGAGAGAGAGGGAGAGATAGATGATAGATAGATACCTAGATATAGATATATAGACAGAATATATAGATGGAATATGGTAATAGAATATGAAGAGACAGACAGACAGGCAGATGATAGATAGATAGATAGATAGATAGATAGATAGATAGATAGATAGATAGACAGACAGACAGACAGACAGACAGACAGAGGGGTGAGTGAGTGAGCTATGGTGGCACAATGGTTAGAATGCAGTATTGCAGGATAATTCTGCTGAATACACAGATTGTTGGGGACAATATGCTGACTTTTTAAAGCACTTAGGGAGGGCTGTAACACACTGTGAAGCAGTATATAAGTCTGGGTGCTACTGCTATTGCTATGCAGCGTGTGAGATTAGTGGAAAGAAAGTATACTCAAACTAAAAAAAAACCCCTTGGGGCTCAGCCCAAACCTGTGAAGCAAATCATTTATGTTCTTATCATTATCATTGCCCATAGGTTTTGCTCCCAGGGTTGGGAGTTCAAATCCCATTCCAATATCAAAGGCACACAGCAGACGACAGCATTAATAAAACAGAGAAGGACATTATTCACGGCTCCTAGAAATAGACTCTGATTTCTTGAGATCAAAGGAAGAAAGATGGGGGGGATTTATTCCCAAGCAGTTAGTAACCAGGCATAGGAGAAAAGCCTTGGATTAGATTAACCGATGTCAGGTTTGAGATGGGTGAAATTCATCCCTGTTCACCTTACAGGTAAAAAGGTATTGGTTTTAAATGGAGGCTACCGAGGGAATGAAGCCACGTTACTGGGCATCAACGAGAAGTCGTTTTCCGCCACGGTCCTCATTGAATCGGTAAGTATCTTTTAATAGTTGTATAACAGGCAGCCACATCCTTTCCTTGTTTACAGATCCTTAACAAGAAATTTAGAAAATAGATTCACTCAATGAGTTAAGGTTTTTGGGTTAAATTTGAGGCACAAACTCAAATAAGCAAATCTTCACAATAATAAGTGAACTAATTGTCTCCTGCAGGCACCCTCTCCTTTTGCGCCTCTTTATTCCCTATGGGAGGAGGCCATTCAGCGTCCACTTGTGCCTTTTCTTCCGAGTCGACCCCTGTTCCTTAGTTGTTCCCTTCCCCTGACAGCTCTGTGCATGCACGCATCTGGAACAGACTCCAGCTGTTCTTCTTCCCCATGTATCTCCAACTCCAAAGGCAGCTGATAAATATCAGACAGCCCTGTCCCCCTCTCTGCCTCCGATGAAGGGCACCCGTCAGAGCCTTCCCCAAACTCGAGGACTGGCCCACGTTCCTCCCCAACCTCCTCCCTACTCAAGTCTGCCGCCAGCTCCTCTGCCAGTTGGTGGGCCCCTACCGCCATAAGGGAACTAACCACCTTGAGGCTGTTGACCATTATCTAACTTTAACCTGATGTCAACTCTGAAGTGAATCTGGCTGAAGCCGTCTTGTGCCGCCTCATAGTTGCCACGAAGCCTGAGAGAGGGAAGGGAAGGCGGGGAGTAGATAGTCCAACTCACCACCAAACCAAAAAGTTTTCCTGTGGGAACCAAGGTCCTTGTAACAGGTGGCTGTTGAAGGACGAGAGGAGCGACCAAGCAGCCTGTCAGCCGTATTCGTTGGACAATGTGATCGGTGACATCTGGGAGTGGGCAATTTTCACTCTTTTAATTAGGTGAAAACCCGCGGGAACTTTTAAGAGTTGTTTTTCACCGGCTGTGCCGATATGATGTACCCAATAAACATGTTCTTTGAGGAATCTACCTACTTCTGCTTTCAGTGGGTGCGTTACTCGAAATGTTGCTGACCAGTAGTTGAAAAGATGCATAAACTTTTAGCAATGAATCAGCTTAATGTGCGGACCTAGTTTTTCATGCCGGACATTCTCTAGGCTTCCACCTTTCCCAGTATTGGAGCCTCCTCCAGGGAGCTGGGGGTTCATGTAATGTAGGGGTCCCCAAAGCTGGCTGTCATGCCCCTGGTGGAAACTGACTCTGAGGGAGAGGAGGAACAGCCAACAGGGAGTGGAAGTGTGGCTCCGGAGGTTGTGGAGGAGGCTGGGGGAGGTCAGAGGTCAGTTGAGCAGTCAGAGGAGGACCCAGGCCCACCCCCTATCCATCCTAGAGCACGCAGGGAGGAGAGGATAAGGAAGAGATGTGGTCTACTTGGGAGGAGAGGGCCTTGATCCTCTTCATGGGCTGCAGCTGTGATAACTGAATAAGAGGACGGACTTGCGTATGGGCGAGTACTGGAAAGAAAACGGGGAAATATTTCTAGTTGATGATTCCTCTCTGAGTTTGGAATCCTTCCCAGCGTGTGTTATCTGTGTTATCAAGCCCTTATCTTGCCTGGTTTGTGTTGCTTTTTTCTTTCTTCTTGTAACTGTTTGTGTGGGAGTTTTTTGTTTTCCATCAAGAATATTCCGAGCTTGGAAGCAAAGTGAAGGAATAAAAGGGGCTTCACCTGTTTTCTGTGGCTGTGCTTGTTTTGTATCCCACCCTGGGACATCGCACTGGCAACTTTAAGACTTGTGTGGACTTCCACTCCCAGAATTCCTCAGCCAGGCTGGCTGAGGAATTCTGGGTGTTGAAGTCCACAAGTCTTAAAGGGGCCAAGTTTGGAGACTCTCTGATGTCCCAACTCAGTTGCCTCTTGAAAAAGCACCTTTGGGACAACCGTGACCTGGATGACTGAGAATCTGCATAAACCCTCAAGACCTCTGGTGTAATGTATCAAATGTAGGATGATTTGATCCTATTGGCCCTTGAGTTGTGATGACCACTGGTTTATTTTCTTGGCGCCCAAAAACTTGGAACTTCCTTAAAACTTCCTTTTCTTCCCTCTGCAGGGAGCTCTGAAAGGACATCAGGTGGATGGTATCCCATACGAAGACATTTCCAAGTTGGCCTCCATTGACTAAAAGAGCTGATGGGATCTCTGAGGAACAACTCACGTAGACGCTCAACTCAAGAACTGTCAACTTCAAGGAGCGAACGAGATCGCTGAAGGATGCCCTATAAATACAATACATTGGATCCTCTATTGATAATCCCTTTCTAGATCCACCACGGGCAAGCTCGTAATAGATTTCTCCTCGTTTATTGTTGGGAATCTTGATTAGATTGGTTCAACTGTAGCAAAGTATCAGCCATCTACAGCCCTGTGGTCCGTAGAACGTTTTTGTAACGTACATTTCTGGCACAAATTGGAACTATCTGCAGTTGGAGGTATCTTCCACCTGTAGAGCCACATTACAACATGGTGTTGCAACTTCAGGGGTGCAGCCGAAGAGTTTAGCTTTCTCACACGCTGACACGAAAATAGTCTTTCGTTCCGTTGGGATGGGATTAACCAGCAACAGGATGTCTCTTTTCCCCACCCCACAAATAAGCATAACCTGCCAACATCACCCGCCAATTTTTTAACTGGCCAATTTTTTACACAATCCTCAAGACTTAGAAAGACCCTTGATGGTCGTGTGCCAATCTTGTGAGAAAAGCATGCCAGTTCTAAGTCATGGCTTCTGACGGAATCAGAGAATCTTCGAAGAGCTCCAATTGTTCGTTTATTTATTTATTTATTTCGGTCCTTCCTTGTACCGTAGAAGTGGCTACCAAGCCTCCTGGTAGGAAGTTTTATCACATTTGAGGAAAAAAAATTCTTCGGAGCAGCCCATAGATCTGGTCCCACGGTTCGGTGGACCTTCTGAATTCGACTACATCCCAGGGTCCATTTTTGCATCGTGACGTTTAGCGATGTTGAAATATTTTAAGAGAATTGGTAACGATAGCTCTCTGCTTGGAAAACCAGATCTTTTTCAATCTGGGCTTTCACTATTCCATTACGCGGCTCTTCGGACCAGCAGAAACATCCATTAATGGTTGTTTTTTGTTTTTTAATTGTATAATGATTTTGTACAGAAGAGAGAAGATGGAGTTATTTTATTGATGCGGTGTTTCTTTTGAACCATTGTGCGCGTCCCAAAGTAAATGGACTTCGATGCCCTTAAATTGGCTCATGGCTTTATTTCAGAAGGCAGATTTGGGCTTCTGAACTCCAACGTTTAACTTGTATTCCTTTGAAGTTGCGAGTTTACGAAGATGCTTTTCAAATTAAATTCAGGAGCGCAGAATCTTCGGTTCACATCGAGGTGTGGTGTGATGATCAGATGCTTGTCACCAGTCCGTACCTTGCCTAAAGTTATACGTCTGAGCAAATTGGAGCTGACGTACCATATTTTTTGGAGTATTAAAACGCTCCAAAGTATAAGACACACCTAGCTTTGGGGGAGGAAAACAAGGGAGGAAAAACAAATCTGCCTTTGCCTCCTTGAAGCAAAGAGCAAACAGCCTGGTCAGCTTCAGCACACCCTGATTAGCACAGGCAGCCATTCCGATCCCCGCCGCCCAGAACAGGCTGAAAATGGGATGTGGAGGCCAAAAAATGGGGCGCACGGAGGCGGCAATAGGCGACGGCAATCCCTGCAGCTTGAAACAGCTGATCGTCGGCAGGTCGATCCAACCGACGATCAGCTGCTTGTGCTCATCAGGCTGTGCTGAAGCTGAACCAGGCTGTTTGCTGCAAGGAGGCAAATGGCTGGGAGGGCCGAGGCTGAAGGGAGGGCGGGGCTTCAGCAACATTCGCTGTATAAGACGCACAAACGTTTCCGCCCACTTTTTGGGGGGGAGGGTACGTCATACGCCGAAAAATACGGTATAATTTGACGGTACAATAGTGAGCCCTCATTTATTGTCATCCCAGCTGTCTTTAACTATCACAGTTACACGTCAGCAAGTAATGCACCCACACAAAGCAAAACTCCGAGGCAGGCAGATTCCTCAAAGAACAGTTTATTGGCGCCACTGGTGAAAACCGACTGAAAAGTTCCCACGGCTTTCACCTAATTAAAAATAAAAGTTTCCCCATTCCCCGCAAGTCACTGGTCGCACTGTCCAATCCAGGAGTTGGGCGGTTGCTTGGTTACCTCACTCTTCCTCTGGCCAGCCACCTGTGAGAATGTCCGTGATTCCCACAGGAAAGCTTTATTGTTTGGGCTACAAAATCCCATCTAATTATTTCCCACCCACCCAACTCTTCCCTCTGGTGTGGCAGCCCCGAACCCTCCAAAATTGCCTCAGCAATGTTCACTTCAGGGTTGACATTACAAACTTAGCAGATGTGTTCAGACAGGTGCTAAGCTTTGTTTCAACTTTTAACTACCATGTTTTTCGGAGTATAAGACACACCACACTATAAGATGTACTTTGCTTTAGAGGAGGAAAATAAGAAAAAAATATTTTTTGCCTCTGTGTGTCCTGTTTTTGCCGTCCCCGGCATTGGCACTCTGCAGGCCAAAAACGGGCGCATTTTTGGCCTCCAGTTTTGGCCCCCAGACAGCAGGGAGGGCAAAAACAGGATGCATGGAGGCTTTGGGACGCTAAAAACAGCCCTGTATTCACCATATAAGATGCACAGACATTTCCACCCACCTTTTTGGGGGGGGGTGGGGTTAGGGAGAGAAGTGTGTCTTATATTCCAAAAAATATGGTAATTTTCTTATCCATCATAGGATGCCAACGCAGGGTGGATTGGTTAATTTCATTGTATTGCTCAAACTCGGGAATTGGTTTCATTCAACCAGGTTAAGGGAGTTGTGTGAATGCAGCCGCCCCTTTGCTGATAGGCAGTGCAGCGTTTGGGGGAATCTATAAAGATAGAGGCTCCCCTCGCACATAATACGTGCTAGTCGTTTCCAGCTCTAGGGGGCGGTGCTCATCTCTGTTACAAAGCCGAAGAGCCAACGCCGTCCCAAGACGTCTCCGTGGTCATGTGGCCAGCAGGACTAAACGCCAGAAGGCAGGCAGAGCACTGTTCCCACCGATGTGGTCCCTATTTTTCTACTTGCATTTTTACATGCTTTCGAATTGCTAGATTGGCAGACAAGGAACGGGAGCTCACTCCATTTTGCGGCGCTAGGGATTCGAACTGCCAACCTTTCTGATCGACAAGCTCAGCGTCTCAGCCACTGAGCTACCGAACATTGTAACTCAATCTACAGGAAGCAGAGAAAATAAATGAGGGCTCCAAATTGTACTATGGCTAGAGGTTTGTCCGGGAAGGGAGGGTAGAATTCCTTTGTCCTCGGAGGAAAAGAATGGGACCTGTAGTATTTAAACAAGTGCAGGGAGTCCTTGACAAACAACCATGCCTGATCCAGAATTACGGTCATAAGTCATTGTCCTTAAGTGAGCGAGTGTATGACCATGCACAGTTTTTTAAGTCTTTCTTGTGGCAGCCATTACTTGAATGCTGCATTTGTTAAGCAAATCCCTTTTATCCAATCAAATTAGTGTTTTTTTTTTAGCAGGCAACTAGAAGTAAGTTATTTCCAAACTCTGGAAACCAGCAAAGAAAAGTCCAAAATTGCAATCGTTTGATTTTGAGAGGCTGCAAACTGGCTTACGTGTCTTTTGAGGGGTCCGTTACAACTTCGGATAATTTTTAAGTGACCCATCGTAAGTCGAGGACGATCTGTATTCTCTTAAGGACACAATTTAAGCGACAGCTAAATCTGTAATTTAAATTTGACCGCTAGATGGCAGGGTTTTTCTGCCTCGATTCCACCGGTGTTTCTTTTAAGGCAGGGGCATCCAATCTTGGCCACTTTTAAAACCTGTAGACTTCAACTCCCAGAATTCCCCAGGCATTAAAAAGTTTTCAAGGTTAGTGACTCCTGGTTCAAGCCCTCGTTTGAAAACTTCTCAGGCACATTAGATAAGTTGAACATGATACAATACTCATGGGGGGAGTTTACTACTTTAATTCTGTTCGGATACGCGGTCTTTATACAGTCGGGGAAAAACAATTTAAAAACAAAAAATTCTACGTTTCTCCAGCACTCTTTGCTGGTCACGTTTGCTGTCAAATGCAACTTTGCTCGAAAGTGGAATTTTTGGTTTGCATATTACACTAGCAGTCCCAGTGACACCACGTCCAAATATGGTGGGTTTGGGTTGGGGGGTTAATTTTAGGGGAGGGGGAACGTGCATAATGTTAGGCTGGAGCAGGCCGCAATGAAGCTCTTCCCAAAGGCTGCTGCCCGTGTGAATTTGCTTACAGGGTGAGTTGCGTGGCCATTCGGGCAGTTTCCTTGCCCTGCTGTAAAGGTGAGCCTTCAGAAGTGCTTCAGGTAGCTGTATAAATTAGGGACAAGGTAATCTGTGTAGTGGCCATCAAGGAACCCTTTGCCGTTGTTGTGTACAAACCAGCACTGGACGTTGGTCCCAAACACACGGTCCAAGCGATAATCCTTTTGCAGGCCTCTGCGGGCAAATGCAAAGAAAGCATAAATCATCATCATGTAATTTTAGGCTTGACCTAAACCAGTAGTGAGATTCAAAAAAAATTTTTTTACTACTGGTTCTGTGGGCGTGGCTTGGTGGGCACGGCAGAGAGAAATTACTATAAACTCTCCATTCCCACCCGACTCCTGGGGGAAGGATACTGCAAAATCCCCATTCCCTCCCCAACCCACTAACCTGCTTTCCAGCTCTGTTCTCCTGTGCAGGGCAACCAAAGAAGACCCAGCCAATCAGTTGGGACTCAATGGGAGGCGGAGAAGAGATGGGGGCAGGGCCAGTCAGAGGCGGGATTTGCTGGTTCTGTGAACTACTCAACATTTTCCGCTACTGGTTCTCCAGAACTGGTCAGAACCCGCTGAATACCACCTCTGACCTAAACCAGCGCTTCTCAACTTTGGCAATTTTGACCCATATGGACTTCAACTTCCAGAAAACTTACCAAGGTTGAGAAAGTCTTCTCCAAAGTCACTGGGGAAGGGTTGATGTTAGGCCTAACAACCTATTAGCAATTGATTTTTCATTCTTTTCCCCAAGTATAGCTGACCTAGAAGTCTCCATGGACCCATCTGCTGCCCATTGGCATTGTTTTTGAAGTATCTTGAAGCGAGCCAGATTGGTCTAGTGGTTAAGGCGCCAGACTAGAAACCGGGAGACCGGGAGTTCTAATCCAGCCTTAGGCGTGAAAGGCGGCTGGATGACTCTGGGCCAATCACCAGGAGATGCTGAGTCTTAGGCATAAAAGCCAGCTCTGTAATTTCTAGTCCTGAGTTCTAGTTAGGCATGAAAGCTGACTGGGTGACTTTGAGCCAATCTCCAGGAGACTGTGAGTTCTAGTCCTGTTTTAGACATGAAAGCTAGCTCAATGACATGGGGCCAGTCATGAGAGAGACAGACAGACAGACAGAAAAAATAAATAATAAAATCAACCATGATTTCAAGGTCTGTCCATATTCTGCTAAAAACGCTTCAACAACTTTCTCTGGGAGTTCAGTTTCCTAACACACACACACACACACACACACAACGGCAACCATAGAAACCCTGTTTTTTATTGCGTCCGATGGCCTACCGGGTAACGGTCAGCTTGTGGCCTTTCACTTCCATGGTAGCATCAGTTTTCCCGGGATCTTGTCCTGGTCTTTCATTGTAGATCACCACGTCCTGTTCCTGCATAAACTGACCTAGGGAAGAATTTTGTTAAGTGTTGGTGAAAGGGGAACGTTTAGCTGAGATTTTGCCAACATGGTCAACTTAGAGGCATCCTGAAGAGTCTGTTAGAAGAATCAAGCCATGCTGGACACCAAACTCTGAAGCCCTGCTACTTAATCCTCGACTTAACAACAGTTCATTCCGTGACCGTTCAAAGTTAGGACGGCACTGAAAAAAAAAGGGACTTGTGACCATTTTTCACAACCTTTGTAGCATTCCCCATGATCATGTGATCAGATGCTTGGCCACTGGTTCATACTTATGACCATCCCAAGGTCGCGGAATCCCTTTTTGCAACTTTCTGACAAGTCAGTGGGGAAGCCAGATTCACTTAACAACCATGTTACTAACTTGTCAGCTGCAGCGATTCACTTAACAACCAAGGCAAGAAAGGTGAGGCAAAAACTCACCTAACAACTGTCTCGCTTAGCAACAGAAATGCTCAATTGCGGTCATAAGTTGAGGACTGCCTGCATAGCTTTGAATGATCATGAATAAACGAATGGCTGTAAGTTAGAGGTCTATCTATAAATAAATATAATAAATAACAATACACAAATGCTGCATCCCTCTCTGATGCTGTTCTGCACAATAACAGGAGACATTCCTTTATCTCCATCGTCCCTGTTTTAGGAGAGGCTTTCCAGTTTTCTCAGGTCCTCCTTGATGTCATGCAGCCCTAATGTTGTGGCCCACCAGTGGCCAGCAGAGCTGGCAGCAGACTCGGACAGTGAGGAGGTCGGGGAGGAACCTGGGCCAGTCCTGGAGTCTGAGGAAGGCTCTGGCGAGGGCTCTGCATCCGAGGCAGAGATGGGGCCAGGGCCGTCCGACAGTTATCAGCTGCCTTCGGAGTTGAAGATCGGTGGGGAAGAAGAACAGCTGGAGCCTGTTCCCTGTGTGCGCATGCGCAGAGCTGCCAGGAGAAGGGAACAGTTAAGGAACAAGGGTCAACTCAGGAGTAAAGGCTCAGGTGGATGGTGAATGGCCCCTCCCATAGGGAATAAAGAGGAGTGAAAGGGGAGTGGGGGTTTTGCAGGAGACAATTCGTTCAATTCATCAGGGTGAAGATCTGTTCCTGACTTCTTGCCAAGTATTGTCTGCTACAGAGTGGCGTTTGGAAGCTATCGGCCTGGCAGCTCTCCAAGCCTGATAAAGGTCTGTAGTTGTGAAATCTCTTGAAAGACTGTTGGCCGGGACTTTGCTGGAGAAGAATTCACTTTAAATAAAAGGGGTTTTATCGGGACGAGGAGTCAGCTTCGTGCTTTTGGGGAAAGCCTAGGTCAGAACACCTAAGTACCCAGAGTTATGGAACCGTCTCCTCCTCCCAGCCTTTACCAATGAGGCCATGCACAGCGGAGGAGAAATTATTTGCCGGAGGGATGTAGATGCCCAGGAAATCCACATTCACGGGGTGCTTCTTCCAAACCCGATGGAGAAGGACCATAAATGTCAGGTCCCCGTCTACGGTGAGAGTCACGTTGCTCTCTTTCTTGACCGAGACCAGCAACCTGGGAGAAGAAAACAACGGAAGAAGAAGGCCCTGCTTCAAATCAGTCTGCCTTCCCTAGAAGGCTTGTATATTTGCACAGGTCAAAAACCGGATGCCATAGTTTTTACCTCCTCCGAATGAGACTTCCTGTCTCTGACCAGGAAAGAGACGTGGTAGAAGAGCCATCCTTCAAGGTGATCGCCTCGGGACTGACTTCAACCTTCAGGCCTTTCGCTTCAAAATTAAACCCAATCTTGCCAAAGTAGGTGTTGAGTTTGTTATGCAAGAACTTCTTGGCTCCAATGAGTTCCCCGTTAATTGTGATTCCTGGGAAGGAGGATGAAGAGAAAGACGGGGGGAGGTAGAAAGAATAAGAAAATAAGGAAGGAAAGGTAGGAAGGAGAAAGAGGAAAAGGAGAAGAAAGAAGAAGAGGAGGGAGAATAAGAATGAGGAGGAGGAAGGAGAAGAATAAGAAAAGAAAGGATAAGGAGGGAGAAGGAGGAAGAGGAGGAGAAGGGAGAAAGGAAGAGGAAGAGGAGGGAGGAGGAGGAGGAAAAGAATAAGAAAAGAAAGGATAAGGAGGGAGGAGGAGGAAGAGGAGGAGAAGAGAGAAGGGAGGAGGAGAAAGAGGAGGAGGAGGAGGAGGGTAGGAGGAGGAAGACAAAGAGGAGGAGGAGGATTATTAGCACTTTACCCGTTTGTCTGAAGATGCTTAGGAACAATACTGACCAATATTATGATCTGAGAGAACCTTTTCCCCCAGCCAACTATTTATGTCTCTCAGTTAAACCATATCTGATTGTGCATTTCTCTTACTGGACTCCACGTCTGAAATTAAATTCAGGATGGCCCCCGGTTGAGAATCAATATTGAAGCAGATGTTCTTCTGTTGCCTTGGGAAGGTGATGATGAAATGGGGATCGTTGTCCACTGGAAAGGAAGACGAAAGGGAATGCCTCAAAGAACGTGAAACAGACCTTCCTAAATAGATTACATGTCTTACATGGGGATCTATTCTGTGGCCACACCCACCAAACGATTTCAGCAGATGTTGAGACTCTGGAAAGAGTGCAGAGAAGAGCAACCAGGATGATTAGGGAACTGGAGGCTAAAAGATACGATGAACGGTTGCAGGAACTGGGCATGGCTGGTCTAGGGTAGAGAAGGACCAGGGGAGACAGGATAGCAGTCTTCCAATATTTGAGGGGCTGCCACAGGGAGGAAGGGGTCAGGCTATTTTCTAAAGCACTTGAAGGCCTGACAAGAAATAATGGAGGGAAACTGAACAAGGAAAGATTTAACCTGGAAATAAGGAGAAATTTTCTGACAGTGATAACAATCAACCCATGGAACGGAAGTTGCCCTCGGAAGCTGTGGGAGCGCCATCACTTGAGACCTTCAAGAAGAGATTGGACTGCCATTTGTCAGAAATGGTGTAGGGTCTCCCGCTTGGGTGGGGGGTTGGACTAGATGATCTACAAGGTCCCTTCCAACTCTGATTATCTGTTATCAGCATGAGTGTCCAATTATGCTGGATTCTGCAAAAGTCAGCACGATTGGACAGTCGATATTCCCCAAAGCACCAGAGGGCAGGATAAGAAGCAATGGATGGAAACGAACCGTGCATAAGCACACAATCATGCCTACCGTCCCTGTCCTATTGGTCCCCAATTATTAGTTCCTATTTCTTGTATTTAAACATATGTTTATTCTTGTTTCTGTTATATTGACAAATAAAATAAATAAACAAAAATAAAATAATCAAGGAGAGAAGCAATCTAGAACTAAGGAGAAATTTCCTGGCAGTTAGAACAATTAATCAATGGAACAACTTGACTCCAGAAGTTGTGAATGCTTCATCACTGGAGGAGTTTTTAAAGAAAAAAGAGGACAACCATTTGTTTGGGATGGTATAGGATCTCCTGTTCGAGCAAGGAGTTGAACTAAAAGACCTCCGAAATCCCTTCCAACCCTATCATTCTACGTCCTATGTTCTAAAGCAGGGGTCTCCAAGTTGGCAAGTTTAAGACTTGTGGACTTCAAGTCCCAGAATTCCTGAGCTAACATGACTGGAGGTGGAATTCTGGGAGTTGAAGTTCACAAGTCTTAAAGTTGCTAAGGTTGGAGACCCCTGTTCTAAAGGCTCTCCTGGTTATCCCAGGAATATTAATCATTTGAGTTCATATCCATGGACAGAGTTCTTAACACAACTCTCGAAGGACAAGAGATGATTCTAGGCTCAAAGATAAATATTTCCGTAGTTGTACAATTTATCCAAGCAATGGGACGAAGGGAGAAACTAAACAGAGTGTGAGAGCACGTGAATAACGAAAGGGAAGGAACGGGCGATCAAAACTCTGTAAGTTTTGGCATCTGTCACATTTCTGGATAGTTGTTATTGCAAAGGGACATGGCAGTGGAATGAAAATTTATTTATGCATTTTTACAGGAGATTCATGTCCCGCATAGGCTGGTGGGACCTTGGAGGTCTTCTAGTCCAACTCCCTTCTCAAGCAGGAATCCATCTGAGACAAATAATTGTCCAATCTCTTCTTGAAAACCTCCAGTGATGGAGCACCCACTACTTTCAGGGGGCAAACGGTTTCATTGATTAATTGTTCTTACTGTCAGAAATTTTCTCCTTAGTTCTAGGTTGAAGTTCTCTTTCATGATGTTCCATCCATTACTTCTTGTCCTGCCCTGAACATAGAACATAAAATCATAGAGTTAGGGAAGGGATCTTGGGGTGGGGTCCAACAGGGTTAACTACCGCTTCAATGATTTACGAGGTTCGGTGATTTACGACGTGCTTTCCTGCACGCTGCTCGGGCAGCCCTGTAAATCGTCATCAGCACGCTGGGTGCAGAGAAGCAGCCTTTGAAACAGCCCTTTTTTCCTGCTTTTTAAACTGCAGCTGTGCCTCGTTTGGCAGCTGAAGTTGAAAAATCAGGAAATAAAGATCAGGTAAGAGCCCGGGTGGGCGGATGGGCAAAAACATCAGCAGACATAGAACCGGTTCTATGTCTGCTGCTCTTCAGAGCTACCGGTTCTACAGGGATGGACAGAACCGGTAGAAACCCAACCCTGGTTTTCTAGCCCAGGGGTCTTCAAACTTGGCAACTTTAAGACTTGTGGACTTCAATTCCCAGAATTCCTGAGCTAACAAGACTGGAGGAGAAATTCTGGGAGTTGAAGTTGCCAAGTTTGGAGAGCTCTGTCTAGTCCAACCCCTTTGCTTAAGGTAGGAGAGCTTATATCAACCCGGTCAAATGGTTGTCCAATCGATTCTTGAAAACATCCAGTGATAGTACATCCATAACTCCAGAAGCCAAGCCATTGGGGGGTTTTCAAACTTGACAGCTTTAAGACTTGTGGACTTCAACTCCCAGAATTCCTCCTCCAGTCATGTTAGCTCAGGAATTCTGGGAGTTGAAGTCCACAAGTCTTAAACTTGCCAAGTTTGACGACCTTTGGATGAATTATTCTCACCTATCAGGAAATTTCTCCTTTGTTGTAGGCTGGATCTCTCTCTAATAATTTTCTATCCGTTGCCTCTTTTCCGGCATTCAGGTATTTGGGGGACTACGACGATCCCCTTTTTCTGATAGTCCCTCAAATACTGGGAGACAGGTATCATGTCCCTCCTGTTCCTTCTCTTTGATAGGTGAGATGTACCTAGCTTGCTCAACCAAACCATTCATCGTACAATTTATTTTCTTCATATCTGGGTTGGTCTTTGCACACTTTATAGGCTCTCAGAGTCTTTTATATAGTGTTGTGACCAGAACTGGATGCAGTGCTGCAAGCGTGGTCTCACTGATGTAATACAAAGTATTATCACTTCCACCTTTTAAAAAGTTGCCTATATAAGGTTCCTTTCTATATGGAGTAAAACATAGAAGGAGTGGTGTGGTGGCCTAGAGAGGGTGTGAGTTCGATCCTAGTTAGAGGCAGATATTTCTCTTTGGGGCAGAAAGAGAAAATATCTGCGGAACAAAAACTCTGCATTGGTGACAGGAAGGGCATCCGGCCATTAAACACTGCTAGATCCATTCAGTTGCTCAGATTCCACCCTGCATGGGATTATGTGGTCATTAAAAGATGATGATGATAAAGTAAAGCATAGAGTGAGTACAATTTTCTTCTACCTGAATGTATTCTCTTGCTGTCATCTGGGTTCTTGGACAAGATGCTGGAGTTACCAGACTTGTGGTGCCCTAAATTTAAAGATCCTGTTGAGGAAGAAGACAGCAAATTAAACCTAATGATCTCGTTGGGTTTCAGTCAATTCGCATGGAGAAAATACAGTTCAGATTAAAAATGATACACTTTTATTCCTGGTTATAAAATCTTTCTGGCAATGGTGATGTCGTCTTTAGACGAAGGGTGTCCAAATTTGTCAACTTCAAGATTTCTGGACTTCAACTCCCAGAATCCTCCAGCCAGCAATGCTTTCATGCTTAAGGACTAGAACTCACTGTCTCCTAGTTTCTAGGCAGTATCTTAACCACTTCTCCAAATTTGTTCTACTTTCTTTTGGTCTGTTTTATTGTGAATGGATCATGATCTTTAGGAAACGGGATATATCTGTGCCCCTCAGTGTGTGTGTGTGTGTCACACATCAGGTGCAATCGTGTCTCAAAAGTAAACTTCTGATGCTTATCCTTTTTTCTGAATTTGCAGAAATTTGCACGTCTGGCTGGGGAATTCTGGGAGTTGAAGTCCACAAATCTTAAAGTTCTCAAAAGTTGGACATCAAGCAGAGGTGGGATTCAACTTTCTGAACAACCGGTTCTCTGAGCGTGGCCTAATTTGTGGGTGTGGCTTGGTGGTCACGTGACTGGCTTGTATGTAAATATTGGCTTGTATGTAAATATCGTAAATATTTAGGTAAATATTGAATTTTTTTATTTAAAAAAGAGCAACTTTTACCCCAAATCAGGCAAAGTGGGCAGGCAGATTGAGTTGCTCACAGAATCACAGATTCACTCAGAGATCTACCATTCTGCAATCTTCTAGCTGAGTCTGCACTGAAAAATAGAAGCTTCAGTCTTAAAGAAGGTTCAGCTCTGCTTTTAGATTAGCTAGAAAGCAAGAAATCCAATGATTTCCTGCTTTCTAGCTAATCTAAATATCCCATCACAGCTGATAGTTGGAACAGCTGGTGGTTGGGACGGGTGGGAAGGAAAAATAGAAACTTACCGAAAATTAGGCAAAGGCACAAGGTAAGCAAGCTGGATGGCAGACATGCCAGGTAAGAAGTGAGTGATTGGGGATGGCACAGGAGGGGCCAGCCAGTGGCGTGATTTGCCAGTTCTCCGAACTGCACAGAATTGTAACAACCAGTCTGACCAGGTAGAATCCCACCCCTGACATCAAATTACATTGAAAAAAATATTTATCTTTCCATAACCATTCTTTTTCTGTGTAACTTCTAAAAATGTGTCTACAGGTTGTCTTCAATGTACGACCACAAATAAGCCCCAAATTTAAGCTGCTAAATGAGGCACATGTTCAGTGAGTTTTTTTGCTCCATTTTACAGCTTTTCTAGTTTCATTTGTTCAGTGAGACATTGCGGTTGTTAAGTGAGTATTAACACAGGCGTTAAGTGAATCTGGCTTCCCCAATGAATTTGCTGGTCAGGAGGTCGCAAAAGGGGATCACGTGACTCCCCAGACACTATGACTGTCATAACTATGAACCAATATTAATTTTGATTATGTGACCATGAGGATGCAGAAATAGTCATAACTCTGAAAAATAGTCATACTTTACTTTTTTCAGTGCCTTTGGATGGTTACTAAATGAATTGTTGTAAGTCAAGGACTACCTGTATTTTTACAAGCAAATGCCCTCCCCTTAAATTTATACTTGCAAGTGGTTTTCTTTAATATGCCAACGTTGTGTGTGCAATCTTTCCTGGATAGCAAATCACTTTGGATGTTAGCATGTGAACGGATGTTGATATGGATCCACCTTGGGAGCAAATGAATGGGATTAATTCACACCTGGGTAAAGGGCAGCCAGCCCAACATTTGTTACCTGCATCTATGGCAGAGGTTGGACCCATGATAGCAGGTAAAGGACCTCCCGATTTCTTTGTGGGGTTCGCCCAGGATGGAATGGAGTTGTCCGTTGGTTCTTGGCCAATAACTATGGGCCCTGTTTAGATAAATGGAGGGGAATGGGAAGAACAATTAATATCAATCAATCAGTCAGAATAGAGCTGGAAGTGTAGAGTTGTAATTGCAGGAATGTTCCAATCTTGGATGGCAAACCTCAGATAAAGAATGTTTCCAAGCAAATACAACTCAGGCAAACAAAGTCACTAATCTAAAGGAGGATTAGAGAGAGGAAGTAAACATACGTTAGACTTTAACTAGAGATAATTAATTGTGTTAATTACTGTGCTAAACAGTAACGAAAGTTAAGTAGTAACCAAAGTTAACCAATGATGGAGGATAATTAAAAATGTGTATAAATGCAAGACTAGACTCCAATAAAGATCATCATGATTCAGTTGTTCATGATCAAACAACTCGACTGACTCGTCATTACAACGTGGAAGGGATCTTGGAGGTTCTTCTACTCCAGGGATGTCAAACTCGATTTTATTGGCCACATCAGGGTTGTGTTCGGCCTCGGAGGGCCATTAGGGTGGGTGGGGCAGAGGTGGTATTCAGCAGGTTCTGACCAGTTCTGGAGAACTGGTAGCGGAAATTTTGAGTAGTTCGGAGAACCGGCAAATACCACCTCTGACTGCCCCTCACCCCATCAATTCTCTGCCTCCAGAGTCCCAGCTGATTGGCTGGGTCTTCTTTTGTTGTCCTGCACAGGAGAACGGAGCTGGAAAGCAGGTTAGTGGGATGGGAAGGGAATGGGGATTTTACAGTATCCTTCCCCTGCCACGCCCACCAAGCCATGCCCACAGAACCGCTAGTAAAAATTTTTGAATCCCACCACCGGGATGGGGTGGGTGTGGCCATGGTCGGTGTAGCCATGGTGGGCAGAGTGCTGCAGGAGGCCATGGAGGCTGAAAATGGGCCAGACCGAGGGCCCCGCAGCCGCCCCCCGAGCCCATTTTTGCCAGCAGAAGCACCGCAGGCCAGTCCTTTGATATTTGCAAGCTGGGTCCGTGGGCCAGATTTAAGCACCCCTCAGGCCGGATCCAGCCTTGAGTTGGGCTTCAAAAAATTCAGCCACCAGTTCTCTGCCCGGTGGTTGGGTGGGCATGGCCGTTGTGGGCGTGGCTTAGTTGGCCTGCACCACGGTGGGGATGGGGGCAGGTGTTTTCAACCTCCCCGTGCTCCAGAGGCTTTCCTTCGGTGTCTCTGGAGGGCAAAAACGGCCTCCCCCAGGCTCCGGAGGCCTTCTGGAGCCTCCACACAGGCCCTATACTTACCTCTCACCCAAAACGAGCCATGTGGAGACTTGTGGGAGGGGTGGGACAGGGTGGGCGGGGCCAGCCAGGGGTGGGGATTTGGTGGTTCGCTGAACCAGCCCTAACATTAGCTACGAGTTCGGCCAAACCCGGGGCGGACCCGTAGCGGCCCACCGCTGCCCCTCTTCTAGTCTAACTCCCTGCTCTTAAAAACCTCCAGTAATGAAGCACCCACAACTTCGAAGTCAAAGCCAAGTCAATGGTGAAGCCAGATTCGCTTAACAACCATGTTACCGACTTAACAGTGATTCAACTTAATATTTGTGGTCAGAGGAGGTCGTAAAACGGGGCAGCAGAACTCACTTAGCATCTCTTTCTCTTGCTTAGCAATGAAAATTTTCCAGAACCATCTATCAGATTTTGCTTTTTAGGTGGTGTGAAGGGTACTATTCTTGCATCAGCAGGAAAAAATATTACTAATGATAATATTGCTATTATTGCTGTGATTAGGATCGGGGTCGCGTCCGCCAGGGGACAATTGCTAGACCCCGGGTGTGCATCCTTGAGGACTTTAAGACGACTTTAAGACAGGCTGGCTGGGGAATTGTGGGAACTGAAGTCCAAACGTCTTAAAGTCACCACGGTTGAAAAAAAAATAAAAATCCAGAGCTAGAAACTTTCCCCTTGCTAAATTAGGAGAGGATGCGGCTCCCAAACAAACTTTCAAAGGCTTCCTGTGTTTTTCTGAAATGATGAAAGAAATCCCCAAGGGTCTTCTTCCCAAAATAATAATAATAATAATAAAGCCTTAGGAATGTTCCAGGCAAAAATTAGCAATTTCCACCCTATGCTTCACTCCCGCCGTACATCAAATATCCAAAACACAAGATATGGCAGAAAAAAATCAACCTGTTTTCCTTCTTTGCCTTTACCCCCTCCCTCATTTACAAGCCAAATTTGGTGGGGGTGGGGTGGGGGGAGAAAGATGGATTACAGATTCCTTTGGATGAAAGCTGAATTACGCAGACTTGCCAAGGTGACGGATGTCTATTTATAATGTAGTAGCCGGTTCCCAGCTCCACTTGACGGCTTTTTCTTAAATATGCCAAGTAATCCCTTGACTCAGCTGCCGTTGGCATTGTTCCAAACTACTCTCATAGTTACAGAAAATATATGTTTAAAGAAACCGATGGTGGAAGGATAGGGAATGGACCACCTGGGTGGCCTGGATTAAAAAAGAATGAAAAAAAGGAGAGAGAGAAGAAAAAAAACCAGCCAAGAAGATAAGTAGTGCTCAAAACTCAACTCCCGGTTTTGAAATGTAGAGCCCAACATTTCCTTTACTAAGCACGACAGTTTTTAAGTGAGTTTTGCTCCGTTTTATGACCTTTCTTGCCAGAGTTGTTAAGTGAATCACTGCAGCGGTATAGTCACACAGTTGTTAAGCGAATCGGGCTTTGTCCCTTGGCTTTGCTTATCAGGAGGTCACAAAACGGAATCACATGATCCCAGGACACTGCAACCATCGTAAATATGAATCAATTGACAAATGATTGATTTTGGGTCATGTGACCACAGGGAGACTGCAATGATTGCAAGGGTGAATAACAGTCCTAAGGCAATTATTTCTGTGACTTTGAATGGTCACTAAATAAATGTTTGTAAGTCAAGGATGACCTGTAATTAATATCGTGTTTTTTTCCCCCCAAATAAGACCCTGTCTTATTTATTTTTTGCCGCCAAAAAAGGCACCAGGTCTTATTTTCAGGGGATGTCATCCACGGACTCACTTCACTTGCGTGTGTCACCTCCGGCCTCCTTTTCGCTGTCAGAGACCTTCAGGACCTTCTTCTGCAGCAGGCAAGGCTTTCCTGAAGGCCTCTGCAGCCGATAACAGAGCTCTGGATCGATCCAGAGCTTTGTTCTCAGCTCCAGAGGCCTTCGGGAAAGCCTTGCCAGCCTTGCTGGCTGCAGAAGAGAAATGGGCCAGCAAGGCAGGTGTCGGAATGTGCGAGGCCTGGCTACAACTTTCCAAAGTTAAGTAGTAGGACAGCTCCACCCCTCATCCCCACCTACCTTAATTTACTTTATTTAATTTATTATTATTAATTTATTTGGGGGGTAGGGCTTATATTGGGTGTACATGTAAAAATCAAGCTAGGACTTACTTTCAGGGTAGGTCATATTTTGGGGAAAACTGGGTAGAAGACTGTTAAGAATTTGTGGTCTTCAGCTGAGGACTATCTGTATACAAATTCCAACAGGACGCACACGTTTCGCATCGGTCTTTTGTTCGACCACGATGCACAAGGAGGAGGATTAACAGATGGCCGCTTCGTTATGGTGCGTCATAAGTGAGCCTTGGCTTACATACTTATAAGGGTCCTACTTCACTTAATTTATGATTCCTCTGCCTTTTCCTAATCAGAGTACAGTAAGTGAGAGGCAGCTTAAGGCTTGTCTTGTAAACACAGCTTACCCTTACAGTACATAAAAGCAAACAGGCTGCTGGGTTGTTTTTTTTTAATTGTAATAATTAGCCCAATGAAAAATGCATGTGGGGAGGGTTATTTCTGAGTGCGGATGGCCCTGGAGGCATAATTTCCCTTATAAGGGTCAGCGATGTGAATAAGCAGTAGGGAAACCTAAGTGTAGGAAAAAAAGTTAGAATAAATACTGAGTTTTTCGATGCAGGGTGATTGTAAGAAGTGGAGCAATCCTTGGAAGAGACCAAATTTGGCCTAGTGGTTAAACCACCCAGGAGACTGTGAGTTCTAGTTCCACTTTAGGAATGAAAGCCAGCTGGGGGACTTTAGGCCCATCACTAGGAGACTGTGCATTCTACAAAAATTCTACAATAATAGACATGAAAGCTGGCTTTGGGTCAATCCCCAATCACTAGGAGATGGTGAGTTCTAGTTCCACCTTAAGCATGAAAGCCTGCTGGGTGACTTCGGGTCAATGGCCAGGCGACTGTGAATCCTAGAGCCCCCATAGTCATGAAAGCTGGCCTTGGGTAATCACACTCTCTCAGCCCAATCCACCTCACAGGATTGTTGTTGTGTGGAGGAGCATTAGATATGTTCACCACCTTGACAATATTTTGTTAAAAATAAGGAAGGTAAGATATAAATAGATAAACAAATTCACTACAAAGTTATCAACCAGCCTAAGGAAGATGGTTATAGTTACCACAATGATGTTACCTAGTTGGGTAATAAAATGTCTGCAAGCTAACAACCAAGCTTGGATTCCACAGTCATCTTCCTTCCCCTCCTCCTCCTCCTCCTCCTTTCCGCTAACCCCACTCCCTTCTAGCACTGATGATATTCCCTAGTTGGGTCATGAAAAGTCTGCAAGAAAACAACCAAGCTCAGAGAGCACCAAGGACCCCATAGTCATCTTCTTTTTCCTCCTCCTCCTCCTCCTCCTCCTCCTCCTCCTCCTCCTCTCCACAAACCTCACTCCCTTCTAGCACTGATGATATTCCCTAGTTGGGTCATGAAAGGTCTGCAAGAAAACAACCAAGCTCAGAGAGCACCAAGGACCCCACAGTCATCTTCCTCCTCCTCCTCCTCCTCCTCCTCCTCCTCCTCTCCATAAACCCCACTCCCTTCTAGCACTGATAATGTTCCCTAGTTGGGTCATGAAAGGTCTGCAAGAAAACAACCAAGCTCAGAGAGCACCAAGGACCCCACAGTCATCTTCCTCCTCCTCCTCCTCCTCCTCCTCTCCACAAACCCCACTCCCTTCTAGCACTGATAATGTTCCCTAGTTGGGTCATGAAAGGTCTGCAAGAAAACAACCAAGCTCAGAGAGCACCAAGGACCCCACCCTTCTCTTGGTTCCTGGATTCACTAACATTAGGTTCTCATGAGCCACACACTAACCAAATCAGGCTAAGTTCACCCTCTCCTGCAAAGCCACAAAAGCCCAAGCTGAGAAGTTAAGACTTAACAAGAGTAATAATATATTGTGTGTCCAAACGGTCAGTGGGCCTTTCCCTGGGCTAATGAAAAGTGTGTAGAGAACCCCACCAACGAACAGGATGAGCAGAGGGACGCAGCTTCTTTTACCTGTATGTATAGTTGCTGCCGTTGGACCCCTAAGGGCTGATTGTGAGCCATGCCGAGTCCAAGCAGAGATGGGCTTCTCCGGCTTGGGCTGCCCAATGGTTAGAGCACCTGTTTCGAGGGGGATGGGGAGAAAAGACCTGCATTACAGTGAAGTCCAATTGCTCCCATCCATGTCATGTCTGGACGGGGACAGGCAGAAGGTCACCTGGACAACAGGCTCTCTTGCGGTCCTGCGGGGAGTCGGCCAGCATCAGCTCATCCCCATCGGGGTTCTCAATGAGCATAGCCGTGTAGGGGGTCACAATGTGATGATCCAGCGACATCTGCAGGATGGCCTTGGTGATGTTCCTTTTCATGGCAGCAGAAGGGGCCACGTTTCTGGGTGACATTCAAAGACAAAGGCAAAGGGCCATTTAACAACTGCCTGGCTCACTCAACAACTCTAGTGGGGACGGAGCTGACATCGTGGCAAGACGATGGGCAATTTGGGAGCTCCCGAAAAGCGGTCAATATCCCGGCAGCTGGACGGTCCATTTAGACCTAAATCGTCCCATAGAGATGAGAAACAAGGAAAACACATTCCGTGGATTCCAGGGACATCACAAAGTCCCCGGTTGATTCGAAGAAAGCTTAGCAATGGGAATTCTGGTCCCAACTGAAATTAGAAAGGATAGAAAATATTTGTAGGTCGGGTGGTATTTCTTGGCGGCGGTTCGTTCTCCAGGTTTGCTGTTTAGCTTCCAAATGTTTCATCCCCAGGTTAGGTGATCCTCAGTGGGACTTTGGTTAAAGAGTCATATTTCAGTTTTTCTACGCTTTTATCGATCTCATGTAGTCCTTTAGGTGGTAGGTTGTGTGACTGGCTGGTCATGCCATGTGGCAGGTTGTGTGACTGGCTGATCTGATCATTGACGCTTGGCATTCTACCAATGGATTGATCAACAAACAGGTCAATTTGGAGCCAGGCTACGAACCCATAAGGACTTGCTTAAAGAATGCAAAGGACCAGCTGTCCGCAAAAAATATCAATCCTTCCATTCCCCACCATCCAGTCAGAGCTGAAGAAGCCTCTTGGATGAGAAGTGAAATGTCTTCAAAGAAAAAACAGAAAGTCCAGTTGCCTCTTGAGTGGAAAAAAAGTACCTTTTTTCCCCCATGACCTGGATGGCTGAGAATCTCCGTAGACGTTCTTCACTTGGTGACCTTCACACGACATCATCAGCCAGTCAGTGGCATGTTCCACGACATGACCAGCTTTGCTTATGGTCATTATCCTTTGTGTCTGACATTAATCGAGCCAACTAAAGCCATCAGTTTAGAACAAGGATCTCCAAACTGTGAAATATTAAGACTTGTGGACCAAGTAGGGTTGAAGCCAAGGTAGGATTCAGTAAGAGGACAATCGTGAAAAGATATGCCTATTTTGGTCTTTTCTCTTCCTATGGGGGGAACTGAAGCTGCCAACGTTTCAGAAAAATGTGGAAAAGCATATCTAGGATGATATCTCTTTGTTCTGTCTCAGAATCAGCTTTGATGTGGACTATGATTTTCTGAAGAGATTGGTTGGCTGAAAAGTTTGGAAGCTAAATAGAAAGCCCAGAGAACAAACCATCACCACCAAAAACTGTGGCTGTAAGTCAACGACTGTCTCTATCTCTTGATGGTGGCCCTTTACTTTCTCTTCCATTTCTTCCCCAGCCAATATTCTCACAATTCTTCTTGATCCCCTGGCTGCAACAGTACAATACCTGCTGTAGGATTGTTCCATCACCCGTCATCTCCAGGTAGGTGGGTTTCTGCATCTTCGGGGTGAGTTCTAGCTGGCAATCCTTATCACTTCCTTGGCTTGGCACAAAGTTCCCGCTGCCTTCTTCTAAGGTATTACTTTGATCTCCCAATCCTTGGATTTCCTTGTGGTCTTCCATCTACATCCTGACCTTGGTTACCTTTCACGGACCAACAGGATTGGCTAAAGAGTGCTATCTAATTAGGCGATACCTTGAATTATAAACTATGGGATGGGATAAGTTTATACAACTTAGTAAATCATGTAAAAAACCAACCGAGTTTAATACTAGCCAGGTTTTGGACAGTCTGTATTTGC
Source organism: Pseudonaja textilis (assembly GCF_049901715.1). Taxonomy (NCBI): domain Eukaryota; kingdom Metazoa; phylum Chordata; class Lepidosauria; order Squamata; family Elapidae; genus Pseudonaja; species Pseudonaja textilis. The sequence continues at coordinate 70,087,015 of NC_141994.1, forward strand.
TTGTGAACTGGATCAGGATAGCGTATAAACTCAGGCAGTGGTTAAAAATAGCCATGTTCTTCCAGTCCCAAAGGTGCTTTTTTAAGAGGCAACTAGACTTTTGTGGTTTTTCTTTGAAGATGTTTTGCTTCTCATCCAAGAAGCTTCTTCAGCTCTAACTGGATAGTGGCAAGTCATTAAAGTCCCCTGGAGAATTTTGACATAAATTGAACAGCCCTCTCTCAACAGAAGGGGAGGGATACTACCTCATCTATCTCCAGTCTATAATGCAGTTCTTTCCAAGTTCCAAGAAGGCTCCACATCCATTTGGACACAGATAAACCTCCAAGCGGCCTCAACAACTCTCTAAAAGAATGCAAACGACCAGCTGTCTGCAAGGAGTATAAACCCTTACATTCCCCACCGTCCAGTCAGAGTGGAATGAGCTTCTTGGATGAGAAGTGAAACGTCTTCAAAGAAAAACCAGAAAGTCCAGTTGCCTCTTGAAAAAAGCACCTTTGGGACAACCATGACCTGGATGACTGACCATCTCCACAGACATGTTCTTCCAGGTTCTTTCTAACCAACCCGTCTTCCCTTCTCACCTTTCCGCCATGAGTTGGTTGACAGTCAGGTAGGCCCACAACTTTTCCGTGAATTTGGGGTCAGCGTGCTTATCCTTGTCCAGGAACTCATCCAGTTCTTCAACACCTGCCAGAGTCTCCAAGATTAACTGCGTGTTGGACTGATTGACAAAAGAAAACCAGAGAAATAAGAGAAATCATTTAGCAAAGCCAACTTCAATATTTCAGGCTTCTCACAGTCCACTAAAAATGGCCACAGGTAGTCCTCGACTTACCAATCACAATTGAGCCCAAACATTTCTGTTGTCATGTGCGAGACAATGGTTAAGTGAGTTTTGACCCGTTTTACGACCTTTCCTGCTGCCGTTGTTAAGTGAATCTCACAGCTGTTAAGTGAATCTGGCTTCCCCATTGACTTTGTTTGTCAGAAGGTCACAAAAGGGGGGGTCACATGACCCTGGACCCTGCAACCGTCATAGAGACATGACAGTGGCCAAGCGTCTGAATTTTGATCACGTGACCACGGGGATGCTGCAACGGTCATAAGTGTGAAAAATGGTCATAAGTCAGTTTTCAAGTGTCATTGTAACTTTGAATTTGGAAGTGTAGAGGACAATTTGAACTTCCGTAGGCTTTGCTGGACTCTCTCATCCAAGTTCTAACCTTGCTTAACATTTCAGGATTAGCCTATGTGGGCTCTCTTAGCTAGAGGAAAAATACCAGGAAAAAGACATACTGTACAATCAATCAATCAATCATAATAGAGATGGGACCTTGGAGGTCTTCTAGTCCAGCCCCCTGCTTAATCAGGAAACCCTATAACATTTCAGACAGGTGGCTGTACAGTCTCTTCTGCAAAACCTCCAGTGATGAAGCCCCCACAACTTCTGGTGGCGAGCTGTTCCACTGGTTCATTGTTCTCACCATTAGGAAATTTCTCCGTTATTCCAAGTTGCTTCTCTCCTTGATTAGTTTCCATCCGTCCCTTCTTGTCTTTCCTTGTGGAACTTTGGAGGATAATTTAACCCCCCCTCCCTCTTCTTTGTGGCACTCCCTCAAATATTGGAATACTGCTATCATGTCACCCCCTGGTTCTTCTTTTGTCTAAACCGGCCAAACCCAAATCCTGCAACCATTCTTCATATTACATACAATCTGCTTCAGTTCAGAAAACTTCCAATTTCTTTACAAAAGTTTGAGCAACTTGCCACCTCTTCGCAAGCTCATCGTTTTTGGTTATACTATCCGTGTGGACTTACCGCTGTGGCTGTTACCATGCTCTGTAAATGCTGTACGTTTTCAGTGTCAACTTTTCCTGACACCACAATCTCTGACCCTCCAAAATAATGTTGGAAGGTGCTCTGGGTTACATCAGACACCAAGCCTTTAGGATAGCTGAAGTCCAGTTTTTTGAGGAGTGGAGTCGAAACCTGGTTGTAGAATTTCTGCAAATGCAGGGGAAAAAATGGTGGTAGACGTTTACTTTTGTGCGCGGTGTGTGATATGCACTTGTGTCTGATGTGTGATATATACCCCCTGTTGAGCACAGGGGTGAAGGGCATAGATACATCCCATTTCCTAAGGATTCATAAATAATCCATTCACAATAAAAATAAGAGTGAAAAAAGTAGAGCAAGTTTGAAGTGAATTCTAGTTCTACCTTAGGCATGAATGCAGAGTGGGTGACGCTTGGCCAATCACCAGGAGACTGTGAATTCTAGTTCTACTTTAGGCATGAATGCAGAGTGGGTGACGCTTGGCCAATCACCAGGAGACTGTGAATTCTAGTTCTACCTTAGGCATGAATGCAGAGTGGGTGACGCTTGGCCAGTCACCAGGAGACTGTGAATTCTAGTTCTACCTTAGGCATGAATGCAGAGTGGGTGACGCTTGGCCAATCACCAGGAGACTGTGAATTCTAGTTCTACCTTAAGCATGAAAGCTGGCTAGGTCTTTGGGCCAATCACGAGGAGATACCAGTAATACTGTATATGTCTTGATGCAGAGGGAGGATGTCCTCAGGCAGAAATAATTGTGGTCAGAGGTTAATAAAAAGGCTTTCTCTATTAAAAGTCCCTGAATTTTTTGGATGTTTTTCCAGAGCCCTTCCACCATTAACATTTCAGATTATGTTGTCGCCAAAGACATAGGACATTTTTTCTCTCTCGTCATAAACATGCATACATCCGAACTAGACTGTGTTGTTACTCTGTGTCATAAAATATATGTGGGCATATGCATAATTTTGTATGTATTTATTTATTTGTCATGGTTATGTAATGTATATTGGAGGTGGTGACCTTTTGAGAGCTGTAGGCAACGAAATTTCATTTTAATTTATGCCGATTAATGTACATTCAAAGTGACAATAAAGTTATTCTAAGTTGGCACAGCCTAAACAGGTGAGGCCAAAATATGGAAGCAAACCACCATTTGAACTGGTGTTAAATTGATAGCCCAGATTATGGCCCAGATCTGTAATGGAAGAAAGCTACCAAGGCATAAAAATAAATGGTATTTTGGACTGAGAAACAGCATGGTTGATGTTTATGGTTGGTAAAAGCCTGTCAAAAGTCGGAAGAACGCATTGGGTTAGGATTTCTCCTTCCCTTCTCCCTTCCTTTACTCTGCAAAGGATGATGGAATAATCACCTTCATTTGCGAAGAAGTCTCTTGATTCCCAAAGATCCGTTGTGCGGCTCCGTTGTTTTCAATCGCCAACCTCTTCAGAAAATCATAGTCCACATCAAAGCCGATTCCAAGACAGAACAAAGAAATGTCATCCCGATTATGCTTTTTCACGTTTTTCTGAATCGTTGGCAGCTTTAGTTCTCCTGGTAGGAAGAGAAAAGACCAAAATGAGGACGTCCTTCCAGGATTGCCCTCTTCGTGCAGGGGTGTCCAACCTTAGCTACGTTAAGCCTTGTTGCGGACTTCAACTCCCAGAATTCTCCAGCCAGCAAGGCTTTCATGCTTAAGGACTAGAACTCCCCATCGCCTGGTTTCTAGGCAGTAAGTAACTTAACCCTATTCCAAACTTGCTCTACTTTTTTCACTCTGTTTTTATTGTGAATGGATTATGGTTGAGGACTACCTGTATATCCCATACAAGAGTCTTTCAAAAGTAAATTTCTGATGCCTATCCTTTTTTCTGAAGTTGCAGAAATTCTACAGCCAGGTTTCTCAAAAAACCGGAGTCCAACTATCCCGAAGGAATGGAATCTGATGTAACCCAGAGCACCTTCCAGAATTATTTTGGAGGGTCAGACAACTGCAATGCTGGCTCGGGAATTCTGGGAGTTGAAGTCCAGAAGTCTTAACGTTGCCAAGGTTGGACAACCAACCTTGCTAGACCAATACTCAAATACAGCTCATCAGTCTGGAACCCACATTACATATCTGATATTAGCACAGTTGAGAAAGTCCAGAAATATTTCACAAGAAGAGTTCTCCACTCCTCTACTCCTTGCAGAATACCTTATGCCACCAGACTTGAAATTCTAGAACTAGAAAACCTTGAATTATGCCGCCCGGTCTGATCTAAGTATGGTATATAAAATCATACATTGCAATGTCCTACCTGTCAATGAATACTTCAGCTTCAACCATAACAACACAAGAACAAACAATAGATACAAACTCAAGGTTAACCGCACCAAACTTGATCGCAGGAAATACGACTTCAGCAACAGAGTGGTCAATGTCTGGAATACTCTCCCTGACTCTGTAGTTTTTTCCCCAAACCCCAAAAACTTTAACCTTAGACTGTCTACTATTGACGTCATCCCTTTCCTAAGAGGTCTGTAGGAGCCATGCATAAGCACACCAACGTGCCTACTGTCCCTGTCATATTGTTTCTTTTATTTTTCTTATATGTACCCATTTTATGTATTCATAACTATGTATATACTTATACTTATTATCTTGTAAACAATGGACAAATCAAATAAAATAAATAAATAAATAAATAAAACCCTGTCTTGGAATCACTCAGGAGCAAAAGAGGAGGAATAATACAAGCTATCCCCATGACAATTTCTCACACATTTCTTGAAAACCTAGGTTTTTTTTCCCCTGGCTTGTAGGACAGGAAATGAAAGTTTGAATGTCCAGGTCTTACCAACAGTTGGGTCTCCATCTGACACCAATATTATCATGGAGACAGAATTTGGATTCAGCACCCCCAAAGCATTGGCTTCATTTAAAATAAACATGGCCCGGAGAAGGGCATCGTTGATGTTGGTTCCTGTTGAAAATTTAAAAGGTGACAAGAAGGTTTGTTTCAAATGTCATATTATTGCACGACTATTATTTATTTTTGATGAAGGCAGAAGAATGAAAGGAGGAAGAGGAGAAAGAGGAGGAAAAGAGAGAAGAAGAAGGGGAAGAGGAAGAAAAAGAAGAACAAAAAAGAAGGAAGAAGAAGAAGAAAGAAGGAAGAGGAGGAGGAGGAGGAGGAGGAGGAGGAGGAGGAGGAGAAGAAGAAGAAGAAGAAGAAGAAGAAGAAGAAGAAGAAGAAGAAGAAGAAGAAGAAGAAGAAGAAGAAGAAGAAGAAGAAGAAGAAGAAGAAGAAGAAGAAGAAGAAGAATTATTTCAATAATTTCTCTCCAAAGTTTGAATCTTCTCTCCAGGAGTCTCTGAGGAAAGCCAGGAGGGCTTAATACAACATAATACAAATACTGAATTCTGTTTAATGAAGGGAAGCCCTGCATACCCCAGAGGGCCTCTTTTTTACAAATCCTTATGATTCCTTGTGTCTCACCTCCATTGGGATGGATGCCTTCAACATACTTCTTGGCTGCTTCTGTCTGGATTTTGGAGGCTTGCACCAAACTGTCCCTCCAGCACCGGACATTGTGGTTGAAGTCCAGGATAGAAAACTGGTCATCGGATCGGAGATCACCCAGGATAGTCTTCATAGCTTCGACGGTCTGAAATGTCAGATAAAATCGGATAAAAGTTTGTAAGCTTTTGAGCCTCATAGTCTCCTTCCTTGGAAATATGGCTGCTGCAAAACAGCTATATGGGCAGAAATGGAGACTCTGAAACAGCCACAATGGAGGAATGGTTGGTGAAGATGACCTCAAAATTATAACCGGGGGGAGGGTGGATTCTACTGGTTTGGACCAGTTTGGGCGATCTCAGTTGTTCCGGTGATCATTTGGCTCGACTCACATGCCCTGGTCCTTTTCCTGTGCTTTATTTCCTTGTTTTGAGCACAGGGGAAGTCGAGCAGCTGACAGGGAATGGGACTGTGACTCTGGTGGCTGTGGGAGAAATTGGGGAAGGGCACATTCAGAGGAAGAGCCAAGGCCACCCCTCTTCATCCTAGGGCACGCAGGGAAGAACGGAGAAGGGAGCAATGTGAGCTACGTGGATTACAGGGGAGAAAAGGGCCCTGATTCCCTTCATTAGCTGCAGCTGGGAAAACAGGATAAAGAGGGTGTTTGCGCACAGCACCTTGCTGGAAGCAAAGCGTAAATTATCTTTGTTTGTCAAGTCTTATCTGGGTTCTGGCTTCCTCCCAACTGTTATGTGTTTCGTTATCTTTTGAAGTCTGCAATTCTTTATCCTGCCCTGTCTCGTTAATTGCTGCAGCTGGTTTTTATTTATAATTTATATGTACTTTGGGTTCAGACTGAATTTCTTCCCTTTAAAAACTGACCTTGAGAGAGTTTTCTCTCCAGCCGATGATAACTGGACATTGGGGGCCAAGTTGGAGGTATAAAAGGGACTTTACCTACTTTTGTGACTTTGTTGCTTTTGTGCCACGCCCCTTTGGGTCATCACGAAATGGTCTTTTCTAAATGCTGGGCGTGCGTGCAAAGCGCGCGTTTGGCATGGGCGCACACATGCTCACCGAACCAGTTTTGTTACGCTGGTTGAATCACACCACTGATTATAGCCCATCTACATTTTCACCCATAACTATAAACGTGTCACTAGCTGAACTGCAGTGGTTCACTTAACAACGATGGCAAGAAAAACCGTAGAATGGGGCAAAACTCACTTAACAAATGCCTCACTTAGGAACAGACGTTACAGGTTCAATTGTGGTCATAAATCAAGGACTACCTGTATAAACTGGAGGAGGTTCCTAGGATGTGACCTAAACCTAAACCACACCTTCAGTGAAATTGGAGGGAGGAGGGGGAGAGAGAGGAAGAGGGAGGGGGAGAAAGAGGGGGAGAGAGAGGGGGGGGGGACGGGGAAGGAAGGAGAGGGAGAGAGGAAGAGAGGGAGGGGGAGAAAGAGGGAGAGAGAGAGAGGGAGGGGGAGAAGGAGGGAGAGAGAGAGAGGGACGGGGAAGGGAGAGAGAATTGGAGCATAGCACCAATAATCTAGACTTTCCTTACAGGAATTTCCCCTCTTCCTGGGACTTTGCATTCACCTGTTTCATTTTTATTCCCCACATGGAACCGCTGACATCGATGACAAACAGGATGTTTTTTGGCAGAGGATCCAAGCCATCGGGAGCAAAATAGTGGACAAAATACCCATTGAAGATCTGGAAGAGCAAGGTTAGCAATGAATTTCTAAAAGAACCCTAAAAACGGGAGCTTCCTGCAGAGAAGAATCCTTCACATATGTCTGCCTGTAGATTTCCTTCCTTCCTTCCTTCCTTCCTTCCTTCCTTCCTTCCTTCCTTCCTTCCTTCCTTCCTTCCTCCCTCCCTCCCTCCCTCTCTCTTCCTTCCTTCCTTTCTTCTTCCTTCCTTCCCACTCACTCTCTCTCCCCTCCTCCCTCCATTTGTCCCTCCCTCCCTTCCCTGCTTCCTTCCTTCCCTCTCTGTCTCCTTCCCTTTCTCCTTTCCCCCTCTACTCCTTTGTTTTCCCTCTCTCACCTTCCTTCCTTTCTTTCCTCCTTCCTTCCTTCTCTCTCCCTCTCTCCCATCCTCCCTCCATTCTTCCCTCGTCACCTTCTCTCCCTTCCTTCCTTCCCTCTCTCCCTCTCTCCCTTTCTCCTTTCCCTTCCTCCTGTTTTCCCTCTCTTGTCTTCCTTCCTTCCTTCCTTCCCTCCCTGTGAATGACTTCTTGAAAAAAAAATTTCTCAGAACGGTAGCAGGGGAAGGGCACTTAAAATAACACGAGTTACTTGTCACGCGGATTATGGGCCCTCTCCCGTAGATCCTGCATCTCTTGGCCTATCCCTGTGGCGGATCTCCCTGGATCCTCTCCCATTCCAAGACCTTTAGCAAAGTACCTCCAGCTCTCCGGCATTTTTATCCCTGTTGACATCATAGGTCACCACAAGATTGCCCTCCACAGCTGTAGTGGTGCAATTGGAGCACTTCCGTTGCTGGGCCAGGCTTGGTTTGAAGGACACATGTGCCTTAAAAGTGCAAAGAGAACAGATAAAATGAGACGTGGATTTAAGGGCACCTGAGTTTCAGATTGATTGATTGATTGATTTAACTTATTTATTTGTTTGTTTGTTTGTCAAGCGATTGTAAGATAACAGGTATAAGTATAAACATAGTTATGAATACATGAAACGGATGCATATGTGCCGTCCCAGCCAGTCTATAGGAATTGGATAGTTACTTAGGAATTATGAGCTGTCCCCTTAAGGGAATGCATCCTGGTAAATGTAGTTAAAGGTATCCTGGGAAATGTAGTTCGTGTCATGTAGCCACATCTGTAATCCTGATTGGTCACTAAATTGACCCTCGAGGGGTTGGGGGAGGCTTCCCTCCATATTCTTGCCTGGACTCATGAACCGATAGCAGCTTCTCTACCGCTACGAGATGGGTTAGGAGATAACCATCTTTCACTACAAGGCAGACATACAAAGGATTGGTCATCAAAGAAGAACTTCATCACAAACGTGAGGTTTGAGGATACCTGACGAACCAATAAATGTTCTTTGTTATGGACGTCTTGTGGAGTTATCTCTCTGCATCTGTACAGTTTATGAATCCACCTCTGCACAAGATGCAGAAAAGTAAAAGATGGTGATCTCCTAACCCATCTCGTAGCGGTAGAAAGAAGGTGCCATGAGTAAGAGAGTTCAGACACAGAAAAACATATCAGAAAAATAAAAATAAACTATAAGACAGGGACGGTAGGCAGGTTGGTGCACTTATGCACGCCCCCTACAGACCTCTTAGGAAAGGGGTGAGGTCAATAGTAGACAGTCTAAGGTTAAAGGTTTGGGGGCTTGGGGAAGAATTCTGTGTGAGTTTCAAGCAACAGTTGAATGTTCAATCTGCATTCGGCAAACCATTTTCAATTATCTTGTCTTTCGTCCTCCAGGTGTCCTCCTGTAAGATTTGTCAGACCAACATTATTAATTTACTCTGGTATCTTTTTTGATCCTCTCAGTTATACTCCCAGCTCAGTGCAATGCAAAGTCCTCACCTAAACAGATAGTCCTCAACTTACAAACACAACTGAGACCAGGCCAGAATTACCACTAAGTAAGATAGGCGTTAAACGAGTTGCACCTGGTTTTCTGACCCTTTTTTTTGTCATGTTGCTAAGTGAATTTTTGCCGTTCCTAAGCGAACCGGGCGTCTATTAAGTAAATCCAACTTTCCCCATTGAGAAGTGGTGGCTCAATGGTGAGAATGCAGGATTGCAGGTAAACTCTGCCCACTGCCAGGAGTTCGATCAAGGCTCAAGGTTGACTCAGCCTTCCATCCTTCCAAGGTCAGTAAAACAAGGACCCAGGTTATTGGGGGCCATAGGCTGACTGTAAACCATTTAAAAAGGGCTGTAAAGTACTGTAAAGTGGTGTATAAGTCTGAGCTATTGCTATTTGGGAAGGAAGGAAGGAAGGAAGGAAGGAAGGAAGGAAGGAAGGAAGGAAGGAAGGAAGGAAGGAAGGAAGGAAGGAAGGAAGGAGGAGGAGAGGGAGGGAGAGTGGAAGGTGAGGAAAGGAAGGAGGAAGGAAGGAAGGAAGGAAGGAAGGAAGGAAGGAAGGAAGGAAGGAAGGAAGGAAGGAGGAAGGAAGGAAGGAAGGAAGGAAGGAGAAGGAGAAGGAGAAGGAGAAGGAAGGAGAAGGAAGAGGAGAGAAAGGAAGGAAGGAAGGAAAGGAGAGGGAAGGATGGAGGGAAGGGAAGGTGGAAGGTGAGGAAAGGAAGGAAGGAAGGAAGGAAGGAAGGAGAGGAAGGAAGGAAGGAAGGAAGGAAGGAGAGGAAAGGGAAGGAGGCAGGAAGGAAGGAGGGAAGGGAAGGGAAGGTGGAAGGTGAGGAAAGGGAGGGAGGGAGAGGAAGGAAGGAAGGAAGGAAGGAAGGAAGGAAGGAAGGAAGGAACAACCCTGGTAGCACAGTGCTTAGAATGCATTATTTTTCAAAAGGCAAACTGGACTTTGTTTTTCCTTGAAGACTTTTCACTTCTCATCCAAGAAGCTTCTTCAGTCCTCACTGAATGGTGGAGAATGGAAGGATTTGCATTCCTTGCAGTCATCTGGTCCTTAGCAATCTTCCCGAGACTCATTGAGGCCACTTGGAGGTTTATCCATCCATCTTCCACCCTTCGGTCAGAACCGAAGAAGCTTCTTGGATGAGAAGCGAAACCTCTTCAAGGAAAAACAAAGTCCAGTTCGCCTTTTGAAAAAGCAGCTTCGGGACAACCAATGACCTGGATGATTTGAGAATCCCCCCTATTGATATTTCAAACTCAGTCTTAAAAATCAAAGCTAACATTTGTCTCTCTGCTCCAATTCAAGTGGAAGCAACCAGCTTGGATTCTTAAGTAGGCATAGCTGAAAATCCTTTTTCCCCCGCCTCAAATAATAACTTTTTTTTTACCTTTTGCGCTCCTTTGTTGACTGTAGCTGCATCGGTAAACTGCTCACCAAGGGTGTTAGGAACGTGGACAAACTTAATCCCCTGTGGTTCGATAATGTGGACATTAACCTATGGCCATGGGATAGAAGAGAGATAAGAATAAAACACCAGAAGAACAGAAATATAACATCTGTATGGGATGGGTTTTTGTTTTAAATAGGCCAGGTTTCGTTAGACCCTCGGCCTACAAGTCTAATGAAACCTGGAATTTTCATCGTAAGTCATAAGGGTTGTAAGTCAAGGCAGCCACGTGACCAACCTGATTTTACAACGGAAGGAAGGAAGGAGAGGAAAAGGTGGGAAGAAGGAAGGGAGGAAGGCTGAGGGAAGGGAGGAGAATGAAGGAACAAAGGATTGAAGGAAAGGAGAGGAAGGGGAGGGAGAGAGGGAGGGAGGAGGAAGGAAGGAAGGAAGGAAGGAAGGAAGGAAGGAAGGAAGGAAGGAAGGAAGGAGAAGAAAGGGAGGGCGGGATGGAGGGAGGAAGAAAGGAAGGAAAGAAGAAGAGGAGAGGGAGGGAGGGAGGAGAGGAAAGGGAGGAGGGAGGGAGGAGAGGAGAGGGAGGAGGAAGGAAGGAGAGAAAGGGAGGGAGGGAGGGAGGAAGAAGAGGAAAGGGAGGGAGGAGGAGAGGAAAGGGAGGGAGGAAGGAGGAAAAGAAGGAGAGGAAAGGAGGAGGGAGGGAGGAAGAAGAGGAAAGGGAGGAGGGAGGAGAGGAAAGAGAGGGAGGAAAAAGGAAGGAAAGGAGAGAAAAGGGAGGGAGGGAGGAAAGAAGGAAAGAAGGAAGGAAGGAAGGAAGGAAGGAAGGAAGGAAGGAAGGAAGAAAGAAAGAAAGAAAGAAAGAAAGAAAGAAAGAAAGAAAGAAAGAAAGAAAGAAAGAAAGAAAGAAAAAGAAAGAACCCTAGTGGCACAGTAATTAGAATGAAGCACTGCAGACAAACTCTGCCCACTGCCAGGCGTTCGATGCTGATTTTACCACCTTATTTTTTGCAGCAGTTGTTCAATGAACATCACGGTCGTCACCTGAATGTGTTGGTTGTTAAGTAAACATCACACTCGTTAAATGAATCCATTTGATTCTCTGGGCATTTTTCTTTTGCCAGAAACTGGCTGATAAGTCAAATTATTGCAAATTGTATCACATGATTACAAAATACTGCAATTAGATGTAAAAGCGAAGTAGCTGCCAAGCACACTTGCATATGCGAGTGTGTGTGTATGTGTTTGTGTGTGTGCCACCATTGGAACTCCAGGACCAGGTTGTAAATAGCTTTCAGGGGTATCCATCATGACTTCAAATGCTTGCTAAGTGATAGGTTGTTAAGCAAGGAGTACTTATTACAGGCAGTCCTCGACTTACGACTCACAATCGAGCACAAAACTTCTGTTGTTAAGTGAGACATTTGGGAAGTGAGTTTTGCCCCATTTTACAACTTTTCCTGGCAGAGTTGTTATGTGAATCGCTGCCATTGATAACTTAGTACCCCGGATGTGAAGAGAATCTGGTTTCCCTGTTGACTTTCCGTGTCAAAGGTCACAAAAGGGGATCACATGACATAGCAATGGTCATAAGTATGAACCAGTTGCCAAGCATCTGAATTTTGATTGCAGAATCATGGGGATGCTGCAAAGGTCGTAGGTGTGGAAAAACGGTCATAACTTAAATCACATTTTTCAGTGCCGTTGTAACTTTGAACGGTCAATAAATGAACTGTTGTAGAGCCTGACGAATCTTTGATACAAACAGTTGGAGGAAATTTTTAGTGGCTAAAAGTCACATTTCATATCAATCATTTCCAGCCATTTCTTCTTTTTTTTACCTCCAAATGCTTCGTCAGCCGCCCTGGCTGCACCGGGATAATATGTTCATAGGTTGATAATTTCCTCCGGATGGCCTCTTGATAATGAATTTCAAACTGGACTTTGGTTCCGCTTGGGACGTTGAGTTCGGCTTTGAAGTTCTCCATGTCAAAAGCATTGCTCCTGTATTAATTACACAAATTATTATGATTATTGAAGTAAAAACAACAAACTACTCCCTAGTTAACTGCAATTGAGTATCCTGTTTCCCGAAAATACGACCTATCCTGAAAGTAAGTCCTAGCTTGAATTTTACACAGTTAGCACATAACATCCCCCGAAAATAGGACCTGGTGCCCTTTTTTGGTGGCCAAAAAAAAAATAAAAAATAAAAGACAGGGTCTTATTTTCGGAGAAACACAGCACAATTGACTAATGAAAGTAAAAACCAGAGTCATCTGGTCATTAGCACTCTTCCTGAGAGTCGTTGAGGCTACTTGCAGGTTTATTCATCCATCTTCCAACCTTCAGTTAGAACTGAAGAAGCTTCTTGGATGAGAAGCAAAATGTCTTCAAAGAATAAAACAAGGAAGTCCAGTTGCCTCCTGAAAAAAAAGCACTTTTGGGACAATCCTGACCTGGATGACTGAGAAACTCCATAGATTTTAGCCATGCTTCTTTGGTCTGAACACCCTTCGAATGGGGTGAATAAATAAATAATAAATAAATAAATAAATAAATAAATTCTTTATTGGCCAAGTGTGATTAGACACACAAGGAATTTATCTTAGTACAAATGCTGTCAGTGTACATAAAAAGAAAAGATACATTTGTCAAGAATCATCAGGTACAACACTTATTGATAGTCATAGGGCACAAGAAGCAATCAAATCATACTAGGAATCAGGCAATAAAAATCGTAAGGATACAAGCGACAAAGTTACAGTCATTCAGCCACAAGTGGGACAAGATGGGCGGTAGGAACGATGAGAAGATTAACAGTAACAGTAATGCAGACTTTGTAAATAGTTGGACAGTGTTGAGGGAATTATTTGTTTAGCAGAGTGATGGCGTTCGGGGAAAAAACTGTGTGGGAGCATGAACGGATTTCCAGGGGGAAAATGTGCAGAGTATAGGAACCAGTTGCACCACTCAGGTGACTCAGAAGACACAGATAAACCTCCAAGCAGCCTCAATGACTGTCTAAAAGGCTGCAAAGGACCAGCTGTCTGCAAACGAAATCCTTCCATTCTCCACCATTCTGTCAGAGCTGAAGAAGCTTCTTGGATGAGAAGCAAAACCTCTTCAAAGAAAAAACAAGACAGTCCAGTTGCCTTCTGAAAAAGCACCTTTGGGGCAACCACAACCTGGAGGACTGAGAATCTCCATAGAGTAGATAATGAGAGTAAAGGGGAATATTCCAAATGCAGATAGTCCTCGACTTACAACCTTTTTCTCAGTGACCACTTGAAGTTACAGCGCCACTGAAAAAAGTGACTTGTGGCCATTCTTCACACTTACGACCTTTGCAGCATCCCCCACGGCCACGTGATCAAAATCCAGCTGCTTGGCAACTAGTTCTTATTTAGGATGGTTGCAGCATCCAGGTAGGTCATGTGTGATCCTCCTTTTGCGACCTTCTGACTCGTAAAATCAAGGGGGGAGGGAAGCCAGATTCACTTAACAACCATGTGACTAACTTAAACAACTGCAGGGATTCACTTAACAACTGTGGCAAGAAAAGTCATAAATGGGGCAAAACTCACTTAACAAACTGCCTCGCTTAGCAACGTAATATTTTGGGGCTCGGTTGGGGTCATACGTTGAGGAGTACCTGTATGGCTCTTGGCGTTGCCCAGGATTTAAAATATCCAGGGTGTTGTGGTTAGCCGGCAGCAGGTGCGGACGGCTGAGGAGAGCAAGGACTCAGATGAGGGGCCAGGATCATTAGGGAGTGGACTGCTGCCTTCAGAGACTGTGGGGGCTGGCAGCAGTGATGAGGAGGCTCCCGAGGAGCCTGTGCTAAGTGCGCGTGTGTGTAGGATTACTCGTAGGAGAGAGCAGCTGCAACAGCATGGGTGACTCAGGAGTAAGGCTGCAAGGTAACGGCCCCTCCTTCAAGAAAATAAAAGCCAGCTGTGAATGAACGTACTTTGCAGAAGGCAAAAACGTTTTGAAACTCCAGCCTCGTGGACATTCCAGTATCCTGAGTTTGTATTTAAAGATTCTTGTATTGCAAATTATTTCTTGTTTGTTAACTTTTGGCAAGTCTCGCACAGTTTGACAAGGCTTGTGCTTATCACAGCTAACTATTTTGCAGAGGCATTAAAAGGTTTCTGTTCCCTTTGGATGGTCTTTGATTTGTTGGAAAAGGGGCGTGGGTCAGAATACAGAGGTCCTGCCTATCCCTTCCTGTATCTGTCCTCTTCAGAGCCCCACGGCAGCACAAAAGGGAATGGAGGAAAGGCTGGTCACTGCAACCAGGGTTACCCACCTGAGGATCGCAGCAGCTTTGCCTTTGGCCCTCGCCTTGGCATACTGACTTCGAGCGGCCGATTTTTCCTTAATGGAACTAGTAAAAGTGATGCCGTTGATGTTCCTGTGGAGTAGAAAAGAAGCAAAAACAGCCCCCAGAATCAGTCACTTGTGAGATTGGCAGCTATCACAACAGAACGGAGCAGACCAGAGCAGAGCAGAGAACAAGGGATGGAATTAGGAATGGAATGAGAGAGGAGAGACAGAAGAGAAGGGAAGGGAAGGAAGGGAGGAAAGGAGAGGGAGGGAAGGAAAGGGAGGAGAAGAGAAGAGAGAAGGAAGGAAGGAAAGGGAAGGCGAAGAGAGAGAGACAGAAGGGAAGGAGAGAGAAGAGACAGAAGGGAAGGAAGGGAAAAGAAAGGAAAGGAAGGGGAAGAGATGGAAGGGAAGGAGAAAAGAAGAGACAGAAGAGAAGGGAAAGGAAAGGGAGGAGAAGAGAAGAGACAGAAGGGAAGGGAAAGGAAGGAGAAAAGATGGAAGGAAGGGAAGGAGAAGAGAAGGAGGAAGGAAATGAAGGAGAGAGAGGAGAGGAGAAGAGAGGAGAGGAGAGGAGAAGAGAAGAGAAGAGAAGAGAGAGAAGAGAAGAAAGAAGAGAAGAGAAGAGAAGAGAAGAAGGAAGGAGATGAGAAGAGAAGGAAGGAAGGAAAGGAAAGAAAGGAAAGGAAGGAGAAGAGATGGAAGGGAAGGAAAGGAAGGAGAAGAGAAGAGACAGAAGGGAAGGAGAAGAGAAGAGATGGAAGGAAGGAAGGAAAGAAAGGAAAGGAAGGGGAAGAGATGGAAGGAAGGAGAAAAGAAGAGACAGAGGAGAAGGAAAGGAAAGGGAGGAGAAGAGAAGAGACAGAAGGGAAGGGAAAGGAAGGAGAAAAGATGGAAGGGAAGGAAGGAGAAGGAGGGAGGAAATGAAGGAGAAGAGGAGAGGAGAGAGAAGAGAAGAGAAGAGACAGAAGGAAGGAAGAGGAAGAGAAGAGAAGGAAGGAAGGAAAGGAAAAGAAAGGAAAGGAAGGAGAAGAGATGGAAGGAAAGGAAAGGAAGGAGAAGAGAAGAGACAGAAGGGAAGGAGAAGAGAAGAGATGGAAGGGAAGGGAAGGGAAAAGAAAGGAAAGGAAGGAGAAGAGAAGAGAAGAGAAGAGAAGAGAAGAGAAGAGAAGAGAAGAGACATAATGGGAATGGAATGGAACAGATCAGAACAGAACAATATAGAACAGAGCAGAACACAATAATATAGAACGGAATGCAATGTAATGCAACATAATGCAACACAACACAACAGAACACAATACAATAGGAGGTCTATATACCTTATAAAGAACATATAATCTGGTTGTGTTTCCTGGTCAACCCGGGAAGGCTGACCTCAATCTGGCAATTTGGAAAGTACAAATCTCCAACCCGCTTAGCCTTGGAGGAACCAATTCAGCCTATGAGAAAATTAAATGGACGAAGTAGTTTTGCTCCAACTTACATAGTAAAATTGTGGATAAAGGCCCCTTTAGGGATCTGGACATCAAAGACCAGATTCTGCGAGTTCTTGGCTCTGTTTTCCACTTTGGTCTGGACCATCGTGTTGGCCATGCGGGACGTAATGGTGGACTGGATTTTGTAGCTGTGGAGGATGATTTTGTCATCACCGAGAAGCTGAAACAATGAAAACAGGGCAGGAAGGATCAACAGAGGAAGAACTGGGATTCCAGATATGGTCCCCTATCCTGGCAATTTTATTGTTGATATGATTAAAATTGAGAGCCAACCGAAGAGAAATTTTAGAAAAAATCACGATGGCAGATGTACCACCTACTTGATTATAGGAAGAATATCACTGTGTTGGAAATATTGTACAGGTGATCATATGTTAACTAACCCAGGTCATCAACACAGTTCGGTAGAGTAGAGTAGAGTAGAGTAGAGTAAAATAGAATAGAATGAATGGGTTGGGAATAGAATAGAATAGAATAGAATAGAATAGAATAGAATAGAATAGAATAGAATGAGAGAAGAGAGAAGAGAAGAGAGAATAGAATAGAATAGAATAGAATAGAATAGAATAGAATAGAATAGAATTCTTTATTGGCAAAGTGTGATTGGACGCACAAGGAAATTGTCTTTGGTGCAAATGCTCTCAGTGTACATCAAGGAAAAAAATACATTTGTCAAGAATCATCGGGTACGACACTTAATGATAGTCACAAGGTACACTAAGCAATCAAATCATACTAGGAATCAGTCAATATAAATCATAAGGACATAAGTGACAAAGTTACAATCATACAGTCACAAAGCGGGAGGGGATGGGAGATAAGGAGTGATGAGAAGATTAATAGTAATAGTAATGCAGGCTTTGTAAATAGTTGGACGGTGTCGAGGGAATTATTTGTTTAGCAGAGTGATGGCATTTGGGAAAAAGCTGTCCGTGTGTTTAGTAGTTCTGGTGTGCAGTGCCCTATAGCATTGTTTTGAGGGAAGGAGTTGAAACAGTTTATGTCTAGGATGTGAGAGGTCTGTAGATATTTTCACAGCCCTCTTTTTGACTCGTGCAGGATACAGGTCCTCCAAGGAAGAAAGGTTGGTAGTAATTGGTTTTTCTGCAGTCCTAATTATCTTCTGAAGTCTGTGTCTGTCTTGTTGGGTTGCAGGGCCAAACCAGACAGTTATAGAGGTGCAGATGACAGACTCAATAATTCCTCTGTAGAACTGAATCAGCAGCTCCTTGGGCACTTTGAGCTTTCTGAGTTGGCGCATAAAGAACATTCTTCGTGGTGCTTTTTTTATAAGCCATAAATGCCTTGATTTGATTTGCCCGAGATGAATCCTTTTCCCCGTTGTTGCTCCATTTTTGTTCATCCCACGACAACATTGCACAGTAAAAAAGCACCAGGTTAATAATATTCTGTTTCTTGTGTTTCCTGGACAGGAAAAGCAAGCAGCCCTAAGCAAACGGTGGGATTGATCTTCTGCTAATGGTTAACTGGGAAGTAGGAAGGGGTAGAGCCCCTTTTCCAAGGAGAAAAACAACAATGTGAAAACTCACCAATTCTTCCTCCTCTTCAGAGTTGGAGGTGCTTCTCTGGAAAGAAAAGAAGCCAGTTTAGACAAACCTGGATGGGAGCATGAACAATGTTGTAATTTGGAGGTCCGATGAAACCTATCAACTCCTATGTGATGTTCAAATCAAACACGGTTATCAAAATGTTTTTAAAATAACTCATATGTTAGCAGAGAGCCTTGAACTTTAACTTTGCTGCCGCTGAACCTGTTAACTATTTTCCCCGCTCTCAGATATGTACAGGTAGTCCGCGACTTACAACAATTAGCTTAGTGACTGTTCAAAGTTACAATGGCATTGAAAAAAATGACTTAGAACTATTTTTCACACCTACGACAGTGGCAGCATTCCCCTGGGCAGGTGATTTACATTTGGAATTTGGATGCTTGACAGCCGGTTCATATTTATGACCGTTGCAGTGTCCCGGGGTCACCTAATCCCCTTTTGCAGCCTCCAGGGATGAAGCTCCCACAATGTCTGTTCTATAGGTTGATTGCTCTGACAGTCAGAAAATTTCTCACTTAGCAATAGCAATTTTGGGCTCAAAGAGCCTCAGTGGTGCAGTGGTTAGAGTGCAGTACTGCAGGCCACTTCTGCTGACAGCCAGCTGCCTGCAATTTGGCAGATCGAATCCCACCAGGCTCAAGGTCGACTCAGCCTTCTATCCTTCCGATAGAGGTGGGTAAAATGAGGACCCAGATTGTTGGGAGCAATAGGCTAGCTCTGTAAACCGCTTAGCGAGTCTGCAAAGTCTAAAGGTTATTGCTATTGCTAGTTGTGGTTGCCAGCAGAAGACTGCGTGGACTTCCTACCACTTCCAACCAACGCATTGATCAAATTCCACGTGCCACTTTTTATTTTATTTTTTTTTATTTTTTATAAAAAAATTTTATTGTTTTTTAACATACAAACACAACAACAAAACATAAAAGCATCAGCTCCCCCATATTTTTATACAAACAGTAAGTCGGTTGGTCCATCAGTTTTGTGCATTCATCTCATAGTCACAATTACAATTACCTTATATAATACTCTTATTATCAATACAAATTTATAAATCATAGTATCACTATTAAAAAGAAAAAAAGAAATTTGACTAAACTTTTATTCGACTTTTTATTTTATAGGAATGCTGCAGAAGCTGACCCTTGTGGCTGTTCTGTTTGCTAAACCATAAAGGAAATCATCGGTACCTGAGATCTTCCCCTTCGCAGCTGGGAACTGGAGAAGAAGCCCCTGGTCTCCAGGTCGAACAGCTCTGCCAGTTTCTGGAAGGAAAACCACTGAGAAGATCAGAGAAACAGGGAGCCACACACAGGATGATCAAATCAAATGGAAAACCAACATCCCATCAGTGCTGGGAGCAATGGAGAATGCTTAAGGGCTGGGTGCTTAGAGCACAACATAGGATATTTGTCTATCTTGCCTTTGGGTGGCTTGCCTTCAGAAGTTGCGGCTGCTCTATAAACCCTGGAGGTTGATAAGAAGAGACTGGAGGACAGTCGTTCGTCCAGAATAGCATAGGGCAGAGGTGTCAAATTCAATTTATTGAGGGCCGCATCAGGGTTGTCTTTGACCTTGGAGGGCCATGGGGCGTGGCCATGGGTAGCTGTGGCCATGAGTGGCCATGGTTGTGGTAGACATGGCGCAGTGGTTAGAGTGCAGTACTCAAAGCTACCCCTACCGCAATTTGGCAGATTGAATCCCACCAGGCTCAAGGGTTGACTCAGCCTTCCATCCTTCCGAGGTGGGTAAAATGAGGACCCAAATTGTTGGGGGCAAGAGGCTGACTCTGTAAACCGCTTAGAAAGGGCTGTAAAGCACTATAAAGCAATATATAAGTCTTAAGTGCTATTGCTGTTGCTATGCTGGGCACAACACAGGATTCGTATTGGGGGCACCCATGGTGGCCAAGTACTGATGCAGGACTTCGCTGAGACCCTCCCTCCCTCTCACTATAATCTCCTTCCTTCCTTCCTTCCTTCCTTCCTTCCTTCCTTCCTTCCTTCCTTCCTTCCTTCCTTCCTTCCTTCCTTTCTTCCTTCCTCCCTTCCCACTTAGCAAGAAACATACTTATATACCGCTTCACAGTGCTTTCCAGGCCTCTCTAAGCAGTTTACAAAGTCAGCCTCTTGCCCCCAACAATCTTGGTCCTCATTTTATTGACCTCAGAAGGACGGAAGGCTGAGTCAACCTTGAGCTTGGTGTGATTTGAACTGCCAAATTGCAGGCAGCTGACAGTCAGCAGAAGTAGCCTGCAGTACTGCACTCTAACCACTGTGCCACCATGGCTCTGCTTCCTTCCTTCCTTCCTTCCTTCCTTCCTTCCTTCCTTCCTTCCTTCCTTCCTTTTCTTCTTTTTCCTTCCCTCTTCACTCTCTTCTCCCATTTCCTTATGTTTCCTTCCTTGCTCTCTTCCCAACTTCCCATCTTGCTGTTGCCTTTCCTCTTTGCCTTTCTCCTTTCCTGACCCCTTCTTGTATGCTCAAATACAAAAGGGGAGCCATTTCTCCTTTTGTGTTGTGTTTTAGTTTAGTTTTGCTAGCCCTCTGCCAGCAAAAACCGGAGCCTGGTGTGTGTGTGGTGGGGTAAGTGTGCAGCCCGCCTGAGCTCCATTTTCACTGGCAGAGGCACCACGGCTGGGCCAGCCCTTCGCTGTTTCCAGACCGGCCCCATGGGGCAGATTTAAGCACCTTGTAGGGCAGAACCAGCCCGTGGGCCTTGAATTTTGACACCCCCTGATATAGGGTCTCCTGCTTAAGCAGGGGGGTTGGATTAGATGATCTCCAAGGTCCCTTCCAACTCTGTTGTAGTCTTTTTCTTTGGTAGACTAGACACACCCAGTTTCTGAAACTTTTCATTCTACATTTTAACTTCCAATGCCCTAATCCTCTTAGTTGCTCTTCTCTGCACACTTTCCAGAGTCTCAACAACTTTTTTTATATCGTGGGGACCAAAAGTGGA
Source organism: Pseudonaja textilis (assembly GCF_049901715.1). Classification (NCBI taxonomy): domain Eukaryota; kingdom Metazoa; phylum Chordata; class Lepidosauria; order Squamata; family Elapidae; genus Pseudonaja; species Pseudonaja textilis. The sequence continues at coordinate 70,107,704 of NC_141994.1, forward strand.
TGCAACATTCGAAATACGGTCTTACCATGGCCTTATAAAGTGGTCCTAACACTTCCTGGGATCTTGATCTTGCTGATCCCCATCTAGACTCTCTGCTCTCTGTTCTGGTTGGAGGGCAGATTATGGTATCCTGAGTTTGGGCGTACGCAGGGTGTTAAGCAAAGGTACCAATTAAGCTCTCTACCCTCGCTCTCTCTTCCTTTCTCACATCATCGCTAGGCAGAAAAGCATCCACTGATCTTGGCAGCAACAAACGGCTGGACACACAGATTGTTTTTTAGGGAGATGTTAACCAGGTCAGGTAAAAACTTAAAGGATGCTATAGGAATAGAATAGAATAAAATAGGAGCCTCACTCTGTTCTTGCTTTGGGTCATGAAACGTCCGCAAGAAAACAATCAAGCTCAGAGAACACCAAGGACCCCATCATTCAATCTTGAGCTACAAATATTCCATAGAAGGAATAGGATAGGATAGGATAGGATACGATAGGATAGGATAGGATAGGATACGATAGGGTATGATAGGATAGGATAGGATACAATAGGATAGGAGAGGGGAGGGGAGGGGACAGGAGGAGGAAGGAAGGAAGGAAGAATAGTGGAGAGTAGAGAAGAGTAGAAGACTTCAAGAGAAGAGGAGGAAGGAAGGAAGAAGGAAGGAAGGAAGGAAGGAAGGAAGGAAGGAAGGAAGGAAGGAAGAAGGAAGGTAGAATAGAGTAGAGTAGAGTAGAGTAGAGTAGAGTAGAGTAGAGTAGAGAGAGAGAAGAGAAGAAGGAAGGAAGGAAGGAAGAATAGAGTAGAATAGAGTAGAGTAGGGTAGAGAAGAGAAGAAGGAAGGAAGGAAGGAAGGAAGGAAGGAAGGAAGGAAGGAAGGAAGGGAAGGAAGGAAGGAAGGAATAGAGTAGAATAGAGTAGAGTAGAGTAGAGTAGAGTAGAGTAGAGTAGAGAAGAAGAAGGAAGGAAGGAAGGAAGGAAGGAAGGAAGGAAGGAAGGAAGGAAGGAAGGAAGGAAGAATAGAGTAGAATAGAGTAGAGTAGAGTAGAGTAGAGTAGAGAAGAGAAGAAGGGAGGAAGGAAGGAAGGAAGGAAGGAAGGAAGGAAGGAAGGAAGGAAGGAAGAATAGTGGAGAGTAGAGAAGAGTAGAAGACTCTCTTGAAGAGGAGGAAGGAAGGAAGGAAGAATAGAGTACAGTACAGTAGAGAAGAAGGAAGGAAGGAAGAATAGAGTAGAATAGAATAGAAAATAGAACAGAACATCTGGCCATCTGGTGATTAGACACAGAAGGAATTTGTCTCTGCTGCAGAAGCTCTCGGTGAACATGCAAAACGACAGAGTAACAATAACCGTAATAATGTTACCAATAGGAATAGGTAATAGGAAATGTGAGAAGGCTAATAGTAACATAGCCCTACTACATGGGTAAACACACTTAGACATAAGACAATGATGTGGGAATTTGGTGTTCAGCATTGCGATGGCATGAGGGAGACAACTGTCCCTGTGTCTAATTGTTTTGGTATGCAATATTCTGTAGCAGTGTCCCAAAGGGAGGAGTTGAAACCGTTTATGTCCAGGATGTGAAGGGTCTGTAGCAGTGGTGGGATTCAAATTTTTTTACTACCGGTTCTGTGGGCGTGTCTTGATGGGCATGGCAGAGGAAGGATACTGTAAAATCACCAGTCAGAGGTGGCATTGGCCGGTTCTCCGAACTACTCAAAATATCCACTACCGGTTCTCGAGAACTGGTCAGAACCTGCTGAGTACCACCTCTGGTCTGCAGATATTTTCTGAGACCTCCTTCCGATTCTGCGGTATACAGGTCCTCAGTGGATCGCAGGCTGCTTGCCAAAGCTTTGTCTGCAGCCCTAACTATCCATTGAAATCTTTGTCTGTCCTGTTTGGTTGCTGGATCAAACTAGAAAGTTATAGAGGTACAAATGACAGATGTAACAATTCCCCTTTATAACTCTGTAGTAAGCCATGTGAAGCTTGGTTAGTGTTGACCTCACTCGAATGGAGTTTTGTGTGGTATGGGCGTGGTTTCCAGAATAACAGACTATAAGAGCTGGAAGGGAGCTTGGAGATCATCTAGTCCAACAGTTCCGCCATAGCAGAAATCCCCAGCAACAATCCCCACCTTACAACATCCGTCCTATTTAGTCAGCTGTTTGCTCTTTGCACGGTGTACCCAGCAAAAGCCTACAATATATTACATTCCACAATATATTTGCAATGGGACATTGATTCACCTGTTAAATAAAACCATGGCATATTTAAAAATCTTGTACAGAACACATGTACTCCTCAACTTAGAACAGATCATTTCGTGACAATTGCACACATACTAAAAGAGATTTATAACTGACATTTACAACCAACACACGTCTTCTCCACTATCACATGATCCAAATTTGGACAATTGGCAACCAACACGTATTTACCAGTGTTGCAATGTCCGGCTCTCATAATCGCCATTTGCAACTTCCTCAGCTGGCTTCGGCAAGCCAAGTCAATGGGGTTCACTTAACAACTGTGGCAAGGAAGGTCGCAAAATCGAGCAAAACTCACTTAACAACTACGTCACCACATAGATCTGGGGTTCAATTGTGCTTGTAAGTTCAGCACTGCCTGCATTGCTTTGGTACAAGCCCCTTCCAACATTGTAGGGCTTCCTTCTTAGAAGTCATGATCTGAATTTTTCTATTAATCAATATTAGGACTGGAAGTTATATGGGGATAATTTCTACAAGATCATGCCGGAGGAGGAATAATAAAGACAGTTCAATCTTCATTTAGCCGATTGCGTTAAAGTCAACTCCCTGTAGACACACAAAGTTGATTGCACAGGATAAAAAAAAAACTCTTACCTTTGGCTCTTCTTCCACAACAAAGTCAAAACTTTGGATTTCCAACACAACCAGCAGCTGCAGCACCAGAAAAGAAGCAACAAGAAACTTCATTTTTCTTCCCCTTCCAGAGAATAGTAAAAATTTAATAAGTCCAGTTCCACACCATTCAGAACTGAGGGTGGATTTTTTCCCCCACTATAGATCCAAGTTCAAAGGATTATGAGGGGTGCTCGTGTGAGAAAAAGGCAAACCACAAATCCTCTTGGTTGTGTAGTGTTTTGCAGCCTCTTGAGCAAGTCTAACCTTGTTTGGGCAAAACGCAAATATTTGCCCAGCAATGCAGGTGGGGCCATGGGTCAGGGGCTGTGCAAAGGGCCAAGTCTCTTGATAATGGCTTCAGAATAACAAAATAACAGACTTGGAAGGTGCCTTGGAGGTCTTCTAGTCTAACCTCTTGTCCAGTAGAAGAACCTATCCCATTTCAGACAAATGGTGGCCCAACTTCCAGTGATGAAGTACCCGCAACATCTGCAGACCAGCTGTTCCACTGACTAATAGTTCTCACTGTCAGGAACATTTCTCCTGGGTTCTAGGTTGCTTCTCTCCAGGATTAGTTTCTATCCATTCCTTCTGCCTTCAGGTGCTTTGGAGAATAGCTTGACTCCCTCTTCTTTGGGGCAGCCCCTCAAATATTGGAAGACTGCTATCATGTCACCCCTAGTTTTTCTTAGGCTAGAGACCTACCCACAACTTTCCTGCCATCGTCCGTCATGTGTTTATCTTCCAGATCTGTAATCATCGTTGTTGCTCGTTGTTGCCAGCTTTTGTTGTCTCTGTTTTCAACTTGCACACACCGGATAGGCTGAGCTTCTCACCCCCCAGTTCTTCACCCCACTTGCTTTGCCCTATGTGGCTGGGCTGAAGGGCTTCAAAAGCCACGGGGAAAAAGAACTGGTGCAGTCGGAGAAGACGAGGCCACAAAGGGAGCAGTTCTGTGGATTAAAGAGAACCAGTATCTGACAAATACTGCAGACCCAGAACCAGAGGTGGTATTCAGCCGGTTCTGACCAGTTCTGGAGAACCAGTAGCAGAATTTTTGAGTAGTTCAGAGAACCAGCAAATCCCACCTCTGACTGGCTCCACCCTCATCTATTCTCTGCCTCCTGAGTCCCAGCTGATCGGCTCGGTCTTCTTTGGTTGCCCTGAACAGGAGAATGGAGCTGGAAAGCAGGTTAGTGGGGTGGGGAGGGAATGGGGATTTGGCAGTATCTTTCCCCTGCCATGCCCACCAAGCCACACTAAGCCCACCAAGCCACACCCACAGAACCGGTACTAAAAAAAAATTGAATCCCACCACCGCCCAGAATGGGGCAAAAGACGTTGGATTATAAGATGGGAAACCCACATCCTTGTCCCAGTTTAGCCAGAGGGGAATATGGAGCAATCCTTCCAACTTGGACCAAAAGCCGGGGTGATTTAGGGATGAAATTGTTGGGTTGAGAGCAGGGGAATTTAGATTTTACTCCACCCATGCGTAGGGGAAGGAGTGGCAAAGCCTGAGGGGGTGGAGTTAAAAGAGAGATCTGCCTAGAATCCTCACATTGTCACAAGTGGGCTAAGTCCAAGCTCCCTTGGATTCCATTGGCCCTTATCTAACTCCAAGCAGGTGCAAACTGTTAGTTGAGAAGATTCCTTTTTGCGATAAATCCATTATTTGGACCTTCAAGATGTGGGCGTGACCTTTCACATTTGGCCCCTTCGGGAGCCACTAGGCAAATATGCAACCAGGCACAAGTAGTCCTCGACTTACGACCACAATGGAGCTCAAATCCCTGTTGGTAAGAAAGACAGTTGTTAAAGTGGTTTGTGCCTCATTTTATGACCTTTCTTACCACCAATTTATTTCTTTTCTTACCAATTTATTCTTAAAAGAATAAATTCAATTGTTAAGTTAGTAACAGCTGCAAAGTGAATCTGATTTCTCAAATTCAACTCGGTCAAAAAGTTGCAAATGGTGATCGCATGAAACCGCCCCCCCACCCCGAAATGGCAACTTGTCATACATATGAGTCAGTCGCCAAGCGTCAAATTTTGATCACATGACTATGCAATGGTCATAAGTGTCAAAAATGCTCATAAATCACTTTTTTCAATGATGTTGTAACTTCCTACAGTCATCGAATGAATGGTATTTCTTCTCTCAGCCCAGCTTTCTCACTGGGTGATAGGGGTTCTAGACTGTGAAAACTCCCTAGAAGTAAGGCAAGACGCTGAGCTTGTCCATTAAAAAGGTCAGCAGTTTGGCGGTTCGAATCCCTACGCCACGTAACAGAGTGCGCTCCTGTTCCTTGTCCTAACTCCTGCCAACCTAGCAGTTTGAAAGCTTGTAAAAAATGCAGCTCCCTAGAGCCAGAAATGACTAGCAAGGATGTGTGAGGGCAGCCTTTATTTTTACCTTTACCTTTAAGGCAAGATGTGAATTTAACAAATAAATCTATCACATTTGTTTTTCAATACATAGGAATCTGTCTGCTAAAGATCTCTTGGCTAGCCCAGCTTCTTCCAATGACTGGAGGTAAACTCTTCCCTATGACAGCAGGGTGTTGACTATTGTCCTGAGACTTGGTGATTGATTTTGCATTGTTTGCCTTAACATGGTTGAAACACGGTTTCTGGGGTCAAGGTCAACCTTGCTTGATGAGTCCCTGAAATTGAGTTTATGCCCCATATCATCTCCTAACTAACTCGAGGCATAGTTCAATGGGTGAAACTAACCAACAGATACCCTTAAATTCCTAGAACTACATAAACTCTGATTTCGAACCATGGTTTATGGCAAAAGCAGAACACTCCCAGGGTTACATTTTAGGCTACGGCAACATCCCCAGAAGGATAGCTGTGAAATTTTCATGCCAAGACTTTTATTCTTTTATGCAATATCAGAGGTTTTCAACTCAATGTATGGAATGTGAAGGATGTGTGTTTGTGTTTATTTTTATAGTCATAATGTACACCGAAGATGGCATTTAATTTCGTTGTACGAGGTGCAATGACAATAAAGTAAACTCAACTAAATTCAATGTGTGGAGATGTGATTTGTCACTTGAAATAAGTGGGTTCTTGTTTTGTGGCTTCCTATTGTGCAGAAATCCACCCCATTGTGAATTATTCAACAATGGTTCAACGAATGCCGTTCTTGCACTATAGTAATGGATGAATCCTCTTGGATCTGGGCTGGCTCTTCATGTATTTGGCACAAATGAAGCTGGTTCCCTCTGAAGGCACCTCAGTAAAGCACCTTCTTGTCAAATCTGCGTTTGGCCAACCTAGTTGGAATTTGAACTCTGCACGTGACCTCTTTCCGTGCAGTCGGGAAGTTGGACTTTGATGGAATGAAGCTTTTTTTTTAAAAAAAATTGCTAACTGGTTCTCTGCAGCTGAAGAGGGCCTCCAAAGGACACCCTCTAAGTATGCAGTGGTTTAAAGCTAGGGCAGATAGCTTCTCTCACAGTAGTGCAAGCCAAGGAGAAACTGGGTTACTATAGAAGCTGGAGAAAATTGGCAAGGCAGGGCTAAATTTATAGAATAACAGAGTTGGAAGGGACCTTGGAGGTCTTCTAGTCCAACCCCCTGCCTAGGCAGGAAACCCTACACCACTTCAGACAAATGGTTATCCAACATCTTTTTAAAAACTTCCAGTATTGGAGTATTCACAATTTCTGGAGGCGAGCGCTGGTTAATTGTTCTCATAGTCAGAAATTTTCTCCTTAGTTCTAGATTGCCTCTCTCCTTGAGTAGTTTCCATCCGTTGCTTCTTGTCCTGCCCTCAGGTGCTTTGGAGAATAGCTTGACTCCCTCTTCTTTGGGGCAGCTGTGGTGGACTGGCATTTGAAATGAGACGCAGGGAAAACGTCTGAGCAGATGCCAGCCCCGAGTAGACCCAGGTACCAGCTTTTATTGAGAACAAAATGCATATACAGAGAACAAGTGACCTCAACAGGATGTTATTTCCACAGGATATATAGGATGAGAATAAACAGGATGAGAATATACATCTGCGGAAATTCCCATGGGAATGGCTCAGCTATTCCCTTGGGAATGGCTCAACTATATACTATGACCTTTCACCGACATATCTGGTCCTCTAAGCTTCGCAGGTCCTAACAGGACAAAAACACCCATAGCAGGCGGAAATGCCCCCCACCAGAGGCATTTTAGTCCCTAGATCTATGCAAAGCTATACAAGGACCCACAGAATAAAATATATTACCACATTCCCTCCTTTTTATTTATTCAAAGATAGGGGGTGTTTTAGTGGCATAATACACAGTTCCTTCAGGACTTTCGCGACTTGGTCCCTATACGTTGAAAAACTGAGGTACATATTTGAAATAGATTAGGAATACATTGAATACAGCAACATAACATAATAAGTATAATAACAATTGTCACAACTAATTGAAGCAATGAACGTAACCATGAGCTGTCAGGAAGCCAATCCCATAGCAAAGCCCAAGGTGACTTATCAAAGCCATCTTTTTCTGCTTCGTGTTCAGCTATGCGGTCTTCCATATCGTGAACAGTTTTTGTAATGTTAGGCTCATAATTATGTATGAAAATACAACAATGTGAATGAATTAAAGCACAAACTCCTCCTTTAGCAGCTAATATTATGTCTAAAGCATAACGATTTTGTAAAGTAATTTGGCGAATTTCAGACACTTCTTCATTTAACATCTTAATGCTCTTAACAGTATTATTAAACATAGCAACAGTGAAATTATTTAAAATATGCAGATCCCGATAATTCATAGCCACTCCCAAAGGTGGTAATGCCGCCCTGGAAAGTTGAGTTAACCACCACCCTCCCGTGGTGAGACCGAATCCACCTCCCTCCTGTTACGAATCCGGGCCTTGGGCAGTTGGTCTAACTTATATATTACTGGGATGACATGCCCAATCGTACACCCCAGACCAATCCTTTGGCCATTGTTGATAAGCAGTATCCCCACATAGCAGCCATAACCCATCCGGAAGAGGAAAGTATTTTAAATGCTTATGATAGATATTATTGGAGGCCTGACTTTCCCAACCCCATTAGCCACATCCAAGTACAGAGAACATATGCCCGTGACCAATGTCAGGCCTCTTAGTGGTTGTCCGATTTACACAACAGTCACGGGAAACTTTCAAAGCCTTGGATAACGTAGAAGATGTCCGATTTATGCAGTTGCTCTTACTAGTAATGCTTTTACACATTTCATACATCCTCCTTCCAAAGGAATCACCTTCTTACAGGGTGTGGTATTTCCCAGCAAAATAGATTGAGTCCCTACAGGCGGTAATAACAAACCGATGCTTTGGTAGTGAAAGTTACCTTTGTTGTGAATAATGTTTGATTCCACTTTTCGGGGTCTGGACCCCAGTAAAGCCAATGTTTAAAATCATTATAATCAAAATTAGCACTGTTTTGCTCATTCAAAGGAATACCATGTAACAAAACTCCACCTTTCCCAGACCCAGGCATATGCATACAAAGCCAACAATTAGTTACATTTAAACCCTTAGCTGTCATCCGAATGTCCTTGATGTAGGAATTTTCTTTCCATAAATTATCACCAAGGTCTCTAGTTTTTGAGATAATAGCAGTTCTCCGCCTCCGTGTTAGAGTCCGTGGAGGCATAAGACGAATGGAAAGAGAGTCTGTGTAAGGTAACTTAGGTAACTCCAATTGACATCTATATTGTCCATAGTCTGAAACAGAAACATTAAACAGGATCAGAGTTGTAGCACAGGTTGAAGATATAATATCCTTATCAGGTCCCGAGTAAAGAATGTCTTGACCCTTATGCCAGGACCAATATGCTGGAAAAATCAAAGGATGCCGCTGTTTGCAGATTAATTTAGTCTGATTCCCCAAAGGAACCTGCTGCATACAAGTTGGCAATCTCAGATAAGCAGTCATCTTTTCCCAGCCTTCACAGCGCCACGCCTGGACTGCCGGCATCAAGAGAATCAGGAACCACAGGTGCGGAATCAGGAACCACAGAAATGCCATCCTGAGAATCAGGAACCTCCCTCACTGGCACCTGTGAAGGCGCTTGCGAATGATCAGGCCGAATACATCGACCAGGAACCCAACGAATTTGACCAAGATGTTCTACTGCTGCATAACCACGTCCCCGTAATCAGCTCAGCGGGAACCCATGCGGATCCGGAAGGAATCGCACCAACACTCGAGGCCTCACTGCATCTGTAGAAGGAGAAGAAAAATGCCTGCTGGCCGCGCTATAGAGAGGGTTACCAGACAAATTTAAAAAATTTAAAGTATACAAAGCTAGATTTAATTGATCTTGAATTGCCGGGAAGCCCAGGAGCTTCCCTCCTTTTTATTTAATTTAGCTAACATGTTCTTGAGCGTGCCATTATAACGCTCCACAATAGCCTGTCCTGTGGAATTGTATGGAATTCCAAATTTATATTCCACAGACCACTGTTTGCAAAACTGATCAAAGACTGTGCTCCGATAAGCTGCACCATTGTCTGTTTTTAAAGTTTGAGGCGTACCAGCAACTGAAAATGTCTTAATGCAATGATTGATGACATGTTTAACCGCTTCACCTCTTTGAGCAGTAGCCATTAGGAATCCTGAATAAGTATCCACTGTCACATGTATATACTTCCAAGGTGCAAATGATGGATACTGAGTAACATCCATTTGCCAAATCATTGAAGGTTTCAACCCCCTGGGGTTGACTCCCATAGGAATAGCCGTGCCCTGTTTTGAACAAGTTGGACATTGCTGAATTATGGCAGCAGCTTCTGCAGCACTAAGCTTGAATTGATGTGCCAATGCTTTAGCATTTTGATGAAAATAACTATGGCTGTCCCATGGCTGGACAGTGAGAACTGAAGTTACAGCACTGTCAGCTTTGGCATTGCCTTGTGATAAAATTCCAGGTAAATTACTATGGATACAAATATGGACAACAAAACACACATTCACATGCTGCTCCAAACATCCTTGCAACAACAAAAGCAAACGTAGAATATTAGGTGATATTCCAGGAGACAAATAAGAACCTGCTACAAAGGGTAACAAGTTATATACGTACAAAGAATCCACTATTAGATTAAAATCCTGATTTTGAAAGTTTTGAAAAGCCAAAACTACAGCAGCAAGTTCTGCCTGCTGGGCAGACTTCTGCTCTGATGTCACTTTGTATGCCAAATTCCAGATTTATCTTTCCAAACACAAGCACCAAACACAAAAAATTTTCTCCATCAGTAAAAACTTTAGGAGCATCTGATATACTGATTTAGGTCACACTCTGTCCCATTGATCTCTTTTTGCTGACTTTGATCCCCTCCAGGAGCCCAACATTGCGCTTTAAAATGTCCAGGCTTCCCACAATTGAAAAAAGTTTCTTTATTATTTCCTGCCTGCAGAGCCAGAGCTAAAGTCTCCATGTTAAAAGTCTGACTCCCCACCTTCCTACATGCGTTTATCAAATCTGTGATCTCTCGCTTTCCACTCGCAATAAGTGGATTAAGGATCTTTGCGATCTACATTAGCCTGATCTACCGCTAACTTCAAAAGCAATTCATTCCGGGCAAATTGATTGTCAATTTGCCTTTCAATAGCCACGTTCAACCTGCTAATGAAATTTTCATAGGGTTCACTGTTCTCTTGTTTGATGTTAGTAAAGGTCTTCTCACCACCTTCGCCGTCAGGGAGAACCCCCAGGGCTTGAAATTAACTGGGAGAAGAGCGAACCTCTCCTCAGGCATTCCATCTCTCTGTTGATTTAAAGCAGCATCTACACCAATTTCTACTGGATTAAGTTGAATGTCCACTCCAATTTCTACCAAATCATCTCCTGATAATTCCCCTCTATTTGTTGCTTCCTGAATAGCTGCAGTAACTGCATCTGCTTGAACTCTTAAAGGCAAACTCTTCTCTTCTGACAAAGTATTTTCAGTGCCTGACAGTCCTCTGGATTTATCTGGAGGTGCTGTCGGTGGCAATATCACGTACCGCATGGTAAGGCGGCAAACCTTCTTCAGGGGTGCTAGGAGCGGTTGTTCATGAGTAGCTAATGCATCCATAACTACCCTCCAGGTTAACAAAATTGAAGAAGGGGCACGAGGCTCCTCGTGCAAAAATTTCCCTATCTTTCTCCAGCACTCTACTTTAATACTACCTCCTCTGGATAACATGGAATATGTTTCCAAACATACTGTAATAAGTCCTCAATTTCTTTCTTTCCTACTTCATGTCTTCTACTATGAACTCCAAACTTAAAACTATTCCCAGCGATCTCTCTCATTTCCCTAAAATGCTTTGTCTGAGCTTTCGAGAGACCTTCCCCCATACTCACGAAAAGAATCTGTCTCCGTCCAGCGAAGAAGATGAGGGCCCAGTCGGCGTCATGACGATGAGTATAGGATGCGGAAACGTATAGCTTTCAAGCTATCACGCCAAAACGTATAGCCTTCCAAACTATCACGTCGGGGTCACCACTTGTGGTGGACTGGCATTTGAAATGAGACGCAGGGAAAACGTCTGAGCAGATGCCAGCCCGAGTAGACCCAGGTACCAGCTTTTATTGAGAACAAAATGCATATACAGAGAACAAGTGACCTCAACAGGATGTTATTTCCACAGGATATATAGGATGAGAATAAACAGGATGAGAATATACATCTGCGGAAATTCCCATGGGAATGGCTCAGCTATTCCCTTGGGAATGGCTCAACTATATACTATGACCTTTCACCGACATATCTGGTCCTCTAAGCTTCGAGTCCTAACAGGACAAAAACACCCATAGCAGGCGGAAATGCCCCCCACCAGAGGCATTTTTGGTCCCTAGATCTATGCAAAGCTATACAAGGACCCACAGAATAAAATGTATTACCACAGGCAGCCCCTCAGATATTGGAGCACTGCTATCATGTCTCCCCTACTCCTTCTGTTCATTAAATTAGACCTACCCAGTTCCAGCAACAGGTCTTCATATTTTTTAGGCTCCAGTCCCCTAATCATCTTGGTTGCTCTTCTCTGCACTCTTTCTAGAGTCTCAACATCAAATCTGATGCATCCCTGGGAGTGCTTGACTGAAGACACATACAGAGAGTTGTGTTAAAGCAGGATGGGCAACTACAGTATAGCAACTTTTTGACCTGTGGATTTTAACTCCCAACTTCAACAATTAACCAGTGGAACAAATTACCTTCATCACTGGAGGCTTTTAAGACAAGACTAGGTAGTCATTTATCCTAGAATTCCTGAGCCATCACTATGATCAAGTAAATAAACATTCTACAAGTGCATCAATTTAATTTTAGGAGGATAAGTATTGATAAATACAACCCATCCCAACCAAAAGCTCCTTTGGGTCCTCCATAATTTTTAAAAAGTGGGACACGCCTTCATTCGGGAATTATATTAAAGTAGCATTTCTTAAACGTCTGTGCAGATTCTCAGTCGTCCAGGCCTTGGTTGTCCAGTTGCCTCTTGAAAAAGCACCTTTGGGACAGCCTTTCTTAAACTTTCACTCTCAGCAAATCAGCCCTCCTGTTGACTGATGAGGAGACGGGCTTCAATCACTCCTCTGGCTGTTTTTGTGCCTGCTTGTCCTACAATCCTAGTAGCTGCAAAGTTGCATGTGTGTCCTATCTCATTGCATTGTGAGGCTATCAATGACTTTGGCTCTCCTCCAGGAGTGGGATTCTACTGGTACGGACCGGTTCCGACAAACCAAGTGTTAAAGTTACAGCTGGTTTGCCGAACCGGTATTTGAACCGACTGTCTGGCCCCTCCCCTCCCAGGATTTTTGATGGAGGTATAAGTGCAGGGTCCACACAGAGGGGCTGGGAGCGGGAAAAACGGGCCTTCTGGAAAGCTGGAAATGGGCCTGTTTCCGGCTTCCGGTGGGCCTCCAGAGCCCTGGGGAGGCTGTTTTCGCCCTCCCAGAGGCCCGGGGGAGGCCTCTGGATCCTGGGGAGGGTGAAAATGGCCTCCCCCAGGCTCTGTAGGCCCACCGGAAGCTGGAAACAGGAAGTTCCGGTAGGGCCTGCCTACCATGGCCCTGCCCAGCCAGCAACCGAGCAGCGAACCAGTTGCTGGGACTTTTGAATCCCAACCCTGGTTTCCTCGTCTGACCGCCGATATAGCACCAGTCTATCAAGTACTTAGGAGGTGTGGATACAAGCAAACGACAGCTAACAACTTAAAAGCGAGCCATCAACACACTCCAACCAACTTCTAAAAAGCCCCTTGCAGCAGCCACTCTAAATGCCATGTACAGAACAGCACACACTCTGCCAGAGAAATAGTTCCCTGAGTGTTGTGGTTCGCCGGCAGCAGGTGCAGAAAGCTGAGGTCTCGGAGAGCGAGGACTCAGATGAGGGGCCTGCGTGTGATGCAGGGATGGGGCCAGGACCATCAGGGAGTGGAGATTGTGGAGGCTGGCAGCAGCGATGAAGAGGTCCCCGAGGAGCCTGTGCACAGCGCACGTGCATGCAGGGCTGCTCATAGGAAAGAGCAGCTGCAGCAGCAGGGGTGACTCAGGAGTAAGGCTGCAAGGTAATGACCCCTCCCTTAAGAGATAAAAGCCAGCTGAGAAACCAGAGTTCTTTGCAGGAAGCAAAGAAGTTTTTGAACTCAAGCCTTGTGGACGTTCGGAGTATCTGGGTTGGTGTGTGGAGACTCTTTGATTTATTGTTTAGGAAGTTTATCTGTTGTTCTTGGCAGACTTGCAAAAACTTGGCAAGGCTCTTCCTTATCGGAGCTAATTAGTTGGAAGCAGCCTTTTATCTGTGAAGAAACAGATTTGTAAATGAACAGGAAAAGGTTGCGCTGGTACCTTTGTCTTGTGTTTACTCTTGCGTGACCAGGTTTGGATCAGAACACTGAGGATGGACTCCCGCACGAGTCCAAAAGCTCAGAAGACAAAATCTCTGGACCAAGATTGGATTAATATATAGGAAGTCCTCAATTTACAACCACATTTGACACCCCCCCCAATATTCTGTTGTTAAGTGAAACATTTGTTAAGTGTGTTTTGCCCCGTTTTGCAACCTTTCTTGCCACTGTTGTTAAGTGAATCCGGCTTCCCCACCCCCCATTGACTTTTCTGGTCAGAAGGTTGCAAAACAGGGATCACAGGGCCCCCTAGGACACTGCGACCGTCATAAATGTGAACCATTTGCCAAGCCCCTGAATTTTGATCACGTTGCCATGGGGAATGCTGCAACAGTTGTAAGTGTGAAAAATGGTCATAAATGGTCATTTTCCAGTGCCGTTGTAACTTTGAATGGTCACTAAATGAACTGTTGTAAGTCAAGGACTATCTATTTACTAGTTCAATCCCCATGCTTTGCTATGAAACTATGTAGTCGGCCTTCGTTTTTGGGAAAGAAAATAAGGAGAGGAAATTCTGCCTCTGCGTACCAGCATCCATTGGTATTCATCTGCTAGCGTCCTGTCAATGTGTGAGAGAGTTGAGGGCTGTTTGCAAACTGAAACAGCATTTGCTGTGTGAGCAAGAAGGAGACAGCAAGGATCCTGGGTATGACTTAGCTCAACTGTTCTGTACTAAAGCTGGTCGCTGCTGTGAAACTAAAACTGAAACTGAAATTCCTCTCCTCTACCTGTGTTTTGTATTTGGAACAGATTTCTTGTCAGGGGGAGAACTCCTTAGCATCAGAGCGTGTTAATAATAATGTAGGAAATACTAATGCTCTGATGGTCATTTCAAAAAATCCTTTCTTTGTGAGCCCCTAGAAGCCAAGAGGGACATACGTGACAAATGTCAAGCTTGTAGGCTTTATGGTTCTGGAGATTTTGTGATGATGCGTGAGTGGTATTTCGCTTTGAGAGAGAGAAAGAGAGAGAGAGAGAGAGAGAGAGAGAGAGAGAATTCATTTGGGCTGTGTTTACCTAGACAGCCACTAGGTGGCAGAACGCCCTAAAAGAAGAACATCACAGATTCTCCACTGAGCTGATGTTAAATTCTGGTTTACAACATCATTCACTTTCACTTGTATGTCCGTTGTACGCTGTGGGTGCTTTATGGAACTCATCTTCAACCCTTCATATATCCTTCCAAACCTGATAGTTATTTACTCAACTCTCAGAAGCAAATCAATCAAAGATCCAATTGCTTCATAACACAGAGACACAAAGAAGAAGACGGGGTCAATGAATTTTCCAAAGCACCTGAAGGCAGGACAAGAAGCAATGGATGGAAAGTCACCGAGGAGAGAATTAACCAGCAGTTCAGCAGTTCAATACTCACCAGCTCAAGGCTGACTCATACTTCCAAGGTCAGGAAAATGAGGACCCGGATTTTTGGGGGAAATAGGCTGATTGTGTAAACCGCTTAGAGAGGCCTGGAAAGCACTAGGAAGCAGCATTTAACTCTAAATCTCTTTGTTATTGCTTCCGATGTTTGAGGGGCTGCCACAAAGAAGAAGAGGCGGTCAAGCTATTCTCCAAAGCAACTGAGGGCAGGCCAAGAAGCCATTCTATTCTATTCTATTCTATTCTATTCTATTCTATTCTATTCTATTCTATTCCATTCCATTCCATTCCATTCCATTCCATTCCATTCTCTATTCTATTCTATTCTATTCTATTCTATTCTATTCTATTCTATTCTATTCTATTCTATTCTATTCCATATTCTATTCTATTCTATTCCATTCTATTCTATTCTATTCTATTCTATTCTATTCTATTCTATTCTATTCTATTCCATTCCATTCCATTCCATTCTCTATTCTATTCTATTCTCTCTACTCTTCTCTACTCTACTCTACTCTACTCTACTCTACTCTACTCTATTCCATTCCATTCCATTCTATTCTATTCCATTCATTCCATTCATTCCATTCCATTCCATTATTCTATTCTATTCTATTCTATTCTATTCTATTCCTTCTATTCCTATTCTTCTCTTCTCATTCTCTCTTCTCTTCTCTTGTCTTCTCTTCTCTTCTTTTCTCTTCTCTTCTCTTCTCTTTTCTCCTCTACTCTTTATCTGACGTAGGATAGAGTTTCCTGGTTAAGCATGGGGCTGGACTAAAAGACCTTCAAGGACCCCCCCCCCAACTTTGTTGTTCTCCACAAAGGGGAAAGATGTGAAGAACGTTCCCTCCAACTTCAGTTTGGGCCTTGGTTTTGGGTGTCTCCATGAGCAGCTGTCTGGATTGGAGTCCTATCACTTCGTGCCAGCTGGCAACCCGCTCCAAGATCTGACTCAGAAGTGACCAGGGATTGAGTGAGATGCTGGCCTCACAGCCCAGATCTCGACATCTGCACAACTTCCAACATGGCTGAAGTGTTCTCCAGACTTTGTCCAAGGGACTGACCAAGGGTTCAGGCATGCCTTATGTCTGAACAGGCAACCAATCACTCAGGGCTTGCCCTGTTCACCACTGGCAGGCCCACTTCCCCGGCGGGTCCAATCGTGGGACACCCAGAGCCAAGCCAAACAGACCTTGGAAAGAGGTCAGAGAGCAAGTCAGACCAGGTGACTGGGGTGACGGGGAGACGCCGAAGGTTGCATTCAGACAACATCCCTGACTAGCCTAAATCAGAGGTGAGTAATTTGTGGATGGGCAAGTTTTTAGGGTTATCTGAGTGGTTAGGTGGCTATTCTGCTTTTCTCTCCAGGTGCCTCACAAAGGGATCTCTCTTTATTTTATCTCCACAATAACCTGATCTGAGAGAGTGGGACATGGCCAAAAGTGAGGAGATGGTAGAACTTGAACTATTTATTCAATTTTGTCCCATCTTTATTATTTTTAGGAAAAACAGGAGGTGATCCCTCTCCAATTTTCTCCACAACAACAATCTTGTGAGGCGGGTTGGGAGGAGAGAGAGAGACAGAGAGACAGAGAGAGGGAGAGAGGGAGGGGTGACGGAGGGTGAGGCAGAGAGGGAGGGAAGGGTGAGGGAAGGAGAAGGAGGGAGAGGGGAGGAGAGAGGGGAGAGGGGAAGAGGGCAGGAGAGGAGAGGGTGAGGGAGGGGAGAGGGAGGGAGGGTGAGGGAGGGAGAGGGAAGGAAAAGGGAGAGAGAGGAGAGGGAGAGAGAGGGAGGAAGGGAGGGAGGGAGAAGGAGGGAGGGAGGGGGGGGGGAGGAGGGAGAGGGAGGAGGGAGGAGGAGGGAGGGAGGGAGAGGAGAGCAGGAGGGAGGGAGGAGGGATAGGGAGGGAGGGATGGAGGAGAGGGAGGAGAGAGAAGGAGGGAAGGGAGGGAGAATGAGGAAGGAGGGAGAGGGAGGGAGAGGGAGGAGAGGGCAGGAGAAGGAGAGGGTGGGAGGGAGGGAGGGAGAGGGGAGGAAGGAGGGAGAGGGAGGAAGGAGAGGGGAGGGAGGGAGGAGGGAGAGGGAGGGAGGGAGGAGAGGGAGAGAGAAGGAGGAAGGGAGGGAGAGGGAGAGAGGGAGAGGTGAGAAAGATTGGCTGAGGCATTCTGGGAGTTGAAGTCCACCCATTTTAATGTTGCCAAGTCTGAGACTCACTACAATTTAGGGATGCTGGTCTGGCCGTCCCAGTGCAATCACGGCCCTTGGTTCTTTTCCCAGCCAGTTTGTCCTGGGGCCCAGCCGTTGTTCCATGGGGGGGCACATTCCCAGGCCAATGTCCCTACATCTTATCACGATGACCTTAGGGGAGAATATTTGAAGCTCAGGGTGGAAATGGGCGGGGGTGCTTGGTGCCCTCCGAGCTTGGAACCCACTTAGAGCTAAGGAGAAATTTTCTGACAGTGAGAACAATCAAGCTGTGGAACGGTTTGCCTGCAGACATTGTGCGTTCACTGGAGGTTTCTAAGAAGAGATTGGACAGAAATTTGTCTGAAATGGTACAGGGTTTCCTGCCTGAGCAGGGGGTTGGACTAGAAGACCTCCAAGGTCCCTTCCAACTCTGCTATTCTGTTCTGTTCTCTTCTGATCTCCCCTACTATCTTCTCTTTTCTCTTCCTTCTCTTCTCTTCTCCCCCTTCTCTTCCCCTCTTCTCTTCTCTTCTCTTCTCTTCTCTTCTCTTCTCCTCTCCTCTCCTCTCCTCTCCTCTCCTCTCTTCTCTTCTCTTCTCTTCTCTTCTCTTCTCCTCTCCTCTCCTCTCCTCTCTTCTCTTCTCTTCTCTTCCCTTCCCTTCCCTTCCATCCTCTCCTCTCTTCTCTTCTCCTTATTCTCTATTCTATCCTATTCTCTTGTTCTATCCTATCCTATTCTATTCTATACCGTGTTGGAGACCTGGGTTGGATGGTTGGTTTGTTGCTTGGATAGTTAGTTAGTTAGTTAGTTAGTTAGTTAGTTAGTTAGTTAGTTAGTTGTGCATTGGGTTGGACCAGAAGATCTCCAAGTTTCCTTCCAACTCTGTCATCCTGTCCTTTTTCAACCAATGACCCAGGGTGAGCGATAAACCCATTCAGTGTGAACCCAGCTTTGTTACGGGGAAAAGGAAGGAAAAAAACCAACAAGGCTGGAATCAACCCTTTCTAAAAAAACCCGAGACTCTCCAAATGCTTTTGACAAAGGCGACCCCTTTGTCACATCAGGGCCCTCCATCCCTGGTCCCCTCCCTGAGCAGAAGGAGACTTGAGGGCCACCAAACGTGGCAGGTGGAAATTCTCCGGCGCTTCCTCAGCCTTCGGCAGGAAGGGAACTCCAGCAAGGAACGGTGGCGGCGGCTTCTTGGCTCTGAGTGCTGCAGAAGGGCTGAACCGAGGGAGGAGGGAGGGAAAGGCAGCCAGCCAAGACAAGCTCAGGTCAGATGCGTTCCTCTTCCAGCTTGCTGGAGGCAGAAGTCAGAGGAAGGAGACCTTCTCCTCCTCCCTTTCTGACATCTGGCTCTTCGGGAGTCCCAACGCGCCATGGCCAGGCTCCTCTGGTTGGGGTGCAGCCTGCTGGCGGTTTCGGCGCAGCAAGATCCTGAACTCTTAGCCCGGGATTTGCAAGAGGCCGGGATTACGGATTATAACCTTATTGACAATGTAAGTTTGTTTTGTGTTTGTGAGGGGCGGGCAGGAGGGAGGGGGGGGAGAAGCTTAATCTGGGGGGGATGACAGCTGTGGGGTGATCCAGATGTGTGCTGAGCTTGGAATGGAAAAAGGAAGGGGTATTTTAGATAAGCAAATGTGCTCCTTTTAGGATGGGCCAGGCGACACGTTGTACGCCACTTGCTTTAATTATATTGTCAAAAAGTTGTTGTCTGTCTGTCAACCTTGTCTATCTGTCTGTCTGTCTGTCTCTCTCTCTCTCTAAATATCTATCATCTGTCTTATCTATTTATCTATCATCTATCTATATCTATCATTTATCTATCTATCTAATCTACCTACCTACCTCTTTATCTACCTACCTACCTATCATCTATCTAATCTACCTATCTACCTATCTACTTATCTACCTACCCATCTATCTATCCATCCATCCATCCATCCATCCATCCATCCATCCATCCATCCATCCATCCATCCATCCATCCATCCATCCATCCATCCATCTATCTATCTATCTATCTATCTATCTATCTATCTATCTATCTATCTATCCAGAATAACAGAATAACAAAATAATAGAGTTGGAAGGGACTTTGGAGGTCTTCTATTCCAACCCCTGTAGAAGCAGGGGACCTATACCAATTCAGACTAATTCTTCTCCAATCTCTTCTTAAAAACCTCCAGCATTGAAGCCCCTACAATCTCTTTCTCCCCCCCCCTTTCCTCCCTCCCTCTCTCCCTCCTCCCTCCCTCCTTTCTTCCTTCTCTCTCTCTCTCTCCTTTGCTCCCCCTCTCTCTCTTCCCTTCACTCCCTTCCCCCCTCCCTCTCTCCTTTCCTCCCTCCCTCCTTTCTGCCTTCTCTCTTTCTCCTTCTCTCTTCTCCTCCCTCCCTCCCTTCTTTTTCTCTCTCTTCTCCTCCCTCCCTCCCATAAATGTAAGAGTAACGTAATGTGACTCTTCATATTAAGGCGGATTCAAACTTCTCCAGGCTTTTGACTGCGGTTGTGATTTTTGACTCTCGAACCAAGCTCAGAAGTGTAGGCAATCTCCTCCCTTGGACAACGCCTTTCTAAATCCTTGAGGTGCTCGTGGCAATGGAGCTGAGTAGAGCCTCCAAGGTCAGCTGCAGTATACCATAGGAGACGTAAAGTGCTGAGGGGAAACCACAGAGGGAGTTTTGCCATCTAACAGCTTCATTTTATGATGCCTGGAAGCCTTTGGCTGCTTGCTGTAGAGACTGCGCAAGAATAAATAGACCCTTGATCTCATTCAACCAAACAGAGCGCTGAGCTTTTTGTCTTAAAGTTTTCAGTTTGCTCACACCTTCTGTGCAATTTCAAACATACTATTTCTGGAATTTGCCTGACGTTCTGTAACTTTTTTGCTTCTCTCCCCTTTCGTGTATTTGCTGTGCCTTATCTTGCTTGAAAACAAAATATAATTTTCTTTGGGGAATTAAAAAAAAAAAGCCAAATAAATTTCTTGAATCCTCCCTAAGGCAGTTTTGAACCTCCCAAATAGGTCGGCATACTCCAAAGAAAAAACTTATTTTTTTTTTTTCAAAATGAAAGGAGCTTTAATATCTGGGTTCTTGCGAAGATAAATTGCTACTGCAACTCATGTTTCTTCTTTGCTTTTTTGTGACTTTTAAATCAAGACATACAGTCAGTAAAAAAACTAATAATGTCATTTTCTAGTGTAACTAAAGTGTAAATTGCAAGCAATTTTTCTCAGCCGGCGATAGTCTGCATAGTTATTTTTGTCAGAGAGCCCCTTTTAAGAGCTCAGTTTCAGTTAATTCAACTGAGTTGCATGTGAATCTATTATGAATAATAAAAAAAAAAACCTGTGCAGGACTTCCTGGGTAATATTCACATAACCTGTCATTATAGCAGGAAGAGAATTACCTTGATGGTTATTTTACAGTGGCATAAAATCTGGAGTCTGTAGGGGCTTGTCCAACAAAGAAATGCTATTAAAAGGCATATACTTTTGGGAGGTGCTTTCATCGTACACAAAAGCGAATGTCTTTTTATTATAACGTTTGTTCATGGGGAAAGCTGCTGTCAGACTCCCGGTTCAGATAAAGTGGTTATAGAATTATGGATTAATTATATGGAAATTGGAGACTGGATTAACCTACTTCTTGGGTCTGCCAAATGTAGTGTGAACTCTCTGTTGTGTTGGATCTACGCAATATTACACCCCTGATGAATTTTAAAACCTAAATACTACAAAGCCACAGAGGACCAGTGTTTAGAGTGCAGTACTGCAGGCTACTTCTGCTGACTGCCAGCTGCTTGCAATTTGGCAATTCAAATCCCACCAGGCTCAAGGTTGACTCAGCCTTCTATCCTTCCGAGGTGGGCGCAAGAGGCTGACTCCATAAACCTCTTAGAGAGGGCTGTGAAGCACTGTGAAGTGGTATATAAGTCTAAGGGCTATTGCAATGATAGATAAATAGATAGATAGATAGATAGACAGACAGATAGATAGATAGATAGATAGATAGATAGATAGATAGATAGATAGATAGATAGATAGATAGATAGATAGATAGATAGATAGATAGATAGATAGATAGATAGATAGATAGATAGATAGATAGATAGAAAGAAAGAACAAGCAAGCCGTGGTGGCACAGTGGTTAGAGTGCAGTATTACAAGGCCAACTCTGCCCACTGCCAGCAGTTCAATCCTAACCTGCTCAAGGTTGACTCAGCCTTCCATCCTTCCGAGGATTGCTAAATACAGGTAGCCCTTGACATACAACCACAATTGATTGCCCGACCTTTCTGTTCCTAAGTGAGACGTTTGTTAAATGAGTTTTACCCCATTTCATGACTTTTCTTGCCAGAGTTGTTAACGGTTGTTAAGTGAATCTGGATTTCCCCCATGGATTTGGCTTGTCCGAAGGTCTCAAAAGAGGGGGGGGCGTGTGACCCTGGGGACATACAACCACCGTAAATGTGAGTCAGTCACCAAGCATCTGAATTTTGATCACGTGACCACAGGGGATGCTGCAATGGTCGTACATGTGAAAAAGGGTCGCAAGTCACCCTTTTTCACTGCTGTTGTAACTTTGAACGGCCACTAAATGGATGGCTGTAAGTTGAGGACTACCTGTAAAGTTAATATATTATGCAGATGACTTACAACAGATCATTTAGTAACCCTTCAAAATTGTAGCAGTGCTGAAAAAAAGTAACTAATGATCATTTTATATACTTAAGTCAGATTTGCATTGCTAAAGGTAGTCCTCAACGTATAACAGTTCACTTAGTGACCATTCAAAGTTACAACGGCACTGAAAAAAAGCGACCAATGACCATTTTTCATTCGTATGACCGTTGCAGCATCCCCAGGGTCACGTGATTTACATTTGGATGCTTGACAACTGATTCACATTTGTGATGGTCGCAGAGTCCTGGGGGTTTTGTGCTCCTCTTTTGCGACCTTCTGAAAAGGAAAGTCTAATGGTGGAAGCCCGATTCACTTAACAACCGTGTGACTAATTTAAGACCGGCATGGATTCGCTTAACAAATGTGGTGAGGAAAATGGAGGCTAGCTCACTCTGCCAATTTCTGGGCGCAATTGTGGTTGTACTGCACAGTTCACTTAACAAATGCACTGACTCGTTTTATATCTGTGGGCCCCCCCAAAATATGTCATTACATTACATCCATGATGTGGCATGTGCCACAGGTGGCATGCAGTGCCATTTGTGCGGGCACGCAAGCCCCACGCAAATTTACCTCACTGCGCATGCGCATGCCTCTCACCTGATTTTTGGGCCTTTTTCGGCCTGTCAGAGGCTTGAGGGAAGCCTCTGCAGGCTTTGCAGGGTGAAAAATAGGCCTGCTTTATCACTTCCTGTATTTCTGGAAATACCAGAAGTGACAAAACGGGTCCATTTTTTTGGCCTGCGGTGGCTTCCGTCAAACCTCTGGCAGGCTGAGAAAGGCCTCAAACAGACTGAAAATCAGCTGGGAGGCGCTGTGCAGGTAAGGGGGTGGTGCTGGGAATTGCGCATGCATGCGCAGGGGGCAGGTTGTGTGTGCATTGCCTTCTGGGTGCTGGTGTGTAAGTGAGTGCGTGCAATTGCTTGCACAGTTTTTGGCACAGGAGCCCAGAAAGGTTAGGCACCACTGCATTATGTGCTTTATCAAACAGCGGGCTCATAATTTTCTCACGCGTGAGAAGTCAGGATGTTTCTGATTTTTTTTTCCCCCAGAATGAACAGGATGACAAACAGAGGGGTTTGGTGCAGCTGTTGCAATGGATTATATCGGAGAAAGGCAGGTTTTTAGAAACGGAGCCCATGAGTAATAACTCATTGCAAAACCAACAGTGTTCCAGTTGGCCAGCGCCAAATCTCTCTTTTCAGGAGAGGAGAAAGGAAGGAAACACTTAATGGGCTGTTTAATAAGGTGGCAAAAATCATTTGCCATCAAGTGATCAGGAAGTTTGCTGCTTTTTAACCTGAACTTTTAAATGGAAGATCTTGCTTATTTAAAGTTTTAATGTTTTATGCGGTGTTTGATGCGATGCCTAAAGTCCCCTGGGGTGAGATGGGTGGCATATGAGTTTAATAAATAAATAGATAAATAATAAATAAAGCTTCCAGTGATGAAGCTCCCACAACTTCTGAAGGCAACTTCTCTTCCATGGGTTGATCATTCTCACTGTCAGAATATTTCTCCTTATTTCTAGCTTCAATCTCTCCTTGTTCAGTTTCCATCCATTATTCCTTGTCTGGTCTTTGGGTGCCTTGGAAAATAGCTTGACCCCTTCCTCCTCTCTGTAGCAGCCCCTCAAATATTGGAAGACCGCTATCCTGTCTCCCCTGGTCCTTCTCTTCACTAGACTAGCCAGGCCCAGTTCCCGTAACCGTTCTTCATATGTTTTAGCCTCCAGTCCCCTAATCATCCTCGTTGGTCTTCTTTGTACTTTTTCTAGAGTTTCCGCATCTTTTTTATAGTGTGGTGATCAAAACTGGATGCAGTACTCTAGGTATGGTCTTACTAAGGCTTTATAGCAGGGGTGAGATTCAAAATTTTTAACAACTGGTTCTGTGGGCATAGCTAGGTGGGCATGGCCATGTAACTGGGTGGGCGTAGCTTCTTCTTTTTTTGCACCCCCCCCCATTTTTTGGGCCTCCTGGGCCTCAGGAAAGCCTCCTGAGCGAAGCAGTAAGACAGTGAGGGGAATCCCGGAACAGCTGATCATAGGAACAGCTGATCATCAGGACGGAGAAAAAAGGAGTGACTGAGCATGGAAGAACGCAGTCCGTGATGTCGGGCATGTGCACGGTGTGACGCATGTGTGATAAGGACTGACCGGGTGGGGAGGGGAAGGGCGAGAAGAGAGGGGTGGAGCCAGCCAGGCGCACGATTTGCTGGTTTTCCAAACTGGGCAGAATCATAACAACCGGTTCTATAGAACCGGCCCGAACCGGTAGAATCCCACCCCTGCTTTATAGGATGGTATTAGTACCTCCCTTGATCTCGATTGCATCCCTCTGTTAATACAATTTAGGATTGCATTGGCTTTTTGGGCTGCTGCTGCACACTGCTGGCTCCTATTTAGCTGGTTGTCCACTAAGACCCCAAGATCCCTCTCCCAGTTACTGCTATTGAGCCTGGTTTCACCCAGTCTATATGTGCACTTTTGTTTTTTCTTGCCTAAGTGTAGGACTTTACAAATTTTCATTTTGTTAGTGTTGTTTGGGGGGTGATTCCTCCTGAGAGCAAAAGTAACTGTTCTGCAGTTGTCAATTCTACTGTAAATACCGCCGAGAATTGTGATGTTTGTGTCCTGCCCTTTTGAGATCTCCCTTCCTGCCTTTTGCTCTGCGTTCCTTTTCGCTCCAAGGACCATGAAAGTAGAGAGTTACAACAGATCTCATATATTTTTGGCACAGAGGGCTGGTTTTGCTCCAGCGCCTTGGCACATTTGAAGCTTCGTGTAAGCAATCTTAAAATCATCCCTCTGGGTGAACAGATCCCTATGCAGTGATGATGCAGAGAAAAATATAAATAGTAGAATAACAAGAGTTTGGAAGGGACCTTAGAGGTCTTCTAGTCCAACCCCTGCTTAGGCAGGAAACCCTACACCATTTCAGACAAATGACTGTCCAATCTCTCTTGAAAAACTTCCAGTGTTGGAGCATTTACAACTTCTGGAGGCCAGCTGTTCCACTGGTTAATTGTTCTCACTGTCAGGAAATTCCTCCTTAGTTCTAAGTTGCTTCTCTCCTTGATGAGTTTCCATCCATTGCTTCTTGTCCTGCCCTCAAGTGCTTTGGAGAATAGCTTGACT